>NC_091284.1:220706394-221012084 GCF_032444005.1 Ranitomeya imitator | reverse complement strand
TCACTGGCTCGCTCTTCTTATCTGCATCTCAAAAACCTTTCTAGAATTCACTTTTTTCTTACTTTTGACTCTGCAAAAACTCTTACTGTTTCAATTATTCATTCTCGTCTGGACTATTATAACTTTCTACTAATCGGCCTTTCTCATACCAAACTCTCCCCTCTCCAATCTGTCCTGAATGCTGCAGCCAGGATCATATTCCTCACCAATCGTTATACCGATGCCTCTACCTTGTGCCAGTCATTACACTGGTTACACATCCACTCCAGAATCCAGTAGAAACCTATTACCCTCATCCACAAAGCACTCTATGGCTCATCACCACCCTACATCTTCTCCCTGGTCTCAGTCTGCCACCCATACCCATGCTCTCTATTCTGCTAATGACCTGAGGTTAGCATCCTCAATAATCACAACCTCCCACTCCCGTCTCCAAGACTTTTCACATGCTGCGCCGATTCTTTGGAATGCACTACCCAGGTTAATATGATTAATCCCCAATCCCCACAGTTTTAAGAGTGCCCTAAAAACAGATTTGTTCAGACTAGCCTACCGCCTCAACGCATTAACCTAACTGTCCCTGGGTGGCCCATTCAAAAAACTTAAATCATAATCAGGTTCCTCGCATCATGTTCTCATATGCTTTATGCATTTAATAGGCCTCTGTGTCTGTACTGTTACATATTTAGGCTGTTAACTGGTTCATGCAGCTTTACATGAACACCTGATCCTTAGACTATGGCTGGTCCGAACAACAAAAGCAATTGCTACCATCCACCTCTCGTGTCTTCCCTTTTCCCTCATAGAGTGTAAGCTTGCGAGCAGGGCCCTCACTCCTCTTGATATCTGTTTTGAACTGTGATTATTAGAGTTGAGCGACCTTGACCTTTTTAGAGTCGAGCCGGGTTTTGCGAAACCCGACTATGTCCAAAGTCGGGTCGAGTGAAATCGGCCGATTATGACGTAAAGTCGGGATCGACCGAAACACGAAACCCAATGCAAGTCAATGGGGCAGCATAGTCGGCAGTGAGTGGGGGCCAGGAAAACACCTAGAGTACCCATTTTAATGTCAAAACCATCCATTCTTCTTAATGAAGCTTGTCAAGCGTAATTTACCTTATAATAATTGGAAGGCATTTGAAATTGGGGGTCATTTGGCTAAAGTTGTGGGGGGTAGGGCTGGTTCAAGTAATTAGTGGGCCCAGGAAATCAGGACCACGTCACGGCAGTGGAGCAGGGAGAGGTAAGTATTTCAACTTTGCAAGTGCTGTGAACCTGAGCAAGCAGGGGGGGCCCACTCGTTGGCATTGGCACTGGCACAGGGCCCCTCAAAGTACAGCGGTGTGTTTGCACGGCGGGGGCGCCTCCCACCGGCAGCAACACTTTTGCGTACTATGAGAGGCCCTGTGCCAGTGACGTCGCCAACTAGTATTCCTCCCCCCACCTGATGAAGGAACCTGCACTTTCATCTGCACCTTCCTCTTTGTCCCCGTGTAAGGTGGTATGGTATGCGGGAAGAGCAACCTGACTTTCAGCAGGGTCACAATGTTGTTGTGTAGCGTGCACGGGGAATGTTGCGTTATGGGTCAATGTACCAGCAGACTCATCTATCACTGGCTGGGCAATGGGCACGATGAAGTGGAAACACAGATATAGGCCCAAAGAAGAAAGTGGGCTAAATGCAGTTCAAAATTGGTAACACAGGAATAACCAGGGGGCATTGCAGTGGAGGACAACTGGAATGAGAGGCTGACACAGAGAGTAGGGCCAAATCAGTAAGTAGTCGAAATGCAGTTCAAAATTGGCAACCGTAGTAAACAGGCGGCACAGCTTTGTTCAGTGGAGGAGAACAGCAAGGAGTGGCAGACACCGATAGTAGGCCCCAACCCAACTAGTAGGCCAAATGCAGTCTAACATTAACAACTACTTAACGAGAGGCTGAAAATGGAATTTCAGGACAGGAAACCAGGAGAACAGCAAGGAGTGGCAGACACCGATAGTAGGCCCCAAACCAACTAGTACGCCAAATGCAGTTGTTCCATTTAACCACAATTTAATGAGAGCCTGAAGATAGAAGCTCAGGAAAGGCAACCTGGGGAACACCTTGGAGTGTAACACACCATCTCTCTCCACCCCATACCCATTTTGTAGGCCTAATGCTGTGTACTTTTCTACAACTACTAAACGAGAGTCGGAAGACCGAAGCAATGGCAAGGAAACCTGGGGAACACCTTGGAGTGTAACACACCATCTCTCTCCACCCCATACCCAATTTGTAGGCCTAATGCAGCCTACTTTCCGACACCTACTAAACGAGAGCATGAAGATCGAAGTTCAGGAAAGGCAACCTGGGGAACACCTTGGAGTGTAACACACCATCTCTCTCCACCCCATACCCATTTTTTAGGCCTAATGCAGTGTACTTTTCTACAACTACTAAACGAGAGTCGGAAGACCGAAGCAATGGCAAGGAAACCTGGGGAACACCTTGGAGTGTAACACACCATCTCTCTCCACCCCATACCCAATTTGTAGGCCTAATGCAGCCTACTTTCCGACACCTACTAAACGAGAGCATGAAGATCGAAGCTCAGGAAAGGCAACCTGGGGAACACCTTGGAGTGTAACACACCATCTCTCTCCACCCCATACCCATTTTTTAGGCCTAATGCAGTGTACTTTTCTACAACTACTAAACGAGAGTCGGAAGACCGAAGCAATGGCAAGGAAACCTGGGGAACACCTTGGAGTGTAACACACCATCTCTCTCCACCCCATTCCCCATTTTTTAGGCCTAATGCAGCCTACTTTCCGACACCTACTAAACGAGAGCATGAAGATCGAAACTCAGGAAAGGCAACCTGGGGAACACCTTGGAGTGTAACACACCATCTCTCTCCACCCCATACCCATTTTGTAGGCCTAATGCAGCGTACTTTTCTACAACTACTAAACGAGAGCATGAAGATCGAAGCTCAGGAAAGGCAACCTGGTGAAAACCTTGGAGTGTAACACAACCTGTCTCTACACCCCATACCAAATTTGTAGGCCTAATGCAGCGTAGTTTCCACCAACTACTAAACGAGAGCCGGAAGATCGAAGCTCATGAAAGGCAACCCGGGGAACACCTTGGAGTGTAACACAACCTCTCTCTACACCACGAAAGGGCTGATTCTTAGGAAGGAAGGCTGTTGTAAATAAGCATTGCGCGTCCGAGGGTGATTATATTCTTATTCGGTATCTACTCACCCTCGGACGCGCCATGCTTCTTGATTTGTAATTAATGTTTATTTGCAATGTGCTTTTGACTTACTCAATTATTTTTTTAATTATTGATTTTATTAAATTAATAGTTTAACATCTTATTGGAAATAATTTAAAGGAGACGCGACAGGACAACACTCGGTGGATGCCATATCTGTGTTAACAACTCCAAAAAACTTTCAGTTAACTTCTTGCAGGAGAAAGAAATTGTAGCTGTTGGACCTTTGTAGTACAGTTCCAGATATTTGTTGTGTGTTTGTTTTGATTGTTAAAATGTCTGCATTTGAGATCTCAACACGATCTTATTTTTTATAATCAAATTAATTTTTTAAATATTTTATTAGGTTGGTTCAAGGGGTACACGGGCCGCAGTAGACAGGTCAGTGGAGGCCTAGTGGAAGGAGGGACCGCAGATGCGCCACTGTTTCACCCATACACAATTAGTAGGCCTAATGCAGCGTAGTTTCCAACAGCTACTAAACGAGAGCCGGAAGATCGAAGCTCAGGAAAGGCAACCTGGGGAACACCTTGGAGTGTAACACAACCTCTCTCTACACCACGGAAGGGCTGATTCTTAGGAAGGAAGGCTGTTTTAAATAAGCATTGCGCGTCCGAGGGTGATTATATTCTTATTCGGTATCTACTCACCCTCGGACGCGCCATGCTTCTTGATTTGTAATTAATGTTTATTTGCAATGTGCTTTTGACTTACTCAATTATTTTTTTAATTATTGATTTTATTAAATTAATAGTTTAACATCTTATTGGAAATAATTTAAAGGAGACGCGACAGGACAACACTCGGTGGATGCCATATCTGTGTTAACAACTCCAAAAAACTTTCAGTTAACTTCTTGCAGGAGAAAGAAATTGTAGCTGTTGGACCTTTGTAGTACAGTTCCAGATATTTGTTGTGTGTTTGTTTTGATTGTTAAAATGTCTGCATTTGAGATCTCAACACGATCTTATTTTTTATAATCAAATTAATTTTTTTTATATTTAATGATGTTGGTTCAAGGGGTACACGGGCAGCAATAGACAGGTCAGTGGAGGCCTAGTGGAAGGAGTGACGGCAGACAGGCATCAAAGGCCTAACATTGGGCTGGCTGTAGGCAAGTTAAAATTGGTTCCAGGGGAACACGGCCATCAGTGGCCTGGTCAGTGTAGTTGTAGTTGAAAGAACGGGACGCAGACAGGCTTCGAAGGCCTAACATAATAACATAGGGCTGGCTGTAGGCAAGTTAAAATTGGTTCCAGGGGAACACGGCCATCAGTGGCCTGGTCAGTGTAGTTGTAGTTGAAAGAACGGGACGCAGACAGGCTTCGAAGGCCTAACATAACAAACTTGGGCTGGCTGTAGGCACTTTTAAATTGGTTCCAGGGGTACACGGGCAGCAGTGTATGGTCAGTGGAAGTCTAGTGGAAGGAGTGACCGCAGACAGGCTTCCAAGGCCTAACATAACAAACTTGGGCTGGCTGTAGGCACTTTTAAATTGGTTCCAGGGGTACACGGGCAGCAGTGGTCTGGTCAGTGGAAGTCTAGTGGAAGGAGTGACCGCAGACAGGCTTCCAAGGCCTAACATAACAAACTTGGGCTGGCTGTAGGCACTTTTAAATTGGTTCCAGGGGTACACGGGCAGCAGTGGTCTGGTCTGTGGAAGTCTAGTGGAAGGAGTGACCGCAGACAGGCTTCGAAGGCCTAACATAACAAACTTGGGCTGGCTGTAGGCACTTTTAAATTGGTTCCAGGGGTACACGGGCAGCAGTGGTCTGGTCAGTGGAAGTCTAGTGGAAGGAGTGACCGCAGACAGGCTTCCAAGGCCTAACATTACAAACTTGGGCTGGCTGTAGGCACTTTTAAATTGGTTCCAGGGGTACACGGGCAGCAGTGGTCTGGTCAGTGGAAGTCTAGTGGAAGGAGTGACCGCAGACAGGCTTCCAAGGCCTAACATAACAAACTTGGGCTGGCTGTAGGCACTTTTAAATTGGTTCCAGGGGTACACGGGCAGCAGTGGTCTGGTCTGTGGAAGTCTAGTGGAAGGAGTGACCGCAGACAGGCTTCGAAGGCCTAACATAATAAACTTGGGCTGGCTGTAGGCACTTTTAAATTGGTTCCAGGGGTACACGGGCAGCAGTGGTCTGGTCAGTGGAAGTCTAGTGGAAGGAGTGACCGCAGACAGGCTTCAAAGGCCTAACATAACAAACTTGGGCTGGCTGTAGGCACTTTTAAATTGGTTGCAGGGGTACACGGGCAGCAGTGGTCTGGTCAGTGGAAGTCTAGTGGAAGGAGTGACCGCAGACAGGCTTCGAAGGCCTAACATAACAAAATGGGGCTGGCTGTAGGCACTTTTAAATTGGTTCCAGGGGTACATGGGCAGCAGTGTATGGTCAGTGGAAGTCTAGTGGAAGGAGTGACGGCAGACAGTCTTCGAAGGCCTAACATAACAAAATTGGGCTGACTGTAGGCACTTTTAAATTGGTTCCAGGGTAACACGGCCAGCAGTGGCCTGGTCAGTGTAGTAGTTGTAGAAAGAAGGGACCGCAGACAGGCTTCGAAGGCCTAACATAACAAAAATGTCAAAACAATGGTATTGTCAGTGCCAGGCATTGAAGGATGTCAGCGCCTAGACTACACATTGGTGAAGCTGTGAGAGATAATTTTGCTAGTGGTAGAGCACTGTTTGAGCTGGGGGGGGGAACTGTCTTGTGGCCGGCGGTACAGGCACAGGGCCCCTCATATTACAACGGTGTGTCTGACGTTGGGTGCGCACCACCACCGCCAGAGACACTTTATTGTACTATGAGGGACCCAGTGGCAGTGCCGTCGACCAAAAGCGGCCACACCCACCTCTTCAGACAAACAGCACTCTCAAGGGTCCAAGCGCAAAGTGGCGATAGCACGGCCCCGTGTGGGGAGTTTGGCCATTTCGTGAGGTGGAAACATGTCGTATGCTGGACAATCAGGTGAAGAAAATTACGAGATTGGAAAAGTCATTCAGAATAGTCCACAGGCAAGACCTTTTCATAGGAAAGCTAGGTGTCAGCCGGGCAGGGTGGGGCAAAAGATTTTGAAATCCATTTGTGGTTCATTTTAATGAAGGTTAGATCATCTACATTTTGGGTAGCCAGACGAGTCCTTTTTTCTGTTAGTATTGAACCCGCAGCACTGAATACTCTTTCTGATAGGACACTAGCTGCCGGGCAAGCAAGCTCCTGCAATGCATATTCTGCCAATTCTGGCCAGGTGTCTAATTTGGATGCCCAGTAATCAAATGGGAATGACGGTTGAGGGAGAACGTCGATAAGGGATGAAAAATAGTTTGTAACCATACTGGACAAATGTTGTCTCCTGTCACTTTGAATTGATGCTGCAGTACCTGTCCTGTCTGCGGTCATAGAAAAATCACTCCACAACCTGGTCAGAAAACCCCTCTGGCCAACGCCACTTCTGATTTCTGCCCCTCTAACACCTCTGGTCTGCTGGCCCCTGGAGCTCGTGTGAGAACGATCACGGGCGCTGTGTGCAGGGAATGCCAGAAGCAAACGGTCAACAAGAGTTGATTGTTTTGTTGCTAATATTAGTTCCAAGTTCTCATGTGGCATAATATTTTGCAATTTGCCTTTATAGCGAGGATCAAGGAGGCAGGCCAACCAGTAATCGTCATCGTTCATCATTTTTGTAATGCGTGTGTCCCTTTTGAGGATACGCAAGGCATAATCCGCCATGTGGGCCAAAGTTCCCGTTGTCAAATCTGCGGTTGTGCTTGGTTGAGGGGCAGTTGCAGGCAAATCTACGTCACTTGTGTCCCTCAAAAAACCAGAACCCGGCCTTGCCACGCCACCAATTTCCCGTGCCCCCGGGAAAGCTTCCTCATTAAAAATATACTCATCCCCATCATCCTCCTCATCCTCCACCTCCTCTTCGCCCGGTACCTCGTCATGTACACTGCCCTGACCAGACAATCGCTGACTGTCATCAAGGCTTTCCTCTTCCTCTGGTGCAGACGCCTGATCCTTTATGTGCGTCAAACTTTGCATCAGCAGACGCATTAGGGGGATGCTCATGCTTATTATGGCGTTGTCTGAACTAACCAGCCGTGTGCATTCCTCAAAACACTGAAGGACTTGACACATGTCTTGAATCTTCGACCACTGCACACCTGACAACTCCATGTCTGCCATCCTACTGCCTGCCCGTGTATGTGTATCCTCCCACAAAAACATAACAGCCCGCCTCTGTTCGCACAGTCTCTGAAGCATGTGCAGTGTTGAGTTCCACCTTGTTGCAACGTCTATGATTAGGCGATGCTGGGGAAGGTTCAATGTTATGAACGCAATCCAGTGACACTGAGGATCAACAGTGTACCAGCGATCAGAGCACATATAGTGATCTGACAGTAACCCAAAAATATAAGAACGGGCTCTGAGACGTGGAATCTCTGTAGACTGCAATCCCTGAACCTATCCTACACACAACTAAAGATGGCAGTGGATTGCGCCTCAAATACTACCTATGCAACTCGGCACCGCCTGAGAAACTGACTTGCCTGAAGATAGAAACACAAGCCTGACTTGCCTCAGAGAAATACCCCAAAGGAAAGGGCAGCCCCCCACATGTAATGACTGTGAGTGAGATGAAAAGACAAACGTAGGGATGAAATAGATTCAGCAAAGTGAGGCCCGATATTCTAGACAGAGCGAAGATAGTAAAGAGAACTATGCAGTCTACAAAAAAACCCTAAAGCAAAACCCACGCAAAGGGAGCAAAAAGTCACACCGTGCCGAACTAACGGCACGGCGGTACACCCTTTGCCTCTCAGAGCTACCAGCAAAACCAAAAGACAAGCTGGACAGAAAATATAGCAACAAAAGCAAAAATGCACTTATCCAAGCAGAGCAGCAGTCCACAGGAAAGATCCAGAAGCTCAGATCCAAACAGGAACATTGATCAGGAGCAAGGAAAGCAGAATCATGTGGAGTTAAATAACGAAGCAGCTAACGAGCTCCCCGGAACACCTGAGGGAGGGAGCTCAGAAGCTGCAGTACCACTTGTGACCACAGGAGTGAATTCAGCCACAGAATTCACAACAGTACCCCCCCCTTGAGGAGGGGTCACCGAACCCTCACCAGAACCCCCAGGCCGACCAGGATGAGCCACATGAAAGGCACGAACAAGATCGGGAGCATGGACATCGGAGGCAAAAACCCAGGAATTATCTTCCTGAGCATAACCCTTCCATTTAACCAGATACTGGAGTTTCCGTCTAGAAACACGAGAATCCAAAATCTTCTCCACAATATACTCCAATTCCCCCTCCACCAAAACCGGGGCAGGAGGCTCAACAGAAGGAACCATAGGTGCCACGTATTTCCGCAACAATGACCTATGGAATACATTATGTATAGTAAAGGAGTCTGGGAGGGTCAGACGAAAAGACACAGGATTGAGAACCTCAGAAATCCTATACGGACCAATAAAACGAGGCTTAAACTTAGGAGAGGAAACCTTCATAGGAATATGACGAGAAGATAACCAAACCAGATCCCCAACACGAAGTCGGGGACCCACACGGCGTCTGCGATTAGCGAAAAGTTGAGCCTTCTCCTGGGACAAGGTCAAATTGTCCACTACCTGAGTCCAGATCTGCTGTAACCTGTCCACCACAGAATCCACACCAGGACAGTCCGAAGACTCAACTTGTCCTGACGAGAAACGAGGATGGAACCCAGAATTACAAAAAAATGGAGAAACCAAGGTAGCCGAGCTGGCCCGATTATTAAGGGCGAACTCAGCCAATGGCAAAAAGGACACCCAATCATCCTGGTCAGCAGAAACAAAACATCTCAGATATGTTTCCAAGGTCTGATTGGTTCGTTCGGTCTGGCCATTAGTCTGAGGATGGAAAGCTGAGGAAAAAGATAGGTCAATACCCATCCTACCACAAAAGGCTCGCCAAAACCTCGAAACAAACTGGGAACCTCTGTCCGAAACAATATTCTCAGGAATGCCATGTAAACGAACCACATGCTGGAAGAACAAAGGCACCAAATCAGAGGAGGAAGGCAATTTAACCAAGGGCACCAGATGGACCATTTTAGAAAAGCGATCACAGACCACCCAAATGACTGACATCTTTTGAGAAACGGGAAGGTCAGAAATGAAATCCATCGAAATATGTGTCCAAGGCCTCTTTGGGACCGGCAAGGGCAAAAGCAACCCACTGGCACGAGAACAGCAGGGCTTAGCCCTAGCACAAATCCCACAGGACTGCACAAAAGTACGTACATCCCGTGACAGAGATGGCCACCAGAAGGATCTAGCCACTAACTCTCTGGTACCAAAGATTCCAGGATGACCAGCCAACACCGAACAATGAAGTTCAGAGATAAGTTTATTAGTCCACCTATCAGGGACGAACAGTTTCTCCGCTGGACAACGATCAGGTTTATTCGCCTGAAATTTTTGCAGTACCCTCCGCAAATCAGGGGAGATAGCAGACACAATTACTCCTTCCTTGAGGATACCTGCCGGCTCAGATAACCCCGGGGAGTCGGGCACAAAACTCCAAGACAGAGCATCCGCCTTCACATTCTTAGAGCCCGGAAGGTACGAAATCACAAAGTCGAAGCGGGCAAAAAATAGCGACCAACGGGCCTGTCTAGGATTCAAGCGCTTGGCAGACTCGAGATAAGTTAAGTTCTTATGATCAGTCAATACCACCACGCGATGCTTAGCTCCCTCAAGCCAATGACGCCACTCCTCGAATGCCCACTTCATGGCCAGCAACTCTCGGTTGCCCACATCATAATTACGCTCAGCGGGCGAAAACTTCCTGGAAAAGAAAGCACACGGCCTCATCACAGAGCAACCAGTACCTCTCTGTGACAAGACCGCCCCTGCTCCGATCTCAGAAGCATCAACCTCGACCTGGAACGGAAGAGAAACATCTGGCTGAGACAACACAGGGGCAGAACAAAAACGATGCTTCAACTCTTGAAAAGCTTCCACAGCAGCAGAAGACCAATTTACCAAATCAGCACCCTTCTTGGTCAAATCGGTCAATGGTTTGGCAATGCTAGAAAAATTACCGATGAAGCGACGATAAAAATTAGCAAAGCCCAGGAACTTTTGCAGACTTTTCAGAGATGTCGGCTGAGTCCAATCATGGATGGCTTGGACCTTAACCGGGTCCATCTCGATGGTAGAAGGGGAAAAGATGAACCCCAAGAATGAAACTTTCTGCACACCAAAGAGACACTTTGATCCCTTCACAAACAAGGAATTATCACGCAGGACCTGAAAAACTGTTCTGACCTGCTTTACATGAGACCCCCAATTATCCGAGAAGATCAAAATGTCATCCAAGTAAACAATCAGGAATTTATCCAGATACTCACGGAAGATGTCATGCATAAAAGACTGAAACACTGATGGAGCATTGGCAAGTCCGAACGGCATCACTAGATACTCAAAATGACCCTCGGGCGTATTGAATGCAGTTTTCCATTCATCTCCTTGTCTGATTCTCACCAGATTATACGCACCACGAAGATCTATCTTAGTGAACCAACTAGCCCCCTTAATCCGAGCAAACAAGTCAGATAACAATGGCAAGGGATACTGAAATTTAACAGTGATCTTATTAAGAAGGCGGTAATCAATACACGGTCTCAGCGAACCATCCTTCTTGGCTACAAAGAAGAACCCTGCTCCCATTGGTGATGATGATGGGCGAATATGCCCCTTCTCCAGGGATTCCTTCACATAACTGCGCATAGCAGCGTGTTCAGGCACGGATAAATTAAATAATCGACCTTTAGGGAATTTACTTCCAGGAATCAAATTGATAGCACAATCACAATCCCTATGCGGAGGTAGGGCATCGGACTTGGGCTCTTCAAATACATCCTGATAATCAGACAAGAACTCTGGGACCTCAGAAGGGATGGATGATGAAATTGACACAAATGGAACATCACCATGTACCCCCTGACAACCCCAGCTGGATACCGACATGGAATTCCAATCCAATACTGGATTATGAGTTTGCAGCCATGGCAACCCCAACACGACCACATCATGCAGGTTATGTAGCACCAGAAAGCGAATAACCTCCTGATGAGCAGGAGCCATACACATGGTCAACTGGGCCCAGTACTGAGGTTTATTCTTGGCCAAAGGTGTAGCATCAATTCCTCTCAATGGAATAGGACACCGCAAAGGCTCCAAGAAAAACCCACAACGTTTAGCATAATCCAAATCCATCAGATTCAGGGCAGCGCCTGAATCCACAAAGGCCATGACAGAATATGATGACAAAGCGCAAATCAAGGTAACGGACAGAAGAAATTTGGACTGTATAGTACCAATGACGGCAGACCTAGCGAACCGCTTAGTGCGCTTAGGACAATCAGAAATAACATGAGTGGAATCACCACAGTAGAAACACAGCCTATTCAGACGTCTGTGTTCCTGTCGTTCAACTCTGGTCATAGTCCTATCGCACTGCATAGGCTCAGGTTTAGTCTCAGGCAATACCGCCAAATGGTGCACAGATTTACGCTCGCGCAAGCGTCGACCGATGGCCAAAGACATAGACTCATTCAAACCAGCAGGCATAGGAAAACCCACCATGACATCCTTAAGAGCCTCAGAGAGACCCTTTCTGAACAAAGCTGCCAGCGCAGATTCATTCCACTGAGTGAGTACTGACCACTTTCTAAATTTCTGACAATATAGTTCTATCTCATCCTGACCCTGGCACAAAGCCAGCAAATTTTTCTCAGCCAGATCCACTGAATTAGGCTCATCGTACAGCAATCCGAGCGCCAGAAAAAACGCATCGACGCTACTCAGTGCAGAATCTCCTGGTGCAAGAGAGAATGCCCAGTCCTGCGGGTCGCCGCGCAAAAAAGAAATAATTATCAAAACTTGTTGAACAGGATTACCAGAAGAATGAGGTTTCAAGGCCAAAAATAGCTTACAATTATTTTTGAAGTTCAGAAACTTAGCTCTATCACCAAAAAACAAATCGGGAATCGGAATTCTTGGCTCTAGCATAGATTTCTGATCAATAGTATCTTGAATCTTTTGTACATTTATAACGAGATTATCCACCGAAGAGCACAGACCCTGAATATCCATGTCCACACCAGTGTCCTGAATTACCCAAATGTCTAGGGGAAAGAAAAAAAAAAAAAAAAAAAAAGGCTGGACACAACAAAAAAAAAAGTCAGAACTACTTTTTTTTTTCCCCTCTATTGAGAATCATTAGCTGGCTCCTGATACTGTTATGAACGCAATCCAGTGACACTGAGGATCAACAGTGTACCAGCGATCAGAGCACATATAGTGATCTGACAGTAACCCAAAAATATAAGAACGGGCTCTGAGACGTGGAATCTCTGTAGACTGCAATCCCTGAACCTATCCTACACACAACTAAAGATGGCAGTGGATTGCGCCTCAAATACTACCTATGCAACTCGGCACCGCCTGAGAAACTGACTTGCCTGAAGATAGAAACACAAGCCTGACTTGCCTCAGAGAAATACCCCAAAGGAAAGGGCAGCCCCCCACATGTAATGACTGTGAGTGAGATGAAAAGACAAACGTAGGGATGAAATAGATTCAGCAAAGTGAGGCCCGATATTCTAGACAGAGCGAAGATAGTAAAGAGAACTATGCAGTCTACAAAAAAACCCTAAAGCAAAACCCACGCAAAGGGAGCAAAAAGTCACACCGTGCCGAACTAACGGCACGGCGGTACACCCTTTGCCTCTCAGAGCTACCAGCAAAACCAAAAGACAAGCTGGACAGAAAATATAGCAACAAAAGCAAAAATGCACTTATCCAAGCAGAGCAGCAGTCCACAGGAAAGATCCAGAAGCTCAGATCCAAACAGGAACATTGATCAGGAGCAAGGAAAGCAGAATCATGTGGAGTTAAATAACGAAGCAGCTAACGAGCTCCCCGGAACACCTGAGGGAGGGAGCTCAGAAGCTGCAGTACCACTTGTGACCACAGGAGTGAATTCAGCCACAGAATTCACAACAGTTCAAAGAACGCTGATAGGTCTGCATACGGCTGGAGTGTACAGGCGAACGGCGGATATGTGCGCAAAGTCCACGCACTTTGAGGAGCAGGTCGGATAACCCCGGATAACTTTTCAGGAAGCACTGCACCACCAGGTTTAAGGTGTGAGCCAGGCAAGGAATGTGTTTCAGTTGGGAAAGGGAGATGGCAGCCATGAAATTCCTTCCGTTATCACTCACTACCTTGCCTGCCTCAAGATCTACAGTGCCCAGCCACGACTGCGTTTCTTGCTGCAAGAACTCGGACAGAACTTCCGCGGTGTGTCTATTGTCGCCCAAACACTTCATAGCCAATACAGCCTGCTGACGTTTGCCAGTAGCTGCCCCATAATGGGAGACCTGGTGTGCAACAGTGGCAGGTGCGGATGGAGTGTTTGTGCGACTGCGGTCTGTGGACGAGCTCTTGCTTCTGCAGGAGGACGAGGAGGAGGAGGAGGAGGAGGGGGTGCGAACGGCTACAGACAACTGTTTACTAGACCGTGGGCTAGGCAGAACTGTCCCAAACTTGCTGTCCCCTGTGGACCCTGAATCCACCACATTTACCCAGTGTGCCGTGATGGACACGTAACGTCCCTGGCCATGCCTACTGGTCCATGCATCTGTTGTCAGGTGCACCTTTGTGCTCACAGATTGCCTGAGTGCATGGACGATGCGCTCTTTAACATGCTGGTGGAGGGCTGGGATGGCTTTTCTGGAAAAAAAGTGTCGACTGGGTAGCTCGTAGCGTGGTACAGCGTAGTCCATCAGGTCTTTGAAAGCTTCGCTTTCAACTAACCGGTAGGGCATCATCTCTAACGAGATTAGTCTAGCTATGTGGGCGTTCAAACCCTGTGTACGCGGATGCGAGGCTAAGTATTTCCTTTTTCTAACCATAGTCTCATGTAGGGTGAGCTGGACTGGAGAGCTGGAGATCGTGGAACTAGCGGGGGTGCCGGTGGACATGGCAGACTGAGAGACGGTGGGAGATGGTATTGTTGCCGCCGGTGCCCTAGATGCAGTGTTTCCTACTACGAAACTGGTGATTCCCTGACCCTGACTGCTTTGGCCTGGCAAAGATACCTGCACAGATACAGCAGGTGGTGCGCTAAATGGTGGTCCTACACTGCCGGAAGGGATGTTGCGTTGATGACTAGCTTCATTGGCCGAGGGTGCAACAACCTTAAGGGACGTTTGGTAGTTAGTCCAAGCTTTCAAATGCATGGTGGTTAAATGTCTATGCATGCAACTAGTATTGAGACTTTTCAGATTCTGACCTCTGCTTAAGGAAGTAGAACATTTTTGACAGATGACTTTGCGCTGATCAATTGGATGTTGTTTAAAAAAATGCCAGACTGCACTCTTTCTAGCATCGGATACCTTTTCAGGCATTGCAGACTGAGCTTTAACCGGATGGCCACGCTGTCCTCCACCAGGTTTTGGCTTTGCCACGCGTTTTGGGCAAGATACGGGCCCGGCAGATGGAACCTGTGGCGATGTTGATGCCTGCTGCGGCCCCTCCTCCTCCTCTGCTTCAGAACTGCTGCCGCCTGCACCCTGTTCCCCCAATGGCTGCCAATCGGGGTCAAGAACTGGGTCATCTAATAACTCTTCTTGTACCTCCTGCGCAACTTCGTCTGTGTCACCGTGTCGTTCGGTGGTATAGCGTTCGTGATGGGGCAACATAGTCTCATCAGGGTCTGATTCTTGATCAGCACCCTGCGAGGGCAATGTTGTGGTCTGAGTCAAAGGACCAGCATAGTAGTCTGGCTGTGGCTGTGCGTCAGTGCACTCCATGTCAGATTCAACTTGTAATGGGCATGGACTGTTAACTGCTTCACTTTCTAAGCCAGGGACGGTATGTGTAAAGAGCTCCATGGAGTAACCCGTTGTGTCGCCTGCTGCATTCTTCTCTGTTGTTGTTTTTGCTGAAGAGGACAAGGAAGTGACTTGTCCCTGACCGTGAACATCCACTAACGACGCGCTGCTTTTACTTTTACCAGTTTCACGAGAGGAGGCAAAAGAGCTAGAGGCTGAGTCAGCAAGATAAGCCAAAACTTGCTCTTGCTGCTCCGGCTTTAAAAGCGGTTTTCCTAATCCCAGAAAAGGGAGCGTTCGAGGCCTTGTGTAGCCGGACGACGAACCTGGCTCCACAGCTCCAGACCTGGGTGCAATATTTTTTTCCCCACGACCACCTGATGCTCCACCACTACCACTACCCTCATTACCAGCTGACAATGAACGCCCCCGGCCACGACCTCTTCCACTAGACTTCCTCATTGTTTTAAAAACGTAACCAAACTAACGTTATTTGTTGCAGTCACACAACTTACACGGTGAGCTATAACTTCAGTATGATTTAGCTACCCCTTTACAGGTTGGTGAGACCACAGCGAAAATCAGGCCCAATGTTACACACTCTTTTTTTGGTGGCTGCAAATTAGAGAGATGCCCCACACGCAGGACTGTCACTGAAGCACAAATGTTAATATTAATGTCACACTATTATTTTTTTTTTATTTTTATTTTTTTCAGGAACACTTTAGAAACCCCCCAAAAAAAAAAAAATAGATTTTTGCAGGGAGAATTTAGAAAACAAATGTAACAAACTATATGCTTTCTATGGGCCACTGAGTGAGAGATGACACACACAGGAATCAGGAGTGGCACACAAGCCCAGAGGCCAATATTTTTCTACCAATGATTGATGGAGTTATTTTCTCTGGTAGATTTTGGAACCCAAATCAAGGAAAAAAAATATAGGCTTTCTATGGACCACAATTGGAGAGAGAGAGAGAGAGAGAGAGAGAGAGAGAGAGAGAGAGATGGCACACCCAGGAGTCAAGACTGGCACACAAGCAGAAAGGCCAATATTAATCTCCCATTTTTTTGGGGGTTTGTTTTTTTGTTTGTTTTTTTTTTTTTTTTTTCAGGGAGACTTTAGAAAAAAAAATAATAAAAAAAATATGATTTTATCAGGAAGAATTTAGAAACCAAATAAAATAAAATGATTTTTTCAGGGAGAATTTATAAAACAAATAAAAACAAAAATAGGCGTTCTATGGCCCACTGACTGAGAGATGACGCACACAGGAGTCAGGAGTGGCACACAAGCCCAGAGGCCAATATTTTTCTACCAATGATTGATGTAGTTATTTTCTCTGGTAGATTTTGGAACCCAAATCAAGGAAAAAAAATATAGGCTTTCTATGGACCACAATTGGAGAGAGAGAGAGAGAGAGAGAGAGAGAGAGATGGCACACCCAGGAGTCAAGACTGGCACATAAGCAGAAAGGCCAATATTAATCTCCCACTGTTTTTTTTTGGTTGTTTTTTTTTTTTTTTTTCAGGGAGACTTTAGAAAAAAAAATAATAAAAAAAATATGATTTTATCAGGAAGAATTTAGAAACCAAATAAAATAAAATGATTTTTTCAGGGAGAATTTAGAAAACAAATAAAACCAAAAATAGGCGTTCTATGGCCCACTGACTGAGAGATGACGCACCCAGGAGTCAAGACTGGCACACAAGCAGAAAGGCCAATATTAATCTCCCACTGTTTTTTTTTGGTTGTTTTTTTTTTTTTTTTTTCAGGGAGACTTTAGAAAAAAAAATAATAAAAAAAATATGATTTTATCAGGAAGAATTTAGAAACCAAATAAAATAAAATGATTTTTTCAGGGAGAATTTAGAAAACAAATAAAACCAAAAATAGGCGTTCTATGGCCCACTGACTGAGAGAGAGAGAGAGATGGCACGCTTAGTACTGGCACACAAGCCCAAAGGGCAATATTAATCTCCCTTTTTTTTTCAGGGAGAATTTCTAAAACCCAAAAAAAAAAAAAAATAGGCTTTCTATGGCCCACTATTTGTGAGAGAGATGGGACGCTCAGGACTGGCACAGATGGCACGCTCAGGACTGGCACAGAAGCCCAGAGGCCAATATTAATCTCCCTTTTTTTCTGGGAGAATTTATAAAACCAAAAAAATATTTAAATAGGCTTTCTATGGCCCACTATTTGTGAGAGAGATGGCACGCTCAGGACTGGCACAGATGGCACGCTCACAACTGGCACACAAGCCCAGAGGCCAATATTAATCTCCCTTTTTTCAGGGAAAATTTATAAAACCAAAAAAAAAATTAAATAGGCTTTCTATGGCCCACTATTTATGAGAGAGATGGCACGCTCAGGACTGGCACAGATGGCACGCTCACAACTGGCACACAAGCCCAGAGGCCAATATTAATCTCCCTTTTTTCAGGGAAAATTTATAAAACCAAAAAAAAAATTAAATAGGCTTTCTATGGCCCACTATTTGTGAGAGAGATGGCACGCTCAGGACTGGCACAGATGGCACGCTCACAACTGGCACACAAGCCCAGAGGCCAATATTAATCTCCCTTTTTTTCAGGGAGAATTTATAAAACCAAAAAAAAAATTAAATAGGCTTTCTATGGCCCACTATTTGTGAGAGAGATGGCACGCTCAGGGCTGGCACAGATGGCACGCTCAGGACTGGCACACAAGCCCAGAGGCCAATATTAATCTCCCTTTTTTTCAGGGAGAATTTATAAAACCCCAAAAAAAATAAAATAGGCTTTCTATGGCCCACTATTTGTGAGAGAGATGGCACACTCAGGACTGGCACACAAGCCCAAAGGCCAATATTAATCTCCCACTGTATTTTTATCAGGGAGAATTTATACACCCCACAAAAAAAAATACAGAAAAATGAAAAGGCTTTCTATGGCCCACTATGTGAGAGAGATGGCACACACAGGGATGGCACTCTAGCAGAAATGCCAAATTGCCAATCTTAATCTCCCACCAAAAAAAAAAAAAAAAAAAAAACAGGGAATGTCCTACAATTACTATCTCCCTGCCTGCAGTAATCTCAGCCAGGTATGGCAGGCAGCTACTATCTCCCTGCCTGCAGTAATCTCAGCCAGGTATGGCAGGCAGCAATAAGGAGTGGACTGATGCACAAATGAAATAAAAAGTGTGGACAAACAAAAAAGATAGCTGTGCAGAAAGGAAGGAACAAGAGGATTTGTGCTTTGAAAAAAGCAGTTGGTTTGCACAGCGGCGTACACACAGCAATGCAGCTATCAGGGAGCCTTCTAGGGCAGCCCAATGAGCTACAGCGCTGAGGGGAAAAAAAAAAAAAAAAACTTCCACTGTCCCTGCACACCGAGGGTGGTGTTGGACAGTGCAAATCGCTGCAGCACAAGCGGTTTTGTGGTTAATGGACCCTGCCTAACGCTATCCCTGCTTCTGACAAAGCGGCAGCAACCTCTCCCTAAGCTCAGATCAGCAGCAGTAAGATGGCGGTCGGCGGGAACGCCTCTTTATAGCCCCTGTGACGTCGCAGACAGCAAGCCAATCACTGCAATGCCCTTCTCTAAGATGGTGGGGACCAGGACCTATGTCATCACGCTGCCCACACTCTGCGTTTACCTTCATTGGCTGAGAAATGGCGCTTTTCGCGTCATTGAAACGCGACTTTGGCGCGAAAGTCGCGTACCGCATGGCCGACCCCGCACAGGGGTCGGATCGGGTTTCATGAAACCCCGACTTAGCCAAAAGTCGGCGACTTTTGAAAATGTTCGACCGTTTCGCTCAACCCTAGTGATTATTGTTATGCTGTAATGTCTATTGTCTGTACAAATCCCATCTATAATTGTAAAGCGCTGCAGAATATGTTGGCGCTATATAAATGAAATTATTATTATTATTCTCCTACTTTGGTTTTACCCCATGCTCCACACCAGAGTGCATACATCTGTTGTTTATGTGTTTATATTTGTATATTTGGTATTTTTCCTTACTCCTGTTCGTATTACCTTGTTAGTCTGGTAGGTGTATTACGGTACACTACTAATCCCCTCTTCCCTGGGTGGGGGAAGGGTACAGTCTGAGGGCAGATTCAGGAGGTAAGGCAAGGTACTTGGCCAGGCATCTTCAACATCAGAAGTAATCCGAGGAACAGGGAAAGCTAGAGCGCTCCTAGCTTTAGTGAAGGGAAGGGAGCCACTGATCCCAGGACACTCCTCAACATGACATGACCGACCCAAGCTATACGCAAGCCCCAAGTTTTGGAAACAGATGTAAGTGTAAAGTCCTGAAAGCTGCATCTATCTATCTATCCTTTTGTATAGTAGCTTAGAACTCTCTTTATGCTTGCAGATTCTAGGGACCAAGAGGACCCAAGAAAGGGACCGACCGACCCAAGGACCCAAGACACTTAGGCAGGCCCCCCAAGACCATAATGTCTTCTTCTGAGAGCCCCCCAGAACATCATCAGCAAACTGAGGTGTTTATTTTTTTTCTTCAAATGCTCCTTGACTTGTGGATCTGGTCTATTTGACAATATTAGATCCAGTAGATTATTTCCCTTGGTTAGTTATTCTACCAGCTGAGGGGTAATTGTCCTTAATTGCAGATAAAAACTTTTAGTACAATGTCCCATTTAATGTCTGACTCCCATCAGCCAATGCCTGCTGCAGCTAATAACAGCAATAGTAGACACAGCTAAAGGGAGTATTCATAAGCAGGCGCCTGTGATATAAAAAAAATACTATGAAAAACGTTATGGGGTCTGTTCTATTTTCGTTAACCAGCATGGCAAAACTGAGAGCGGTGGGCTGCAACCCTCAGCTGTCAACTTTATTGTAGCTGGTTATCAAGAATAGAGGTGTCCCTAAGACGTTTTTTCTATTATTTAAATAAATAATTAAAAAAATAGCATGGAGTCTCCTCCACTTTTGACAATCAGCCAAGCTAAAGCAGACAGCTGAGGGCTGGTATTCTCAGGCTCGTAAGGGGCCATGGATAATGGCTTGATAATAGCAGCCTGCAGCTGCCTCAAAAAATGCATATTTATTAGGTGTGCAAATTCAGGCGCCTTGCCCGGCTCTTCCTACTTGCACTGTGGCATTGGCAAGTGGACTAATCACTGCGGAGTTGCAGCGCCCCAGGTTCCTGGTCGTCACAGTGGTATTGCTTTCCTCTCGGGGAGAGTGATGCTTCATTTGGAGGCAAGGAAGGATAACTGCATCCAGGTATCACAAACATGCAACACACATTCACACTCCAGGCCACCAGGGGGAGTTTCTGCTCTTATTTATTAGGTCCCTCCCCATATAGATATATACAGTAACTGGTAGTCTGTAGGGAAAGTTAGTCAGTTCATGACAGAGCTCCAGGCAGGAGTTCTGTTAGTGAGTTCCAGACATGAGTCTGAGGAGGATAGAGGGTCAAAGGAGCTGTGCATGCCCTCAGAGCTGCAGCTCCCAGAAAGAGACATTGAAAGGCATAATTGTATTGCAGTGTGAAGGAAGTCGAAGCAAAGGAGAGGATACCAGAAGGGGACCAGCCCCACTCAGGTTGCCTCCTTCTGAGGCGCAAAATCCCAGTAGCCGGAACACCGAGGAAATAAGGACCTCTACGCCTTTTTTCAGAGACCAGCAGGACAGCTAATTGCATGTTACCTGTCCGCACTTACACCCAGGAGGCACGGTGACACCCCACAGAGCCGGGTTATCTAAGAGACCCTATAAACAGGCTCAAGTCACCAGTCATAGGGGTTTTGTACTATCCTATATGGGGGACAACTAGAGCGAAACATCACATCTGTGAGACTCTTATGTGAAGCCATAGGCTGTAAGGGACTACACTACTGCAGCGCAAGGGAAGGCTATTGATTTCCACCTGGACAAGGGAACTCTGGACTTGCCTCCAAACCGGCCAGACTCTGCCTGCCCTGCGGTCTGGTGCTCTGGACTGTGGATGCTGAAGTCTTCAGTAAAGGTAAAGAGACTTCAACCCTGTGTCCTCATTCTTCTCTGCGCTACTCATCATTCACCATCTTTACACCGGGAAGCCCTGTGGACATACATCACCTGTGGGAAGGTATACCATCTCGCTGCCATAACATCACCCCAGCGGACCCCTTAAAGCAGCATCGGTCACCCTGACCGAATACCACAGGTGGCATCATGAACATAAACTCTATCCCTTTAAAGACCTTTCCCTTTTACATGAGCGCCCAGGGCCACGGACCGGGTCTCAGCAACCATGATATCCCCCTGTGAATCGCAGGGCCCGGTACCGAGTACCCCTAGCCCGCGGGGCGAATCAGGATTGATGTCAGCTTTTATGACTGCCAACATCAGGCCCCCTGGTTAGTAATGGAGTGGTGTCTATAAGATGCCTCTCCATTACTATCCCCATAGTAAGATTGTAAATAAACAGCCAGTCCTTTGCTTGAAATAAAAATACACACCATTTTACTTTTTTATTAAAAAATAAAAAACAAAGTTATACTCAACTTACACCCATTCCATTGGAACCCTCATTCCCTGTAAAAAATAAAAAATAAAAACAACCATATCCTTCATTTGTCTAATAAACTGTCCCACTGTGCCATAATCTATGTCTGTGATAAGTGCTTTGCCAACAGGATGGTGCCAAGATGTGACCGTCCAGGCTGAAAACCATGAGAGAATTAACTGTGACTAGCAGTGACATGATCGAGGTAACCGCAGGTCACTGAGGCTGCTATCCCAGCTCACTTCACTGACATCACCGCTGGCACCATTAGGAAAACTTTCACAGTGCAGTGTTGAGCTCATTGAGTTCATCACACCTCACCATAAGAAATTCTTCAACTGTCCACACAGCCCTGGACAAGCACTCACTCCCTCCAATAAGATCTATCCCTGAGCTGTGTAATAGAGTCAGTGAGATGAGTGTGGCCATTTATAACCCCTGATGACATCATACCGCCAGACAATCACAGTGATGCCACTACAAAGGTGACTACAGCATTACAGTGACTAGCATTCTTATTGCCTGGGTAACAGGCGCCAAACATGCGAGATGATGATTTGAGATTCAAATTTCAACACTGGCTAATGCTCACCGAATTCCGAGCCCCCAGATACTCTAATGATATCCAAGTATCACAGAGCACATTCGCTCATCTCTAAACCCAACCTTTGAGGTCCCGGCCTTTAGCTTCTCTCCTAATTCCCTGTAATCATTTTAAAGGACTTTCCACCTCCCTCTAATTTTATCATTGGTACCTATGTGGGCCATGACCACTCGGTCTTCATGAGCTCCACCCAGCAATCTGTCTATCCAAACAGTAATATGTCGAACCTGAGCATCCGGCAGACAACACACAGTTTGTCATTCACGGTCTCGGCAGCACATGACCCTGTCTTTCAGCCTAATTATGGAGTCTATTACCACCAACATCTGTCTAGCCTTTGCTGCACTCCTATTTCCCTCTCTTCTACAGCAGTCATTTTCTTGGTTGCTAGGAGCAACATCCTGCTGTATTGCTCCCAGTCTTGAGTTTACATTCCTAATATCAACCAAACAGGCATATTTACTAGGTTGTGCCAGTTCCGGACTTGGCTTCCTGGCACTTTTCCCCCCTACCCCATTTTGTAATTGTTACCCAGCTACCTACTTCTGGGTCCTGATCTTCCTCACCTCCAGTGTCCTCCATATTACTTGCCCCAGCCAGCGCATGCTCAGTGAGCTCTAAACTCCTCTCCAGGTTTGCAATGTTCTTGGGTGTTGCAAGCTGCATATTTAGATCCATTACCTGGGCTTCAAAACATGTAACACATGCTGACATTGAGCGCATCTAGTCCACAAAAAAAGAAAAAAATAGAACGGCACTAGGTAAGGCGATATTCGATGGATGGTAGGACAAAATGCTGCACAAGCCAATATCTCATGTGACCATGAAGAGGTGGTGGTTTCAACTCGCACTGCGGTGCTCAACCAAAAAGTAATCCATATTGAGAAATATGAAGAAAAAGAAATAGTGTCACTCACCAAGTGATGCGTTTAAAAGTCCTTTTATTCTCCCACTTAGTGGGGTGAGGACATACCTCTAGGGCGGTGGGTGTACACGAAGGTGCAAGGAGCAAACAGGACGACGGCCGTTTTGTGCCGACTGCGTTTCAACGGGTCCAGGTCATTGAGCGCATCTATATTCATCTCCAAATGGCTGTTCAAGGTATGCATACATCTCACAAGATGCACACCTAGTAGCAATGTCCATGGAGCACATACTAATTGGGTTTACACAGTATAGATAAAAGCAGGAAAACAATGGAAAACTAGTAAGTGTGAGATAGCGCTTACCGCATGTGTTGGGGACACTCGCTTAGCAACGAGATTCAGTCATGCAGGCACGTTTTTCTTACAAAAACAGCCATGCGGTTTATTATGCAGTCATAAACCGGGTTATGCACCATTCATTATAAACTTCATAGAGCACAATAGGCACCAACCGTTGACATTAAGTTGCGGCTTTAATTTCTATACGTCTTATGAGGCTTTAACTCACAGACACTAAACTTGCTGGACCTCTCACTTCATCCAGTTACCATGGGTGACCATACACCGAACAGTTCATCAATGTCCATGGAACAGAATAAGCACCAACAGTCTGTTCCACTGGCAGATACTTTTCTGGCTGTAAGCCAGATGCTCTGCATTGCCTGTGTGAATAATGCCACATACAGACTAGTATCTTTTATCATTTTGTGCACTTAAATACCAAACAGCCAACACTAGATTGAAAGTGGTTGTTTCATCGGTATTGTTGCACCTGTGTTTCTGCCATCATTAATCGGGTCTGCTGCACGCTGCCAGTGCATTTGTTTTGGAGGCCAGAGCAGGTGAACATCTCTGCTTCTTTCTCTGTGACTTTTTAAAAATATTTTTGGAGGACTTCTTAAAGGGAACCTGTCACCTGAATTTGGCGGGACAGGTTTGCAGTCATATGGACGGGGGCAATCTTGCCTTGCGCAGGCGTGTTCTAAGGAGGACACATCATGAACTTCAACCCAATATTGCGGCCAGCATGCAGCCAGCGGGTAAGTAAAGGGTGAATCAAACACCCTAAAAATCCCGTCCATATGTCCACAAACCTGTCCCGCCAAATTCAAGTGACAGGTTCCCTTTAATTTCACACAAAGCACATTAAGCTGTATGGATGACAAAAGTCAATTTATGGAACCAAAAAAATGTCAACTGTAGCAGGCCAAGTGGTTTTTAGAAATGTCAAATCATCGTCATTTCACACAAAGCAAGTTAAACTGTAGGGGTTTTTCCACAACCCATAATAAAATGTGTTCACCTGCAGCAGCTATGTATGTAGCAATGGAGCCCTGCCTAGATTCTGTATTCAGCCTCTCTCCCTGGTCCATCTGTACCTAGGCTAAATTCCAAATGTATCGCATAGAAACATCAAAGCACAAAATTAGCCCTAAGAAGGACTTTTAGTATGATGGTTCAGCATAGCATCACCACTAGAGAACTCTGATTTCTAATAACTGTACACACAGGCCTGGACAACTACTCTCTCCATCCAATAATAACTGTCCCTGAGCTGTGAAATTGCATCAATGTGCCAAGCATGGTGGCACTAGTCCTTTTATAACCTCTGATGAGGTAATATGGCCAGCCAATCACAGTAATGCCACTACCAAGATGGCTACAGCATTACAGTGACCGGCAGGCAATCCACACGTTTATTGGCTTTGTAACATGTGGGGTGGGAATGAGAACATTCTATCCAAGCACCAGCCAAAGCTCGACGAGTGCCATGTATATTTGAGCACCCAGATGCCTGAGAGATATCTGAATATGGTTGAGCATTTGCTCATCATTACTAAGTACCCTATGCTATTTTCAAGCACTTCTGCTATTTATTTACCGTTTTTTGCAGATTATAACACGCACGGGATTATAAGAGGCACCCCATATTTTGAGGAGAAAAATAGGAAAAAAAACTTTTTTTTTTATAAAATGGTGGCGCTTCTTATAATCCATGTGTCTTATTGCTTACTGGGGTGGTGGCTGCGTTGAAGCGGGGTCACGGCTGGAGGAGACAAGAGTGGCCGCAGGCTGGAATGAGGGGGTGTTAGGATGTGCGGTGCGGCGCCCTGCTGCGGGTGTCCAGTGCTGCGGGTGTCCAGTGCTGCGGTGTCCAGTGCTGCGGTGTCCGGTGCTGCGGACGGTAAGGTATATCAACATTATAAGACACAACCCCATTTTCCCCAAAAATTTTGGGGAAAAAAGTGCTTCTTATAAGTCTGAAAATACGGTTTTTATTTATTTTTTGCAGGGTATTTGCTCATTTTGTTTTCATCTTAGGTTTTGATCATCTAGAAAAAAAAGAAAATAACAGAATAATGAATAGTGATACCTAGATATTCAAATAAACCCCTTATTTGGGCGCGATAAAGCACATACAAAAATCCTGTATTTTTGGGTTGAAAGGGAATGGTAATTAAAGGAAAGTAGTTAAGGCATATGCATAGTAATACCATCAAAGGAAAATAGAATCAAATGCTAATTTGAGTTGGTATATACACAAAGAAAACAGCTAAATAGATCTGTCCCTGTTATACAACCCTGTCATATGAGTGTTATTTTTGGAATTGTATAATGCTATTCCTTTTTAAATATCATCAATAAAGTATATATATTTATGTTTTTTTTTTATATGTTAGACAGAATTAGTTTCAGCCTATTGATTCAGTCCTCCACAACAGTCATGGTCTCTCATGTGGCCTCTCGGGAAAATTGTCAACCACTGTACTAGATGATTTGTGAGACTGCCTTGGTAATTGTGTATTAGCCACATTTATAGAGTATTGTCTACACTCATAGTTTCAGTTACTTAAGCAGCAATGGGATGTTCATTATCCACTTATGGGCTACAACTGAAGCCTGTGTTGGCCAGGATAACATGAGAACTGAGTAGAGCTGTCGCGATTCATTTGGGAATTTGTTTGGGAAATAATCCGGCTTCCAGCTAATATAATTGGCTTATAACAAAGCTGTGTTGAATTTGTTACAGACAATAGAGAATTCAATTGCAAGGCAGAAAAGGGAATTTGGACATCCCCAAAACAGTACAATGCATTGACAATTTTGTTAACTATGGTCAAAACAAAATATTTAATTTTTAAGACAGAAGCTATAATTCCTGCTTTATCACCGGACAAATAGATTCATAGTGTTAGATTATGTTTTTTGACTAGAAACTACTAGTCAAAATTTTCCTGTATTCATTTTCTATTTCAGGTTCATTAGAAGTTGAGCCAATTAAAAAGAGAGTATAACTTCTGCAACTAGTTTAATCTATATATATAATTGTCTAAGGGTTTTTCCGTCTGTCTGTCTGTCTTTCTGTCTGTCCTGGAAATCCCGCATCTCTGATTGGTTGAGGCCGCCAGGCCTCGACCAATCAGCGAAGGGCACAGTATCGACGTAGAAATCCCGCGTCTCTGATTGGTCGAGGCCGCCGGGCACAGCGACGATGATGTCATAAAGGACGTGGACATCCCGTGGACAATCAGCGACGGGCACAGTATCGACGTAGATGTCATAATGGTTGCCATGGTGACGATGATGTCATAAAGGTTGCCTCGACCAATCAGCGACGGGCACAGTCTGCCGCGAATTCTGGAATCATCATTGTCCATATACTACGGGCACATGCATATTCTAGAATACCCGATGCGTTAGAATCGGGCCACAATCTAGTTATTATATATTTCACTAGTTATTGAGTCATACTGGGATCTATTATTATACCTTCATAACTGCTACTCACTTGAATGCTTCAAAGTCCTTTAGTGGGAGGTCTTTCCTTTTGTAACTGAATTATTTGCAAAAGCAGAAGCTGGAACTCAAAGGTTCCAACATCTTTGCAATTGTTTCACTTTTCTCCAATGAAATGTTAATAATAAAAACATTCCAAATATAATTGAACTAGGATATCTCACCGTTTTGTGTAGCACTGCAGCTTTGCAATGCTAAGATCTTGAGTTGAAATGCCACCAAGGACAACACTTGCAATGAGTTTATAAGTTCTCCCTGTGTTTGCTTAGGTTTCCTCCTGGTAATTTAGAATTTGTGCCCCAGTGATGTCTATAACGCACTGTGGAAATTAATGGCACTACATTAGCGAGTAAAATTAAGAAATACAGAGAATATACTGTAGTTGTTTGTTTATTATTATTGTTATTATCAGGGCCGCCATCAGGGTATTACAGCCGTGACTGGAGTATGGGGACAGGTGAGCAGAGGGGGTCCGCATAGGGCCCCCTCTTACCTGCTCACCGGGCCCCTACCGGCAGCCGCAGGCTGAACCGGGCCCTTAGCTGCGGCCGGCGCTGCAGCTGTTTAATGCTATTGACGTCAATAGTTAACAGCCGCCAGCCGCAGCGTGCAGGTCGCCAGCGTCTGACGTCATTGCCAGTCGCCGGCGACAGGGCCGTATTTGCCACTAGGCACTTGAGGGCACTTGAGGGCACGTGCCTAGGGCGGGGACAATGCAGGGGGGCGGCACCTGAGCAAGTTTTAAAAAAAATAATTTTTTTTTTAAGTCCGCCCACCCACCTCAGTCCCAGTTGCTGCGGGGGGAGGGGGTCTCGGGCGCAAGGCGGCAGCCATCAGGGCATTGCTGCCCTGACTACTGTATGGAGCAGAAATGGGTGCTGTACCTTTAAGCAGCAGCAGCCCAAGTGCATCATGTTCCCCCTGACGCCGGTCATGTGCGTGCTCTTCTTACTGTAAGAGCACTGGAGCAGACTGCAGAGAAGCAGGTAATGTTTGAGGGAGAAGATACTGAAGTCGGCGGTGAGCAGGGACAGGAGACGGGCAGTGTGTGTCTGTGTGAGGACTCAGAGGAGAGGAAGCTGCAGAGAGGAGTGAGGTGAGAGAGGAGATGGGAGTCTGCTGATGTGAGTGAGTGAGGAGAGGGGAGGCTGCTAAGGGGAGGGGATGAGAGGCTGGTAAGGAGAGGAGAGGCTGGAAAGGAGATGAGAGGCTGGTAAGGAGAGGAGAGGCTGGAAAGGAGAGGAGAGGCTGGAAAGGAGATGAGAGGCAGGAGATGAGAGGCAGGAGAGGAGAGGCTGGAAAGGAGAGGAGAGGCTGGAAAGGAGAGGAGAGGCTGGTAAGGAGAGGAGAGGCTGGAAAGGAGAGGAGAGGCTGGAAAGGAGATGAGAGGCAGGAGATGAGAGGCAGGAGAGGAGAGGCTGGAAAGGAGAGGAGAGGC
This sequence comes from Ranitomeya imitator, assembly GCF_032444005.1. Classification (NCBI taxonomy): domain Eukaryota; kingdom Metazoa; phylum Chordata; class Amphibia; order Anura; family Dendrobatidae; genus Ranitomeya; species Ranitomeya imitator. The sequence continues at coordinate 220,983,650 of NC_091284.1, read as the reverse complement.
TAGAAAGGAGAGGAGATGAGAGGCTGGTAAGGAGATGAGAGGCAGGAGAGGAGAGCAAATGAGAGGCTGGAAAGGAGAGGAGAGGCTGGAAAGGAGAGGAGAGGCGATGAGAGGCTGGTAAGGAGAGGAGATGAGAGGCTGGTAAGGAGAGGAGATGAGAGGCTGGTAAGGAGAGGAGATGAGAGGCTGGAAAGGAGAGGAGATGAGAGGCTGGGAAGGAGAGGAGATGAGAGGCTGGAGAGGAGAAGCTGGAAAGGAGGAGAGGCTGAAAAGGAGAGGAGAGGCTGGAAAGGAGAGGAGAGGCTGGAAAGGAGAGGAGATGAGAGCCTGGAAAGGAGATGAGAGGCTGGAAAGGAGAAGAGATGAGAGGCTGGAGAGGAGAGGAGAAGCTGGAAAGGAGGAGAGGCTGGAGAGGAGAGGAGAGGCTGGAGAGGAGAGGAGAAGCTGGAAAGGAGGAGAGGCTGAAAAGGAGAGGAGAGGCTGGAAAGGAGATGAGAGGCTGGAAAGGAGAGGAGATGAGAGGCTGGAAAGGAGATGAGAGGCTGGAAAGGAGATGAGATGAGAGGCTGGAGAGGAGAGGCTGGAGAGGAGAGGAGAGGCTGGAGAGGAGAGGCTGGAAAGTAGAGGAGAGGCTGGAGAGGAGAGGCGATGAGAGGCTGGTAAGGAGAGGAGATGAGAGGCTGGAAAGGAGAGGAGATGAGAGGCTGGAAAGGAGAGGAGATGAGAGGCTGGAAAGGAGAGGAGATGAGAGGCTGGAGAGGAGAGGCTGGAAAGGAGAGGAGAGGCTGGAAAGGAGAGGAGAGGCTGGAAAGGAGAGGAGATGAGATGAGAGGCTGGTAAGGAGAGGAGATGAGAGGCTGGAAAGGAGAGGAGATGAGAGGCTGGGAAGGAAAGGAGATGAGAGGCTGGAGAGGAGAGGCTGGAAAGGAGAGGAGAGGCTGGAAAGGAGAGGAGAGGCTGGAGAGGAGAGGCTGGAGAGGAGAGGCTGGAAAGGAGAGGAGAGGCTGGAGAGGAGAGGCGATGAGAGGCTGGTAAGGAGAGGAGATGAGAGGCTGGTAAGGAGAGGAGATGAGAGGCTGGTAAGGAGAGGAGATGAGAGGCTGGAAAGGAGAGGAGATGAGAGGCTGGAAAGGAGAGGCTGGAAAGGAGAGGAGATGAGAGGCTGGAGAGGAGAAGCTGGAAAGGAGGAGAGGCTGGAAAGGAGAGGCTGGAAAGGAGAGGAGAGGCTGGTAAGGAGAGAAGATGAGAGGCTGGTAAGTAGAGGAGATGAGAGGCTGGAAAGGAGATGAGAGGCTGGAAAGGAGAGGAGATGAGAGGCTGGAAAGGAGATGAGAGGCTGGAATGGAGATGAGATGAGAGGCTGGAGAGGAGATGAGAGGCTGGAGAGGAGAGGAGAGGCTGGAGAGGAGAGGCTGGAAAGTAGAGGAGAGGCTGGAGAGGAGAGGCGATGAGAGGCTGGTAAGGAGAGGAGATGAGAGGCTGGAGAGGAGATGAGAGGCTGGAAAGGAGAGGAGATGAGAGGCTGGAAAGGAGAGGAGATGAGAAGCTGGAGAGGAGAGGCTGGAAAGGAGAGGAGAGGCTGGAAAGGAGAGGAGAGGCTGGAAAGGAGAGGAGATGAGATGAGAGGCTGGTAAGGAGAGAAGATGAGAGGCTGGAAAGGAGAGGAGATGAGAGGCTGGAAAGGAGAGGCTGGGAAGGAGAGGAGATGAGAGGCTGGAGAGGAGAAGCTGGAAAGGAGAGGAGAGGCTGGAAAGGAGAGGAGAGGCTGGAGAGGAGAGGCTGGAAAGGAGAGGAGAGGCTGGAGAGGAGAGGCGATGAGAGGCTGGTAAGGAGAGGAGATGAGAGGCTGGTAAGGAGAGGAGATGAGAGGCTGGAAAGGAGAGGAGATGAGAGGCTGGAAAGGAGATGAGAGGCTGGAAAGGAGAGGAGATGAGAGGCTGGAGAGGAGAAGCTGGAAAGGAGGAGAGGCTGAAAAGGAGAGGAGAGGCTGGAAAGAAGAGGCTGGAAAGCAGAGGAGAGGCTGGTAAGGAGAGGAGATGACAGGCTGGTAAGGAGAGGAGATGAGAGGCTGGAGAGGAGATGAGAGGCTGGTGAGGGGAGGCTGCTGAGGAGAGGAGATGAGAGGCTGGCGAGGGGAGGCTGCTGAGGAGAGGAGAGGGGAGGCTGGTGATGGGAGGATGTGAGAGGCTGGTGAGGAGAGGGGAGGCTGCTGAGGAGAGGAGATGAGAGGCTGGAAAGGAGAGGCTGGAAAGCAGAGGAGAGGCTGGTAAGGAGAGGAGATGACAGGCTGGTAAGGAGAGGAGATGAGAGGCTGGAGAAGAGATGAGAGGCTGGAAAGGAGATGAGAGGCTGGAAAGGAGAGGAGAGGCTGGAGAGGAGAGGCTGGAAAGGAGAGGAGATGAGAGGCTGGAGAGGAGATGAGAGGCTGGTGAGGGGAGGCTGCTGAGGAGAGGAGATGAGAGGCTGGTGAGGGGAGGCTGCTGAGGAGAGGAGAGGGGAAGCTGGTGATGGGAGGATGTGAGAGGCTGGTGAGGAGAGGGGAGGCTGCTGAGGAGAGGAGATGAGAGGCTGGTCTCATGCTGTATATGGGGAGGCTGTGTGGGGCTCATGCTGTATTTAAGGGGCTGTGGGGGTTTAAAGATATATAGGGGGTGTCAGCATACTTAATTCTGCTCAATATTAAGTGATACAATTAATATTAATTAATATTGAGTAGAATTATTTTCATGCTATTGGTTCGGCCTCCACAACAGTCATGGTCTTTCATCTGGCCCCTCGGGAAAATAAATTGCCCACCCCTGATCTTGAGACATGGAGTGAGAAGCCCACAGACATGGAGTGAGAAGCCCACAGATTAGTCCATTCTCTCACTAAATTACCCATCCAGCTCTTCAAACTATTCTCTCTGAAACGTCCCAGCATTGCAGAGATAAACTTCCCTGTTTGCAGTCTGAGTGATGCTGCCGGTGGTTTTGGTAGTATGAATCGACTGACAGGTTCCCCTTAAAAACTTGTCAGCCAAACCTTGCAACTGTGGAAGAATCAACTGACCATGTACTGTGTATGAGATCCACCAGATTCTCACATGACAACTAATGCAAAGGTTTGCTAAGGCTCCTTTCACATCAGCGATTTTCTCCGTTCGCGGCAGATACTGCAGTTTTTCCGCCTCTGTCGTGTAACATATCACTTACAGGCCGGCAACTCTGCGTTCGGCCTCATTCATTCCCTATGGGACTTGCGGACATATGCAGCACTTGAGGTGAGACAAAAAAAAACACTGCTAGTAGCATTTTTTTTCCTGTTGCTGCAAGTATCAAAACCGCAAGTGCCGCAAGTCCCATAGGGAATGAATGAGGCCAAACACAGTGTTGCCATAAGTGATCCATTACGGATGCGGAAAAACTGCCGGATCTGCCGCAAATGTCAAAAATCGCTGATGTGAAAGTAGCCTGAGTCACTGCCGATAGTGTCTGCATTAGTGATACTCACCAATGGGGGAGGCAGCACGAAAAGTGCCTAGGGCAGCAGAAACTCTAAATACGGCCCTGGCCGGCGAGTGCACGCTTCAGCTGCGTGGAGAGAGCAAGAGTGCGGCAGGTAAGCAGAACTTGTTTTTTTTTTTTTTTTTTATTGAGAGCGGCGATCTGTGGGGCCCAGGGCAGTAAAGCTGGACACAGGGGGGGGGGGGCAGAAAGCTGGACACGGGGGCAGAAAGCTGGACACAGGGGGGGGCAGAAAGCTGGACACAGGGGGGGGGCAGAAAGCTGGACACAGGGGGGGCAGAAAGCTGGACACAGGGGGGGCAGAAAACTGGGCACGTGGGGGGCAGAAAGCTGGGCACAGGGGCAGAAAGCTGCGCACAGGGGCAGAAAGCTGGACACGGGCAGAAAGCTGGACACAGGCAGAACGCTGGACACGGGCAGAAAGCTGCGCACAGGGGCAGAACGCTGGACATGGGCAGAAAGCTGGACACGGGCAGAAAGCTGTGCACAGGGGCAGAACTCTGGACACGGGCAGAACGCCGGACACGGGCAGAACGCTGGACACGGGCAGAAAGTTGCACACAGGGGCAGAAAGCTGGACACGGGCAGAAAGCTGGACACAGGGGCAGAAAGCTGGACATGGGCAGAACGCTGGACACAGGGGCAGAAAGCTGGACACGGGCAGAAAGCTGTGCACAGGGGCAGAACGCTGGACACAGGGGGGGGGCAGAAAGCTGGGCACAGGGGCAGAAAGCTGGGCACAGGGGCAGAAAGCTGGGCACAGGGGCAGAAAGCTGCGCACAGGGGCAGAACACTGGACACGGGCAGAAAGTTGCACACAGGGGCAGAAAGCTGGACACGGGCAGAAAGCTGGACACAAGCAGAAAGCTGCACACAGGGGCAGAAAGCTGGACACAGGGGCAGAAAGCTGGACACAGGGGCAGAAAGCTGGACACGTGGGGCAGAAAGCTGGACACGGGGGGCCAGAAAGCTGGACACAGGGGGGGCAGAAAGCTGGACACGGGGCAGAAAGCTGGACACAGGGGGCAGAAAGCTGGACACGGGGGGCAGAAAGCTGGACACGGGGCAGGAAGCTGGACACGGGGGGGGCAGAAAGCTGGACACAGGGGGGCAGAAAGCTGGGCACAGGGGCAGAAAGCTGGACACAGGGGCAGAAAGCTGGACACAGGAGCAGAAAGCTGGACACAGGGGCAGAAAGCTGGACACAGGGGAAGAAAGCTGGACACGGGCAGAAAGCTGCACACAGGGGCAGAAAGCTGCACACAGGCAGAACGCTGGACACAGGCAGAAAGCTGCACACAGGGGCAGAAAGCTGCACACAGAGGCAGAAAGCTGGACACAGGGGCAGAATGGAGAAACGGGGCATGATTGGAGACACAGGGGGCAGGATGACAGACATGGCGGCATGACTGGAAACACTGGGGCATGACTGGAGACAGATGGGGCAGAATTGAGACACAGGGGGCATGATTGGAGACAGGGCAGAATGGTGATACGGGCATGATTGGAGACACTGGAGGCAGGATTGGAGAAAGATGGGGCAGGATCATGGGGCAGGATGGATACGATGGAGACAGATGGGGCAGGATGGGGAGATCATATGGGGCAGGATGGATACTAATTAGGGCAGGATGGGAGAACATATGGCTGACACCAGGAATGAGACACACGGGGCTAGGATGGCGAATATTATTACCATAGGAGCTGTTGTGAATTCCGCTCTTGGGCTCCCTCCGGTGGTTGTAAGTGGCACTTTTGTGAGTTCTGCTCTTGGGCTCCCTCTTGTGGTTTCTAGCGGTATGGCTGCTCCTTGGAGTTAGCTGTCTTCAGCTGCCTCCACTTATCTTCTCTTCTGCTCGGCTATTTAGGTCTGGCTCTGTCTTCAGCCAGTGCCACTTGTAAATGGTTCCTGGTTGGATTCACATCTCTTTGGAGATCTGTTATGTAGGCAATCCAGTGACACAGTGTGCCAGCAATCAGAGCACATACAGTGATCTGACAATAACCCAAAAAACAATAGAACGAGCTCTGAGACGTGGAATCTCTGTAGACCGCAATACCTGAACCTATCCTAAACACAACTAAAGGCAGCTGTGAATTGCGCCTGACACTACCTATGCAACTCGGCACAGCCTGAGGAGATGACTAGCCTGAAGATAGAAAAACAAGCCTGACTTGCCTCAGAGAAATACCCCAAAGGAAAAGGCAGCCCCCCCCACATATAATGACTGTTAGCAAGATGAAAAGACAAACGTAGGGATGAAATAGATTCAGCAAAGTGAGGCCCGATATTCTAGATAGAGCGAGGATAGCAAAGAGAACTTTGCAGTCTACAAAAAACCCTAAAGCAAAAAACCACGCAAAGGGGGCAAAAAGACCCACCGTGCCGAACTAACGGCACGGCGGTACACCCTTTGCGTCTCAGAGCTTCCAGCAAAACGAATTAACAAGCTGGACAGAAAAAGTAGCAACAAAAGCAAAGAAGCACTTATCTAAGCAGAGCAGCAGGCCACAGGAAAGATCCAGAAGCTCAGATCCAACACTGGAACATTGACAAGGAGCAAGGAAGACAGAATCAGGTGGAGTTAAATAACAAAGCAGCCAACAAGCTCACCAGAACACCTGAGGGAGGAAGCTCAGAAGCTGCAGTACCACTTGTGACCACAGGAGTGAATTCAGCCACAGAATTCACAACAGTACCCCCCCTTGAGGAGGGGTCACCGAACCCTCACCAGAGCCCCCAGGCCGACCAGGATGAGCCACATGAAAGGCACGAACAAGATCTGGAGCATGGACATCAGAGGCAAAAACCCAGGAATTATCTTCCTGAGCATAACCCTTCCATTTAACCAGATACTGGAGTTTCCGTCTAGAAACACGAGAATCCAAAATTTTCTCCACAATATACTCCAATTCCCCCTCCACCAAAACCGGGGCAGGAGGCTCAACAGACGGAACCATAGGTGCCACGTATCTCCGCAACAACGACCTATGGAATACATTATGTATGGAAAAGGAGTCTGGGAGGGTCAGACGAAAAGACACAGGATTGAGAATCTCAGAAATCCTATACGGACCAATAAAACGAGGTTTAAATTTAGGAGAGGAAACCTTCATAGGAATATGACGAGAAGATAACCAAACCAGATCCCCAACACGAAGTCGGGGACCCACACGGCGTCTGCGATTAGCGAAAAGTTGAGCCTTCTCCTGGGACAAGGTCAAATTGTCCACTACCTGAGTCCAGATCTGCTGCAACCTGTCCACCACAGAATCCACACCAGGACAGTCCGAAGACTCAACCTGTCCTGAAGAGAAACGAGGATGGAACCCAGAATTGCAGAAAAATGGAGAGACCAAGGTAGCCGAGCTGGCCCGATTATTAAGGGCGAACTCAGCCAACGGCAAAAAGGACACCCAATCATCCTGGTCTGCAGAAACAAAACATCTCAGATATGTTTCCAAGGTCTGATTGGTTCGTTCGGTCTGGCCATTAGTCTGAGGATGGAAAGCCGAGGAAAAAGATAGGCCAATGCCCATCCTACCACAAAAGGCTCGCCAAAACCTTGAAACAAACTGGGAACCTCTGTCAGAAACAATATTCTCAGGAATGCCATGCAAACGAACCACATGCTGGAAGAACAAAGGCACCAAATCAGAGGAGGAAGGCAATTTAACCAAGGGCACCAGATGGAAAATTTTAGAAAAGCGATCACAGACCACCCAAATGACTGACATCTTTTGAGAAACGGGAAGGTCAGAAATGAAATCCATCGAAATATGTGTCCAAGGCCTCTTTGGGACCGGCAAGGGCAAAAGCAACCCACTGGCACGTGAACAGCAGGGCTTAGCCCTAGCACAAATCCCACAGGACTGCACAAAAGTACGTACATCCCGTGACAGAGATGGCCACCAGAAGGATCTAGCCACTAACTCTCTGGTACCAAAGATTCCAGGATGACCAGCCAACACCGAACAATGAAGTTCAGAGATAACTTTACTAGTCCACCTATCAGGGACGAACAGTTTCTCCGCCGGACAACGATCAGGTTTATTCGCCTGAAATTTTTGCAACACTCGCCGCAAATCAGGGGAGATGGCAGACACAATGACTCCTTCCTTGAGGATACTCGCCGGCTCAGATGAACCCGGAGAGTCAGGCACAAAACTCCAAGACAGAGCATCCGCCTTCACATTTTTAGAGCCCGGAAGGTACGAAATCACAAAATCGAAGCGGGCAAAAAATAACGACCAACGGGCCTGTCTAGGATTCAAGCGCTTGGCAGACTCGAGATAAGTAAGGTTCTTATGATCAGTCAATACCACCATGCGATGCTTATCTCCTTCAAGCCAATGACGCCATTCCTCGAATGCCCACTTCATGGCCAGCAACTCTCGGTTGCCCACATCATAATTACGCTCAGCAGCCGAAAACTTCCTGGAAAAGAAAGCACATGGTTTCAACACTGAGCAACCAGAACCTCTCTGTGACAAAACCGCCCCTGCTCCAATCTCAGAAGCATCAACCTCGACCTGGAACGGAAGAGAAACATCTGGTTGACACAACACAGGGGCAGAACAAAAACGACGCTTCAACTCCTGAAAAGCTTCCACAGCAGCAGAAGACCAATTAACCAAATCAGCACCCTTCTTGGTCAAATCGGTCAATGGTTTGGCAATGCTAGAAAAATTACAGATGAAGCGACGATAAAAATTAGCAAAGCCCAGGAACTTTTGCAGACTTTTCAGAGATGTCGGCTGAGTCCAATCCTGGATGGCTTGGACCTTAACCGGATCCATCTCGATAGTAGAAGGGGAAAAGATGAACCCCAAAAATGAAACTTTCTGCACACCGAAGAGACACTTTGATCCCTTCACAAACAAAGAATTAGCACGCAGGACCTGGAAAACCATTCTGACCTGCTTCACATGAGAGTCCCAATCATCTGAGAAGATCAAAATGTCATCCAAGTAAACAATCAGGAATTTATCCAGATACTCACGGAAGATGTCATGCATAAAAGACTGAAACACAGATGGAGCATTGGCAAGTCCGAACGGCATCACTAGATACTCAAAATGACCCTCGGGCGTATTAAATGCAGTTTTCCATTCATCTCCTTGCCTGATTCTCACCAGATTATAGGCACCACGAAGATCTATCTTAGTGAACCAACTAGCCCCCTTAATCCGAGCAAACAAGTCAGATAACAATGGCAAGGGATACTGAAATTTAACAGTGATTTTATTAAGAAGGCGGTAATCAATACACGGTCTCAGCGAACCATCCTTCTTGGCTACAAAAAAGAACCCTGCTCCCAGTGGTGATGACGATGGGCGAATATGTCCCTTCTCCAGGGATTCCTTCACATAACTGCGCATAGCGGCGTGTTCAGGCACGGATAAATTAAATAATCGACCTTTTGGGATTTTACTACCAGGAATCAAATTGATAGCACAATCACAATCCCTATGCGGAGGTAGGGCATCGGACTTGGGCTCTTCAAATACATCCTGATAATCAGACAAGAACTCTGGGACCTCAGAAGGAGTGGATGACGAAATAGACAAAAATGGAACATCACCATGTACCCCCTGACAACCCCAGCTGGATACCGACATAGGGTTCCAATCCAATACTGGATTATGGGTTTGCAGCCATGGCAACCCCAACACGACCACATCATGCAGATTATGTAGCACCAGAAAGCGAATAACTTCCTGATGTGCAGGAGCCATGCACATGGTCAGCTGGGTCCAGTACTGAGGTTTATTCTTGGCCAAAGGTGTAGCATCAATTCCTCTCAACGGAATAGGACACCGCAAAGGCTCCAAGAAAAACCCACAACGTTTAGCATAATCCAAATCCATCAGATTCAGGGCAGCGCCTGAATCCACAAACGCCATGACAGAATACGATGACAAAGAGCATATCAAGGTAATGGACAGAAGGAATTTGGATTGTACAGTACCAATGACGGCAGACCTATCGAACCGCTTAGTGCGCTTAGGACAATCAGAAATAGCATGAGTGGAATCACCACAGTAGAAACACAGACCATTCAGACGTCTGTGTTCTTGCCGTTCAACTCTGGTCATAGTCCTATCGCACTGCATAGGCTCAGGTTTAATCTTAGACAATACCGCCAAATGGTGCACAGATTTACGCTCGCGCAAGCGTCGACCGATCTGAATGGCCAAAGACATAGACTCATTCAAACCAGTAGGCATAGGAAAACCCACCATGACATCCTTAGGAGCCTCAGAGAGACCCTTTCTGAACAAAGCTGCCAGCGCAGATTCATTCCACAGAGTGAGTACTGACCACTTCCTAAATTTCTGACAATATACTTCTATATCATCCTGGCCCTGGCACAAAGCCAGCAAATTTTTCTCAGCCTGATCCACTGAATTAGGCTCATCGTAAAGTAATCCGAGCGCCAGGAAAAACGCATTGACATTACTCAATGCAGGGTCTCCTGGCGCAAGAGAAAATGCCCAGTCCTGAGGGTCGCCGCGCAAAAAAGAAATAATAATCAAAACCTGTTGAATAGGATTACCAGAAGAATGAGGTTTCAAGGCCAGAAATAGCTTACAATTATTTTTGAAATTAAGAAACTTAGTTCTATCACCAAAAAACAAATCAGGAATAGGAATTCTTGGTTCTAACATAGATTTCTGATCAATAGTATCTTGAATCCTTTGTACATTTGTAACGAGATTATCCATTGAAGAGCACAGACCCTGAATATCCATGTCCACACCTGTGTCCTGAAACACCCAAATGTCTAGGGGGAAAAAAAGACTGAACACAGAGCTGAGAAAAAAAAAATGATGTCAGAACTTCTTTTTTCCCTCTATTGAGAATCATTAGGTAGGCTCCTTGTACTGTTATGTAGGCAATCCAGTGACACAGTGTGCCAGCAATCAGAGCACATACAGTGATCTGACAATAACCCAAAAAACAATAGAACGAGCTCCGAGACGTGGAATCTCTGTAGACCGCAATACCTGAACCTATCCTAAACACAACTAAAGGCAGCTGTGAATTGCGCCTGACACTACCTATGCAACTCGGCACAGCCTGAGGAGATGACTAGCCTGAAGATAGAAAAACAAGCCTGACTTGCCTCAGAGAAATACCCCAAAGGAAAAGGCAGCCCCCCCACATATAATGACTGTTAGCAAGATGAAAAGACAAACGTAGGGATGAAATAGATTCAGCAAAGTGAGGCCCGATATTCTAGATAGAGCGAGGATAGCAAAGAGAACTTTGCAGTCTACAAAAAACCCTAAAGCAAAAAACCACGCAAAGGGGGCAAAAAGACCCACCGTGCCGAACTAACGGCACGGCGGTACACCCTTTGCGTCTCAGAGCTTCCAGCAAAACGAATTAACAAGCTGGACAGAAAAAGTAGCAACAAAAGCAAAGAAGCACTTATCTAAGCAGAGCAGCAGGCCACAGGAAAGATCCAGAAGCTCAGATCCAACACTGGAACATTGACAAGGAGCAAGGAAGACAGAATCAGGTGGAGTTAAATAACAAAGCAGCCAACGAGCTCACCAGAACTCCTGAGGGAGGAAGCTCAGAAGCTGCAGTACCACTTGTGACCACAGGAGTGAATTCAGCCACAGAATTCACAACAGAGATCCCTGTTATCCTGACCAGTTCAGCTAAGCTAAGTTTTTGCTTGCTCTTTTCTGTCCATAGATTGTGGACTTGTCCGTTCTGTGCTTTCTATGTTTGTCCAGCTTATCAGTGTGAATTAATTCTGTCTTGCTGGAAGCTCTGGGAGGCAGATTTGCCCTCCACACCTTTAGTCTGGTGTGGAGTTTTTTTTTGTAAACTCTGCGTGGATTTTTGTAGTGTTTTATACTGACCGCACAGTATTCCATCCTGTCCTATCTATTTAGCTAGACTGGCCTCCTGTGCTCATCCTGGTTTCATTCTGTGTATGTCTTTTCCCTCTCCACTCACAGTCATTATTTGTGGGGGGCTAATCTATCCTTTGGGGATTTTCTCTGAGGCAAGATAGTTTTCCTGCTTCTTTCTTTAGGGGTAGTTGGCTCTTAGGCTGTGACGAGATGCCTAGGGAGAGTTAGGAGCATTCCACGGCTACTTCTAGTGTTGTGTTGAGCTTAGGGACTGCGGTCAGTACAGTTACCACGTCCTTCAGAGCTCGTTCCATGTTGCTCCTAGACCACCGTATCATAACAAGGGGCTAATTAAGGGATATTATTACTGCAGTGATGTATTTATTTTATTTTTTGAGTATACTGTTCTAAATGGGGGGGCGGTCCTATTACTGTGTAGAGTGATACTATGTCGCCTTCTTCATGTGGTGTAATGTAGAAGTTGGGAAAATTAAGTAATGTGTTCTGCAAGTGGAACTCGAGATAACGGTGTTATTTCCTGCAGAGACGAGTCCTGGCTGGATGAAGTGATGGCTGTCTGTGCTGGATGAAAGATGAAGGACTTCACCTAGAGACGTCACTGGTGAGTCAGTGTTACCTATACACTAACACTATACACTGTATACTCTATACAGAGGTCCTGTGTATAATGTCACCAGTGATCACTGGATTACCTATACACTATATACAGAGCTCCTGTGTATAATGCAACTGGTGATCACTGTATTACCTGTACACAGACACTGCATACTAAGTACAGATCTCCTGTGTATAATGGCACTGATGGTGATAGTATTGTGGTTTTTTTTATTATTGATCAGTATTGTAGTATTCAGTCACTATGTGGTGGTAATATGTGGTCTGGTCATGATGTTGTGGTATTTGTTCCTTGTATTTGATATTATTCGATCACTGTGGTGGTAATGTCATCTGGTCATGGTGTGGCGGTATTTGTGCCTTGTAGATAGTATTATAGGTCACTGTGGTGATATGGTGTCTGGTCATGGTGCTGTGGTATTTGTTTCTTGTATGTGGTATTACAGGTCCTTCTCAAAAAATTAGCATATAGTGTTAAATTTCATTATTTACCATAATGTAATTATTACAATTAAACTTTCATATATTATAGATTCATTATCCACCAACTGAAATTTGTCAGGTCTTTTATTGTTTTAATACTGATGATTTTGGCATACAACTCCTGATAACCCAAAAAACCTGTCTCAATAAATTAGCATATCAAGAAAAAGTTCTCTAAACGACCTATTACCCTAATCTTCTGAATCAACTAATTAACTCTAAACACATGCAAAAGATACCTGAGGCTTTTATAAACTCCCTGCCTGGTTCATTACTCAAAACCCCCATCATGGGTAAGACTAGCGACCTGACAGATGTCAAGAAGGCCATCATTGACACCCTCAAGCAAGAGGGTAAGACCCAGAAAGAAATTTCTCAACAAATAGGCTGTTCCCAGAGTGCTGTATCAAGGCACCTCAATGGTAAGTCTGTTGGAAGGAAACAATGTGGCAGAAAACGCTGTACAACGAGAAGAGGAGACCGGACCCTGAGGAAGATTGTGGAGAAGGACCGATTCCAGACCTTGGGGAACCTGAGGAAGCAGTGGAGTGAATCTGGTGTGGAAACATCCAGAGCCACCGTGCACAGGCGTGTGCAGGAAATGGGCTACAGGTGCCGCATTCCCCAGGTAAAGCCACTTTTGAACCATAAACAGCGGCAGAGGCGCCTGACCTGGGCTACAGAGAAGCAGCACTGGACTGTTGCTAAGTGGTCCCAAGTACTTTTTTCTGATGAAAGCAAATTTTGCATGTCATTCGGAAATCAAGGTGCCAGAGTCTGGAGGAAGACTGGGGAGAAGGAAATGCCAAAATGCCTGAAGTCCAGTGTCAAGTACCCACAGTCAGTGATGGTGTGGGGTGCCATGTCAGCTGCTGGTGTTGGTCCACTGTGTTTCATCAAGGGCAGGGTCAATGCAGCTAGCTATCAGGAGATTTTGGAGCACTTCATCCTTCCATCGGCTGAAATGCTTTATGGAGATGAAGATTTCATTTTTCACCTGGCACCTGCTCACAGTGCCAAAACCACTGGTAAATGGTTTACTGACCATGGTATTACTGTGCTCAATTGGCCTGCCAACTCTCCTGACCTGAACCCCATAGAGAATCTGTGGGATATTGTGAAGAGAAAGTTGAGAGACGCAAGACCCAACACTCTGGATGAGCTTAAGGCCGCTATTGAAGCATCCTGGGCCTCCATAACATCTCAGCAGTGTCACAGGCTGATTGCCTCCATGCCACGCCGCATTGAAGCAGTCATTTCTGCCAAAGGATTCCCGACCAAGTATTGAGTGCATAACTGAACATTATTATTTGTTGGTTTTTTTGTTTGTTATTAAAAAACACTTTTATTTGATTGGATGGGTGAAATATGCTAATTTATTGAGACAGGTTTTTTGGGTTATCAGGAGTTGTATGCCAAAATCATCAGTATTAAAACAATAAAAGACCTGACAAATTTCAGTTGGTGGATAATGAATCTATAATATATGAAAGTTTAATTGTAATCATTACATTATGGTAAATAATGAAATTTAACACTATATGCAAATTTTTTGAGAAGGACCTGTATAGGTCATTTTAAAAATTGAAAAATAAATAAAAATATATTTAAATTGTATTGCATATTTTAACAAATATTTAATAGGTTACAGTAGAGTAGGGCTCGGCCAAAAGTGTCTACCTTGTCATTTTGGTGGCTTAAAAAATCTTTTGGCCAAAACAAAAGCTGCTGGTTACATGTGTGATCTGGTGATGGGAACTGTTAATGTGTGATAGGTGAGAAGTGGAGTTTTTCCAAGAAAGAGTGGTGGGACTGTGGAAAGTTTGAGGGGTGGAGCGTGGAGGCGAGGCTGGGGTGGAGCCTGGGTGGAGTCTCAAGGGGGCCCCGGAAATTTTGCCAGTATGGGGCTCTGAAATTTCTAGTGGCAGCCCTGGTTATTATTATTATTATTGTTATTATTATTAATGGCCTTATCTTAATCTCGAATCATGATGATTTGATGGATCAAAAACCTGTAGGAAGATTGATCTTATGCAAGCCTAGATACAGTGGGTACGGAAAGTATTCATACCTCACTACATTTTTCACTTTTTGTTTCATTGTAGCCATTTGGTAAATTCAAAAAGGTATTTTTTTTTCTCATTAATGTACACTCTGCACCACAGCTGACATGTCCCGGCTTTGATGCGTTCTGATGTTCTGACCTCGGACGTACTATCCCATCCGAGGTCAGAAAGGGGTTAATTATAGGGGGACCCTACATCATTTTTTTTAGGGGCCCCCATTTTAATAGCCAGTAAAGGCTATTTATACAGCTGTGAGCTGATATTATTAGCCTGGGAAGCTCCATGGGTATTACCCGCTTCCCACGCTATAAATATCTGCTCCCCGCCGTCAGTTTTCCCTCCCATCTTTTATTAATTAAATACATGTAAAGTAAGCTGCACACACTGTACTAAATGTATTTGTCACTGACATCTGTATATCTACTTATTCTATTTATATTTACTGTATGTGATCCATATCTTCTATCCTCTCGGCTTCTGCAGTGATTTTACAGAACACGGCAGATTAATTACTGGCTTTTCTTTTATCTCTGTATTTATGTAATATAAATACATATATATGTGTATATCAGTGACATCTATATATCTATGCATTCTTTGTGTATATATCTATTCTATCTATTCTATTCTAACCTGTCAGTGTGGTTTTACTGTATGCAGCACATGAATTGCTGGCTTTTCAAAGGACATCGGTGCGTAAAGATCAGACAGCACTCACATGGTCCAAGTGGTGTGTGATTTTTTTTCCTCGCACCCGTAGGCATGCATTGGCGAGTCTCAGCCGAGTCTCGGTTACAATCGAAGCATGCTGCGATTTTACATGCATGCTGAATACACCCAACAAAACAAACGGTGATGTGAGCTGCCCCACAGATTAATACTGATCCGAGTGCTATGCGATTCTTGCATAGCACTCACCCATATTCTACGGTAGTGTGACACCGGCCTAAAGCTAAAGGTTGTAGCCTCTTGAGGTTTTGTGAGAACATCCGTTCCTTAACTGGAATGCGTTCTTTAGTATTCACTGTGGATATCATTTATATGTAGATCATGTAATCAAAATATAAATGCAGGAAGATGTTCTTATCTCATTTAGAATATGAGCAAAACTATCTCTAGACATTTACTTTATCTCTTGCCGAGGTCAGCTCAAAATTGGAAACCAAAGATTAAATATCACACTTCTAGGTAAGGGTACCGTCACACTATAACATTTCGATCGCTACGACGGTACGATTCGTGACGTTCCAGCGATATCGTTACGATATCGCTGTGTCTGACACGCAGCAGCGATCAGGGATCCTGCTGAGAATCGTACGTCGTAGCAGATCGTATGGAACTTTCTTTCATCGCTGGATCTCCCGCTGTCATCGCTAGATCGGTGTGTGTGACACCGATCTAGCGATCTAGCGATGCGATCCAGCGATGCGTTCGCTTGTAACCAGGGTAAACATCGGGTAACTAAGCGCAGGACCGCGCTTAGTTACCCGATGTTTACCCTGGTTACAAGCGTTAAACTAAAAAAAAACAAACAGCACATACTTACATTCTGGTGTCCGTCAGGTCCCTTGCCGTCTCTGCTTCCCGCACTGTGACTGCCGGCCGTAAAGTGAAAGCAGAGCACAGCGGCTGTGCTTTCACTTTCACTTTACGGCCGGCAGTCACTGAGTGCGGGAAGCAGACTGCAAGGGACCTGACGGACACCAGAATGTAAGTATGTGCTGTTTGTTTTTTTTTAGTTTAACGCTTGTATCCAGGGTAAACATCGGGTAACTAAGCGCGGTCCTGCGCTTAGTTACCCGATGTTTACCCTGGTTACCCAGGGACCTCGGCATCGTTGGTCGCTGGAGAGCTGTCTGTGTGACAGCTCCCCAGCGACCACACTACGATTTACCTACGATCACGGCCAGGTCATATCGCTGGTCGTGATCGTAGGTAAATCGTATAGTGTGACGGTACCCTTAGTTTTCATGGATCCTAATTACCCCAAGGTATGACTGTCACTTTCGTCACAATGACATGGCTGAATATGACTTTCCATTTTTCATAGACTGCCATTAGTGGCTATTAGCTGCTTCCTCAAAGTTACTGTGACTTTCACACCAACACTTCCCTCCAAAAGCTAATAATAACGTATGGCTAGCGAGAAAAGGTAAATTTTCATCTAATCTTTCAATATATGTAATTATTAATGTTGTCTCATTATGGAATATCTTTATCAAAAGTTTATATGGATGTCATGGCTCTTGTCACAGCTCCACCCTTCAATGTGTCTGGGATGCAGTAACTGACAGCTCAGCCGTCCAAACTGGTATAGAGGTGTGCTGAAGCTGTCAGTACTTTGATTGACAGATCAGTAATCCAGTCTGGTACAGTGGCATGCTGAGCTGTCAGTGTGATGATTGACAGCTCGGCAGTCCAATCCGAGACTGGGAGGTTCTGGCTATGTCCAGGTGTTCATTGTGCAAGGTGATTGCCAGATTACTTATCTGAGCTGTTTCTCCCACCTCTGCCAGATGTACTGTACATTCAGCTACTGTGTGGTTTGTCTCTCTTACATTCTGTTATAGATTTTTCGTTACCTGACCTTGGACATCTTTCTGACCATCCATCTGTTTAACCCCTTATACTCTGATCCTTTAGCCTCCTGGTATTCTGACCTTGGAACATTACCTGACTACAATTTTGACTCTTCCTTATTTTTATGATGTACCCTCCTGGCTTCTGACCTTGGACTCCTTGATTACCCTCACTTACAGCTTGGCCATGAGAATTGAGTCAGCATCACAGCTCTTTGCTACATTCTTGAATTAATGTCCACCAACATCTATGTTTTTAGAAAAAAAAAAAGTTTAATCTCTTTAATCATTGTTTGGTTAGTTAAGAATAAATCAATACCTGCATTTGCAATGTTCTCCATATATAAATCACGGGATACTCATTCTTCAAAGCAGCCCAGTAAATGTAATAGACAATGTATTTAAACACATATTTATGGTTTCTCAATTTATGTTCGAGCACAGTCTATAACACATGCTTAATGTAAGCATTACAATCTCGGGAAGATTTATCATCACACATGGAGGTTAAGAAAAGCAGAAAGGGCAGCTCCCTCTTTTTCTAACAAAAGATTGAGGAAACCGCAAAATCAGTAAAGGAAGGTTTATCATATCCCTCTAAGGAGGCTCCATGGTCTTTTTCCAAGAAGGATGTTGGGGTCTTTCCAACATAAATACTTATGACCTTGGTTAAATGGTATGTAATGTTTAAAGATAAATTATAGTCAGTCAACAACTCTCACTGAAGCCATTTTTAATATATGATGTAATTTTTGAAAAAAAAAAACACAAAAAGAGAGAAATAAAAGCAAGACACTGTCCCTTCTTCCACAATTTATAAGAAAGCAAAGTTTCCATGCAGGTCCGATGTTATCCAGCGCTTCCCACAAAGTTCCCCGATTTTATCATTCAAAGCCTAAGGATCCTCATTCTGAAGCTCCATAGGCTTTGATCTGCAGCCACTCTTGGCTGTGAAGAGCAGTAACATTACTGATGTCATCAGTCGCCGGGTCATGTGGGCACCTACCTGATCTCTCGAACTAGGGTGCACTCTAGTCTATCCCTGTTATCACAGTTCGCCAAGCGGACACTCAACAGGGAGCTTGGCGGACAGGGCAACTGGGAGAGGAGCAGTGTGTCAGAGCTCATGAGTGGAGTGGCGTGACAGTTTAGGAAAGCGCTGCAACAGGACCTGCGGCACGTAACCGCCGGTCAGAGGAGCGTCGGACAGAGGAGTGCTGCAGCATCACCAGGACCCAATAGGGGTAAGCGCACAGTGGGGCATGAGAAAGGGGGAAGTCAAAAGAATGCCGAGGTCAGGGATACGAGATAGGAAGAATAGTACGTAAAGGGGCGAGCAAAAAGTGTAACCAGGAAAAAGCAGAAGTCATAGCCGAGAGAGCAAATGCAGTACAAATTCAAAAGACAGAATCACAACGGGAAAACCAGCCCGGCTCAGAACCATACAAACACACCAAAACACAGGTACAAGGCACAGGCACAACGGGGTCGACTACCTCAGCCGAGGGCAAAAGCATAACCGAACCACAGAGAGGCTATTAAAAGCCTTACTGAAGCCAAAGGGAGGCTACCAAGATTAACCCTAGACCCACCATATTGCTGCAAGACAAACAGAACCATGACATTACCCCCCTCTCAAGGGGGGCCACCGGACCCCCAGATTTCTCAAAATGCCTAGCATGGAAAGCCCAAACCAGATAGTCCGCATGCACCATACAATCAGGCACCCAAGATCGATCCTCTGGGCCGGATCTCTTCCAATGCACCAGGTACCGCAATGACCTGCGGACCAGATGGGAATCCACCATGTGTCCCACCTCATACTCCATGTGTCTCTCCTCCAACACTGGAGAAGGAACTGAACCCGGATCCTCTACCACTGATACCACTGGTTTCAAAACGATAAGCCACTGGATTAATTATCTCAATAACCTCAAAAGGACAAATAAATTTTGGAGCTAACTTGGTCGATGGTACCCTATGGCTGATGTTCCGAGTGGACAGCCACATCTTGTCACCGAACTGTAACACCTGACCTGTGTTTCTTTTCCTATCGGCAAAAGATTTATATCTCCCCTGAGCCCTGGAGATGTTCTGCCGGACCTCTGACCACAGGTTACTGAGCCGTTTAACACACCCCTCTGTCCCAGGACAGCCGGAATCCAACTGAGAGAATTCTCCGAAGTGTGGGTTAAACCCATAATTGATTCGAAATGGAGACTTACCAGTGGATTGGTTGACCCGATTGTTGAAAGCGAATTCTGCAAGAGGCAAGGCATCACACCAGTCATCTTGCAAAACAGAGGTCAAACACCAAAGGATCTGTTCGAGAGAATGACTGGTGCGCTCAGTTTGGCCATTTCTTTCAGGATGGTACACTAAGAAGAAAGACAAGGAGAAACCCAACTTCTTACAGAAGGACCGCCAAAACTTACCTACGAACTGTACCCCCCTGTCAGAAACCACAATCAGTGACACACCATGCAGCCGTACCACATGTTGAAGAAAATCTCTGGACAAGCTATCTGCCGAAGGCAAGGCTGTTAAAGATATAAAATGGGCCTGTTTGGAAAATCTGTCCACCACAACCCACATGACAGAATTACCCTGGGAAGGAGGAAGATTGGTAATAAAGTCCATGGCCTCTCCAGGACTGGCAAAGGCACCAGTCCCCCAGCCTGCCGGCAATTAGAGCTCTTGGAACAGGCACAGACCCCACACCCAGAAACATATTTTTTAAATATCAGAACCAATTAAAGGCCACCAAAAAACCCTTGCCACTGTGAAACACCCGGATGAGCACTCAGCCTAGACTTATGAAACTCCTGCAGAAGCCTAGGCCGAAAATGCCTGGGAACAAATAGTTTACCTTCAGGTTTGGACGCTGGAGCAAGAGACTGGGCCTCCACAATCTCCCGCACCAGCTCAGATGAAACACCTGCCTCTACTACCCCAGGATGAAGAATGGAGGATGGTGGCTCGGGGCGGAAACTGGCTCGAAACTACGAGACAGGGCATCCGCTTTAACATTTTTGGACCCTGGCCAAAAAGTGATTGAAAATTGAAATCGTGAAAAAAAAGCAACCAACGGCTTGCCTGGGAGTTAAACTTTTAGTGGACTCAATATGCGCCAAATTCTTATAATCAGTGATCACGGTGATGCAATGGGCCGCCCTCTCCAAAAAATACCTCCATTCTTCAAATGCCAACTTAACAGCCAGGAGTTCCCTATTGCCAACATCATAGTTTCTCTCGGCCGAAGAGAACTTCCTGGAAAAGAAGGCACATGGTTTCAGATTGGTCAATGTGGTGGGACCTTGTGACAATACAGCTCCCATCCCCACCTCAGATGCATCCACTTCCACAATAAATGGATTAGACGGGTCTGCTAGCACCAAGATTGAGGCTGACATGAAGCATTTTTTCAACCACAAAAAGCACTCCTTGGCCAATGGAGACCAATTGTTAACATCCGCACCTTTACTTGTAAGATCTGTGCGAGGTTTAACTACCAGGGAGAAACCCTTGATAATAATAATTCGTCATAATTTGCGAATCCAAGAAGCGCTAGATTCCCCTGAGATCCCGGGGTTCAATCCAATCAACAATAGCTTGCACCTTCTTGGCATCCATACGAAACCCCTCACAGGACACGATGAGCCCCAGAAAAGATAATTCTTGTACAAAAAATGAACACTTTTCAAGTTTAGCAAACAATTGATTCTCTCTGATTCTTCGGAGAACAGTTCGTAAATGATGCAAGTGAGCATGACTATCAGCCGAATATATCAAAATGTCATGTGAATAGATAATCACAAAATGGCCAATAAGGTCTGCAAAAATCACATTAACCCCTTTATCCAATATGACGTACTATCCCATCGAGGTGACCTGGGACTTAATTCCCAGTGACGGGATAGTACGTCATATGCGATCAGCCGCGCTCACAAGGGAGCGCGGCTGATCGCAGCTGATCGCAGCTGACATCTGACACTATGTGCCAAGAGTGGTCATGGACTGCCCCTGGCACATTAACCCCCAGCACACTGCGATCAAACATGATTGCAGTGTTCAGGCGGTACAGGGAAGCATCGTGCAGTAAGGGGGCTTCCCTAAGACCCTCAGTACAAGGTGATATGCTCGTTTCCTTCCTGCAGGCCCCGGATCCAAAATGGCCAGGGGGCTACATCCGGGTCCTGCAGGGAGGTGGCTTACCCTGTAGCCCTGCATGTCAGATTGCTGATCTGACACAGTGCTGTGCAAAGAGTCACTTCAGCGATCTGACCCTCTAACATGATGCCCCCCGAGGCAATGTTATAAAGTAAAAAAAAATATTCACATGTGTAAAAAAAATTAAAAAAAATTACTAAATAAATAAAAAAAAATATTGTTCCCATAAATACATTTCTTTATCTAAATAATAAAAAAACGCGAGTTTTTGATATAAGTGAGGTATCGCTGTAATTGTACTGACCCAAAGAATAAAACTGCTTTATTTTACCAAACTTGGAATGGTATAAATGCCCCCCAAAAGAAATTCATGAATAGCTGGTTTTTGGTCATTCTGCCTCACAAAAATCGGAATAAAGAGCGATCAAAAAATGACACGTGTCCGAAAATGGAACCAATAAAAACGTCAACTCGTCCCGCAAAAAACAAGACCTCAAATGACTCTGTGACCCAAAATATGGAAAAATTATAGTTCTTAAAATGTGGAGACACAAAAAATATTTTTTGCAATAAAAAGCGTCTTTTAGTGTGTGATGGCTGGCAATCATCAAAAAAACGCTATAAATGGTAAATCAAACCCTCCTTCATCACCCCCTTAGTTAGGGAAAAATAATAAAATTAAAAAAAATATTTATTTCCATTTTCCCATTAGGCTTAGGGCTAGTGTTAGGGCGAGGGTTAGGGCTAGGGCTAGGGTTAGAATTAGGGTTATGGCTAGGGTTAGAGGTAGAGTTAGGGTTAGGGGTAGGGTTCAAGCTAGGGTTAGGGTAAGGGTTAGGGCTAGGGTTGGTGTTAGGGCTAGGGTTAGGGCTAGGGTTAGGGTTAAAAAAAATGGTGTTGTAAAAATGAGAAATTGCTGGTCAATTTTTAACCCTTATAACTCCCTAACAATAAAAAAAATTGGGTTCCAAAATTGTGCTGATGTAAAGTAGACATGTGGGAAATGTTACTTATTAAGTATTTTGTGTGACATATCTCTGTGATTTAAGGGCATAAAAATTCAAGTTTGGAAAATTGTGAAATTTTCTAAATTTTCACCAAATTTCAATTTTTTTCACAATTAAACGCAAGTCTTATCGATGAAATGTTACCACTATCATGAAGTACAATATGTCCCGAGAAAACAATGTCAGAATCATCAGATCCGTAGAAGCGTTCCAGAGTTATAACCTCATAAAGGGAAAGTGGTCAGTATTGTAAAAATTGGCCCGGTCATTACCATGCAAACCCCCCTTGGGGCTTAAGGGGTTAATAAAATTTTGAAACAATGGCGGAGTGTTAGTAAGACCAAATGGCATTACCAAATTTTCAAAAAGCCCCTCGGACGTGAGAAAGCCTGTTTTCCATTCATACCCCTCCCGCATCCTTATCAGATTCTAAGCCCCCCTAAGATCAAGTTTGGAAAACCAGTTAGCCCCTGATAATTGATTACACAGATCCGGAATTAGGGGAAGAGGATATGTGTTCCTCACTGTTATTTTATTCAGTTCCCGAAAGTTGAGGCAAGGCTGTAAACCACCATCTTTTTTTTTAACAGAAAAAAACAGCTGCCACAGGAGAAATGGAAGGCCAAATTTTTCCTTTGCTGATGCTTTCTGCAATATACTTCTTCATGGCCAACTGTTCAGGGCCGGATATATTAAACAGACAGGCTTTAGGCAGTTTAGCCCCGGGAACTAAATATATGGCACATTCAAAGGGTCTATGCGGAGGTAAGACTAGAGTTGAGCGACCTTGACCTTTTTAGAGTCGAGCCGGGTTTCGCGAAACCCGACTATCTCAAAAGTCGAGTCAAGTGGAATCGGCCGATTATCGCGAAAAGTCGGGGAACGACCGAAACACGAAACCCAATGCAAGTCAATGGGGGAGCATAGTCGGCAGTGAGTAGAGGCCAGGAAAACATGTACAGAGCCCATTGTATTGGCAAAAACATCCATTCTTGCTACTGAAGCTTGTCAATCATAATTTAGCTTATAATAATTGTAAGGCATTTGAAATTGGGGGTCATTTGGCTAAAGTTGTGGGGGGTAGGGCTGGTTCAAGCAAATAGTGGGCCCAGGACATCTGGACCACGTCACGGCAGTGGAGCAGGGAGAGGTAAGTATTTCAACTTTGCAAGTGCTGTGATCCTGAGCAAGCAGGGGGGGCCACTCGTTGGCATTGGCACTGGCACAGGGCCCCTCAAAGTACAGCGGTGTGTTTGCACGGCGGGGGCGCCTCCCACCGGCAGCAACACTTTTGCGTACTATGAGAGGCCCTGTGCCAGTGACGTCGCCAACGAGTATTCCTCCCCCCACCTGATGAAGGAACCTGCACCTTCATCTGCACCTTCCTCTTTGTCCCCGTGTAATGTGGTATGGTATGCGGGAAGGGGGACCTGACTTTCAGCAGGGTCACAATCTTGCAGTGTAGCGTGCACGGGGAATGTTGCGTTATGGGTCAATGTACCAGCAGACTCATCTATCACTGGCTGGGCAATGGGCAGGATGAGGGGGAAACAGATATGGGCCCAAAGAATAAAGTGGGCTAAATGCAGTTCAAAATTGGTAACAGGACTAACCAGGGGGCATTGCTTTGTTCAGTGGAGGACAACTGGAATGAGAGGCTGACACAGAGAGTAGGCCCAAATCAGTAAGTATTCTAAATGCAGTTCAAAATTGGCAACAGTAGTAAACCGGCGCCACAGCTTTGTTCACTGTAGGAGAACAGCAAGGAGCGGCAGACACAGATAGAAGGCCCCAACCCAACTAGTAGGCCTAATGCAGTGTTGTTTTCAACAACTACTTAAGAAGAGCCAGAAGATCGAAGCAATGGAGACGAAACCTGGGGAACACCTTGGAGTGGAACACACCGTCTCTACACCCCATACCCAATTTGTAGGCCTAATGCTGTGTAGTTTTCAACAACTACTAAACGAGAGTCAGAAGATCGAAGCAATGTAGACGAAACCTGGGGAACACCTTGGAGTGGAACACACCGTCTCTACACCCCATACCCAATTTGTAGGCCTAATGCTGTGTAGTTTTCAACAACTACTAAACGAGAGTCAGAAGATCGAAGCAATGGAGAGGAAACCTGGGGAACACCTTGGAGTGGAACACACCGTCTCTACACCCCATACCCAATTTGTAGGCCTAATGCAGTGTAGTTTTCAACAACTACTAAACGAGAGTCAGAAGATCGAAGCAATGTAGACGAAACCTGGGGAACACCTTGGAGTGGAACACACCGTCTCTACACCACATACCCAATTTGTAGGCCTAATGCAGTGTAGTTTTCAACAACTACTAAACGAGAGTCAGAAGATCGAAGCAATGGAGAGGAAACCTGGGGAACACCTTGGAGTGGAACACACCGTCTCTACACCCCATACCCAATTTGTAGGCCTAATGCAGTGTAGTTTTCAACAACTACTAAACGAGAGTCAGAAGATCGAAGCAATGGAGAGGAAACCTGGGGAACACCTTGGAGTGGAACACACCGTCTCTACACCCCATACCCAATTTGTAGGCCTAATGCTGTGTAGTTTTCAACAACTACTAAACGAGAGTCAGAAGATCGAAGCAATGGAGAGGAAACCTGGGGAACACCTTGGAGTGGAACACACCGTCTCTACACCCCATACCCAATTTGTAGGCCTAATGCAGTGTAGTTTTCAACAACTACTAAACGAGAGTCAGAAGATCGAAGCAATGGAGAGGAAACCTGGGGAACACCTTGGAGTGGAACACACCGTCTCTACACCCCATACCCAATTTGTAGGCCTATTGCTGTGTAGTTTTCAACAACTACTAAACGAGAGTCAGAAGATCGAAGCAATGGAGAGGAAACCTGGGGAACACCTTGGAGTGGAACACACCGTCTCTACACCCCATACCCAATTTGTAGGCCTAATGCAGTGTAGTTTTCAACAACTACTAAACGAGAGTCAGAAGATCGAAGCAATGTAGACGAAACCTGGGGAACACCTTGGAGTGGAACACACCGTCTCTACACCCCATACCCAATTTGTAGGCCTAATGCTGTGTAGTTTTCAACAACTACTAAACGAGAGTCAGAAGATCGAAGCAATGGAGAGGAAACCTGGGGAACACCTTGGAGTGGAACACACCGTCTCTACACCCCATACCCAATTTGTAGGCCTAATGCAGTGTAGTTTTCAACAACTACTAAACGAGAGTCAGAAGATCGAAGCAATGTAGACGAAACCTGGGGAACACCTTGGAGTGGAACACACCGTCTCTACACCACATACCCAATTTGTAGGCCTAATGCAGTGTAGTTTTCAACAACTACTAAACGAGAGTCAGAAGATCGAAGCAATGGAGAGGAAACCTGGGGAACACCTTGGAGTGGAACACACCGTCTCTACACCCCATACCCAATTTGTAGGCCTAATGCAGTGTAGTTTTCAACAACTACTAAACGAGAGTCAGAAGATCGAAGCAATGAAGAGGAAACCTGGGGAACACATTGGAGTGGAACACACCGTCTCTACACCCCATACCCAATTTGTAGGCCTAATGCTGTGTAGTTTTCAACAACTACTAAACGAGAGTCAGAAGATCGAAGCAATGGAGAGGAAACCTGGGGAACACCTTGGAGTGGAACACACCGTCTCTACACCCCATACCCAATTTGTAGGCCTAATGCAGTGTAGTTTTCAACAAGTACTAAACGAAAGTCAGAAGATCGAAGCAATGTAGACGAAACCTGGGGAACACCTTGGAGTGGAACACACCGTCTCTACACCCCATACCCAATTTGTAGGCCTAATGCAGTGTAGTTTTCAACAACTACTAAACGAGAGTCAGAAGATCGAAGCAATGTAGACGAAACCTGGGGAACACCTTGGAGTGGAACACACCGTCTCTACACCCCATACCCAATTTGTAGGCCTAATGCTGTGTAGTTTTCAACAACTACTAAACGAGAGTGAGAAGATCGAAGCAATGTAGATGAAACCTGGGGAACACCTTGGAGTGGAAGAACACCGTCTCTACACCCCATACCCAATTTGTGGGCCTAATGCAGTGTAGTTTTCAACAACTACTAAACGAGAGTCAGAAGATCGAAGCAATGGAGAGTAAACCTGGGGAACACCTTGGAGTGGAACACACCGTCTCTACACCCCATACCCAATTTGTAGGCCTAATGCAGTGTAGTTTTCAACAACTACTAAACGAGAGTCAGAAGATCGAAGCAATGGAGAGGAAACCTGGGGAACACCTTGGAGTGGAACACACCGTCTCTACACCCGATACCCAATTTGTAGGCCTAATGCAGTGTAGTTTTCAACAACTACTAAATGAGAGTCAGAAGATTGAAGCAATGGCGAGTAAACCTGGGGAACACCTTGGAGCGGCAGACACCGTTAGTAGGCTCTACCGAAGTAGTAGCCCCAATGCAGTTTTCAAATTCCTAGAGGCTGAAAACCAGACTATTGACGCTCAGCTTTTTTCAAAGGAGGACAGCTGTATTGAGTGGCGCAGACAGACACAGGTAGTAGGCCTTAAACCAAAAATGTGGCTCAATGCAGTTTAAAAAAGGTTACAGGGGTACACAGGCAGCATTGGTCTGGTCAGTGGAGGACAATTTCAATTATGGATCGCAGACAGACTTTGTACGCCTACTATTAAAAAAAGGATGCTCTATGCAATTAAAAATAGGTTCCAGGGGTCCACGGGCAGCAGTGGTGTGGTCAGTGGAGGAGGAGTATTGGAAGGAGGGACCGCAGACAGACGTAGTAGGCCTAACATAACAAAATTAGGCTGTAGGCACTTTAAAATTGGTTCCAGGGGTACACCGGCAGCAGTGGTGTGGTCAGCGGAGGACAATTTGAATTAGGGACTGCAGACAGACTTTGTAGGCTGTCCCCTGTGGACCATGCATCCAACACATTAACCCAGTGCGCCGTAATGGACACGTAACTTTTTGTGGACATGCCTACTGGTCCATGCGTCTCTTGTCAGGTGCACCTTTCTACTGTTTGATTGCCTGAGTGCTATGACAATGCAGACTTTTTCATGCCGGTGGAGGGCTGGGATGGCTTTTCTCGCAAAAGAAGTGTCGACTGGGTAGCTTGAACCGTGGTACAGCGTAGTTCATCTGGGCTTTATAAATATAAAACAAAGAAAAAAAGTAGGCTCCATGCATTTTCAGCTGGGTTCCAGGGGTTCACGGCCAGCATTGGTCTGGTCAGTGGAGAACTATTGGAAGGAGGGACCGCAGACAGGCTTAGAAGGCCTAACATAATAAAATTGGGCTGTAGGCACTTTAAAATTGGTTCCAGGGGTACACGGGCAGCAGTGGTCTGGTCAGTGGAGAACTATTGGAAGGAGGGATCGCAGACAGGCTTAGAAGGCCTAACATAATAAAATTGGGCTGTAGGCACTTTATAATTGGTTCCAGGGGTACACGGGCAGCCGTGGTCTGGTCAGTGGAGGCCTAGTGGAAGGAGGGACCGCAGACAGGCGTAGTAGGCCTAACATAATAAAATATGGCTGTAGGCACTTTAAAATTGGTTCCAGGGGTACACGGCCAGCATTGGTCTAGTCAGTGGAGAACTATTGGAAGGAGGGACCGCAGACAGGCTTAGAAGGCCTAACATAATAAAATTGGGCTGTAGGCACTTTATAATTTGTTCCAGGGGTACACGGGCAGCAGTGTTCTGGTCAGTGGAGGCCTAGTGGAAGGAGGGACCGCAGACAGGCGTAGTAGGCCTAATATAATAACATATGGCTGTAGGAACTTTAAAATTGGTTCCAGGGGTACACGGGCAGCAGTGGTCTGGTCAGTGGAGGCCTAGTGGAAGGATGGACCGCAGACAGGCTTTGAAGGCCTAACATAATAAAATATGGCTGTAGGCACTTTAAAATTGGTTCCAGGGGTACAGGGGCAGCAGTGGTCTGGTTAGTGGAGGCCTAGTGGAAGGAGGGACCGCAGACAGGCATAGTAGGCCTAACATAATAAAATTTGGCTGTAGGCACTTTAAAATTGGTTCCAGGGGTACACGGGCAGCAGTGGTCTGGTCAGTGGAGGCCTAGTGGAAGGAGGGACCGCAGACAGGCGTAGTAGGCCTAACATAATAAAATATGGCTGTAGGCACTTTAAAATTGGTTCCAGGGGTACACGGGCAGCAGTGGTCTGGTCAGTGGAGGCCTAGTGAAAGGAGGGACCGCAGACAGGCTTCGAAGGCCTAACATAATAAAATTGGGATGTAGGCACTTTAAAATTGGTTCCAGGGGTACACGGGCAGCAGTGGTCTGGTCAGTGGAGGACTAGTGGAAGGAGGGACCGCAGACAGGCTTCGAAGGCCTAACATAATAAAATATGGCTGTAGGCACTTTAAAATTGGTTCCAGGGGTACACGGGCAGCAGTCGTCTGGTCAGTGGAGGCCTAGTGGAAGGAGGGACAGCAGACAGGCTTCGAAGGCCTAACATAATAAAATTGGGCTGTAGGCACTTTAAAATTGGTTCCAGGGGTACACGGGCAGCAGTGGTCTGGTCAGTGGAGGACTAGTGTAAGGAGGGACCGCAGACAGGCTTCGAAGGCCTAACATAATAAAATATGGCTGTAGGCACTTTAAAATTGGTTCCAGGGGTACACGGGCAGCAGTGGTCTGGTCAGTGGAGGCCTAGTGGAAGGAGGGACCGCAGACAGGCTTCGAAGGCCTAACATAATAAAATTGGGCTGTAGGCACTTTAAAATTGGTTCCAGGGGTACACGGGCAGCAGTGGTCTGGTCAGTGGAGGACAAGTGTAAGGAGGGACCGCAGACTGTCATGATCCCAATGGCAGGGGATCACAAAAGGACAAGCACAAAAACAAAACAAGCTCTAGGGTGATGGAACCTGAGCTGACTGCGATCCTGAACCTAAACACACAACTAGCAGTAGCCGGGGAACGTGCCTACGATGATTCCTAGACGTCTCGCGCCAGCCGAAGGATTAACTTCCCCTATCAGAAGAAACACAGACCTCACTTGCCTCCAGAGAAACACCCCACAGAAATAGCAGCCCCCCACATGTAATAACGGTGAAATGAGAGGGAAGCACATACATAGTTATGAAAATAGAATCAGCAAAAATGAGGCCCGCTAAAGCTAGATAGCAGAGGATACAAAAGTGAACTGCGCGGTCAGCGAAAAACCCTTCAAAAAACCATCCTGAAATTACTTGAACTCATGTGCCAACTCATGGAACATGAGGAGTAATTTCAGCCCACTAGAGCAACCAGCAGCAAGGAATCACATATCTGCAAGCTGGACTAAGACAAAAATAAAGCAAAACGTGGAACAGGAAAATCAAAATTTAGCTTGTCCTGAAGATAACAGACGCAGGGAGCAGAGGTAAAAAGACACGCTGATTACATTGATAGCCGGCGAGGAAATGACAAAAAAGCCAGGTTAAATAGGAAACTCCCATAACCTGATGGAACAGGTGGACACCAGAGACCGCAGAGAACACAAGTCACCCACTACCATCAGTAACCACCAGAGGGAGCCCAAAAACAGAACTCACAACAGTACCCCCCCTTTGAGGAGGGGTCACCGAACCCTCACGAGAACCACCAGGGCGACCAGGATGAGCCCTATGAAAAGCACGGACCAAATCGGCAGCATGAACATCAGAGGCAATCACCCAAGAATTATCCTCCTGACCATAACCCTTCCACTTGACCAAATACTGGAGTTTCCGTCTGGAAACACGAGAATCCAAGATCTTCTCCACAACATACTCCAATTCACCCTCCACCAGCACCGGAGCAGGAGGCTCAAGCGAAGGAACAACAGGTACCTCATACTTCCGCAACAATGACCGATGGAACACATTATGAATAGCAAACGATGCCGGGAGATCCAAACGAAACGACACAGGGTTAAGAATTTCCAAGATCCTATAGGGACCGATGAACCGAGGCTTGAACTTAGGAGAAGAGACCTTCATAGGAACAAAACGAGAAGACAACCACACCAAGTCCCCAACAAGAAGTCGAGGACCCACGCGGCGACGGCGATTAGCAAACTGCTGAGCCCTCTCCTGGGACAACTTCAAATTGTCCACCACATGACTCCAAATCTGATGCAACCTATCCACCACCATGTCCACTCCAGGACAATCAGAAGGCTCCACCTGACCAGAGGAAAAACGAGGATGAAACCCCGAATTACAAAAGAAAGGAGAAACCAAGGTAGCAGAACTAGCCCGATTATTAAGGGCAAACTCGGCAAGCAGCAAAAAGGAAACCCAGTCATCTTGATCAGCAGAAACAAAATACCTTAAATAAGTTTCTAAAGTCTGATTAGTTCGTTCCGTCTGGCCATTCGTCTGAGGATGGAATGCAGACGAAAAGGACAAATCAATGCCCATCTTAGCACAGAACGTCCGCCAAAATCTAGACACAAACTGGGATCCCCTGTCAGAAACGATGTTCTCCGGAATGCCATGCAAACGGACCATGTTTTGAAAAAACAGAGGGACCAACTCAGAGGAGGAAGGTAACTTAGGCAAGGATACCAGATGAACCATCTTAGAAAAGCGGTCACACACAACCCATATGACGGACATTTTTTGAGAGACAGGGAGATCCAAAATAAAGTCCATGGAAATGTGCGTCCAAGGCCTCTTCGGGATAGGCAAAGGTGACAACAATCCACTGGCCCGAGAACAGCAAGGCTTAGCCCGAGCGCAAACTCCACAAGAATGCACGAAAGAACGCACATCCCTCGACAAGGAAGGCCACCAAAAAGACCTGGCCACCAAGTCTCTAGTACCAAATATTCCAGGATGACCTGCCAACACAGAAGAATGGACCTCGGAGATGACTCTACTGGTCCAATTATCCGGAACAAACAGTCTTTCCGGCGGACAACGATCAGGTTTATCCGCCTGAAACTCCTGCAAAGCACATCGCAAGTCTGGGGAGACAGCCGACAAAATCACCCCATCCCTAAGGATACCAGTGGGTTCAGAATTTCCAGGGGAGTCAGGCACAAAACTCCTAGAAAGAGCATCCGCCTTCACATTCTTTGAACCTGGCAGGTATGAAACCACAAAATTGAAACGGGAGAAAAACAGTGACCAATGAGCCTGTCTAGGATTCAGACGCTTGGCAGACTCAAGGTACATCAGATTTTTGTGATCAGTCAAGACCACCACACGATGTCTAGCACCCTCAAGCCAATGATGCCACTCCTCAAATGCCCACTTCATGGCCAAAAGCTCCCGATTACCAACATCATAATTCCGTTCAGCGGGCGAAAATTTTCTAGAAAAGAACGCACATGGCTTCATCACTGAGCCATCGGAGCTTCTCTGTGACAAAACCGCCCCCGCTCCGATCTCGGAAGCATCATCCTCAACCTGAAAAGGAAGCGACGTATCTGGCTGACGCAACACAGGAGCAGAAGAAAACCGGCGCTTAAGTTCCTGAAAGGCCTCCACAGCCGCAGGAGACCAATCAGTAACATCAGCACCCTTCTTAGTCAAATCCGTCAAAGGCTTAACAACACTAGAAAAATTAGTTATGAAGCGACGATAAAAATTAGCAAAGCCCAAGAACTTCTGTAGACTCTTAAGAGATGTAGGCTGCGTCCAGTCACAAATAGCCTGAACCTTGACGGGATCCATCTCAATAGTAGAAGGGGAAAAAATATACCCCAAAAAAGAAATCTTCTGGACTCCAAAGAGACATTTAGAACCCTTTACAAACAAAGAATTGGCCCGCAGGACCTGAAACACCTTCCTGACCTGCTGAACATGAGACTCCCAGTCATCAGAAAAAACCAAAACATCATCCAAATACACGATAATAAATTTATCCAGATATTCACGGAAAATATCGTGCATAAAAGACTGGAAGACAGAAGGAGCATTAGAAAGTCCAAAAGGCATCACCAAATACTCGAAATGGCCCTCAGGCGTATTAAATGCGGTTTTCCACTCATCACCCTGCCTTATCCGCACAAGATTATACGCACCCCGAAGATCAATCTTAGTGAACCATTTAGCCCCCTTAATGCGAGTGAACAAATCAGTCAACAATGGCAAAGGATACTGATATTTGACTGTAATCTTATTCAAAAGACGATAATCTATGCAAGGCCTCAAGGAACCATCTTTTTTGGCCACGAAAAAAAAACCTGCTCCCAAAGGGGACGAAGATGGACGGATATGTCCCTTTTCCAAAGACTCCTTAACATAATTCCGCATAGCAGCATGCTCTGGCACTGACAGATTTAACAAACGACCTTTAGGGAATTTACTGCCAGGAATCAAATCTATAGCACAATCGCAATCCCTGTGAGGAGGAAGCGAACTGAGCTTAGGCTCCTCAAAAACCTCCCGATAATCAGACAAAAATACCGGAACCTCAGAAGGAGTAGATGAAGCGATAGAAATCGGAGATGCATCATCATGAACCCCCTGACATCCCCAGCTTAACACAGACATTGTTTTCCAGTCCAGGACTGGGTTATGAGTTTGTAACCATGGCAGACCAAGCACTAAGACATCATGTAAATTATACAGTACCAGGAAGCGAATCACCTCCTGATGAACGGGAGTCATACGCATGGTCACTTGTGTCTAGTACTGAGGTTTATTCATAGCCAAAGGTGTAGAGTCAATTCCTTTCAAAGGAATAGGAACTTCCAGAGGTTCCAGACTAAACCCACAGCGATTGGCAAATGACCAATCCATAAGACTCAGGGTAGCCCCTGAATCCACATAGGCATCGACGGAAATGGATGATAATGAACAAATCAGAGTCACAGACAGAATGAACTTAGACTGTAAAGTACCAATGGCAATAGACTTATCAACCTTTTTTGTGCGTTTAGAGCATGCTGATATAACATGAGCTGAATCACCACAATAAAAACACAATCCATTTTTCCGTCTATAATTTTGCCGTTCACTTCTGGACTGAATTCTATCACATTGCATTATCTCAGGTGCCTGTTCAGAAGACACCGCCAAATGGTGCACAGGTTTGCGCTCCCGTAAACGCCGATCAATCTGAATAGCCATAGTCATGGACTCACTCAGACCTGTAGGCGCCGGGAACCCCACCATAACATCTTTAATGGCCTCAGAAAGGCCATCTCTGAATTTTGCAGCCAGAGCGCACTCATTCCACTGAGTAAGCACCGACCATTTCCGAAATTTCTGACAATATATTTCTGCTTCATCTTGCCCCTGAGAGAGAGCCAATAAAGCTTTTTCAGCCTGAATCTCTAGGTTAGGTTCCTCATAGAGCAAACCCAATGCCAGAAAAAACGCATCCACATTGAGCAACACAGGATCCCCTGGTGCCAATGCAAATGCCCAATTCTGAGGGTCACCCCGCAGGAAAGATATAACAATCTTGACCTGCTGAGCAGGGTCTCCAGAGGAGCGAGATTTCAAGGAAAGAAACAACTTGCAATTGTTCCTAAAATTCAGAAAACTAGATCTATCTCCAGAAAAAAACTCTGGGATAGGAATTCTAGGTTCAGACATAGGCGTATGTACAACAAAATCTTGTATATTTTGAACCTTAGCAGCAAGATTATTCAGGCTGGAAGCCAAACTCTGGACGTCCATGATAAACAGCTGAGGTCAGAGCCATTCAAGGATTAAGAGGAGGAAAGAAGCAGCCAAGCTGCAATTAAGGCTAGGCAGCAAACACTTAGGAGGGGAAAAAAAAAAAAAAAAAACTTCCTCAGACTACTTTTCATCCTACTTCAGCCAAAACGATGACCAATTTTTTCGGGCTGGCTATACTGTCATGATCCCAATGGCAGGGGATCACAAAAGGACAAGCACAAAAACAAAACAAGCTCTAGGGTGATGGAACCTGAGCTGACCGCGATCCTGAACCTAAACACACAACTAGCAGTAGCCGGGGAACGTGCCTACGATGATTCCTAGACGTCTCGCGCCAGCCGAAGGATTAACTTCCCCTATCAGAAGAAACACAGACCTCACTTGCCTCCAGAGAAACACCCCACAGAAATAGCAGCCCCCCACATGTAATAACGGTGAAATGAGAGGGAAGCACATATGTAGTTATGAAAATAGAATCAGCAAAAATGAGGCCCGCGAAAGCTAGATAGCAGAGGATACAAAAGTGAACTGCGCGGTCAGCGAAAAACCCTTCAAAAAACCATCCTGAAATTACTTGAACTCATGTGCCAACTCATGGAACATGAGGAGTAATTTCAGCCCACTAGAGCAACCAGCAGCAAGGAATCACATATCTGCAAGCTGGACTAAGACAAAAATAAAGCAAAACGTGGAACAGGAAAATCAAAACTTAGCTTGTCCTGAAGATAACAGACGCAGGGAGCAGAGGTAAAAAGACACGCTGATTACATTGATAGCCGGCGAGGAAATGACAAAAAAGCCAGGTTAAATAGGAAACTCCCATAACCTAATGGAACAGGTGGACACCAGAGACCGCAGAGAACACAAGTCACCCAGAACCATCAGTAACCACCAGAGGGAGCCCAAAAACAGAACTCACAACAGCAGACAGGCTTAGAAGGCCTAACATAATAAAATATGGCTGTAGGCACTTTAAAATTGGTTCCAGAGGTACACGGGCAGCAGAGGTCTGGTCAGTGGAGGCCTAGTGGAAGGAGGGACCACAGACAGGCTTCGAAGGCCTAACATAATAAAATTGGGCTGTAGGCACTTTAAAATTGGTTCCAGGGGTACACGGGCAGCAGTGGTCTGGTCAGTGGAGGACAAGTGTAAGGAGGGACCGCAGACAGGCTTAGAAGGCCTAACATAATAAAATTGGGCTGTAGGCACTTTAAAATTGGTTCCAGGGGTACACGGGCAGCAGTGGTCTGGTCAGTGGAGGCCTAGTGGAAGGAGGGACCGCAGACAGGCGTAGTAGGCCTAACATAATAAAATATGGCTGTAGGCACTTTAAAATTGGTTCCAGGAGTACACGGGCAGCAGTGGTCTGGTCAGTGGAGGCCTAGTGGAAGGAGGGACCGCAGACAGGCTTCGAAGGCCTAACATAATAAAATTGGGCTGTAGGCACTTTAAAATTGGTTCCAGGGGTACACGGGCAGCAGTGGTCTGGTCAGTGGAGGACTAGTGGAAGGAGGGACCGCAGACAGGCTTCGAAGGCCTAACATAATAAAATATGGCTGTAGGCACTTTAAAATTGGTTCCAGGGGTACACGGGCAGCAGTGGTCTGGTCAGTGGAGGCCTAGTGGAAGGAGGGACCGCAGACAGGCTTCGAAGGCCTAACATAATAAAATTGGGCTGTAGGCACTTTAAAATTGTTTCCAGGGGTACACGGGCAGCAGTGGTCTGGTCAGTGGAGGACAAGTGTAAGGAGGGACCGCAGACAGGCTTAGAAGGCCTAACATAATAAAATATGGCTGTAGGCACTTTAAAATTGGTTCCAGGGGTACACGGGCAGCAGTGGTCTGGTCAGTGGAGGCCTAGTGGAAGGAGGGACCGCAGACAGGCTTCGAAGGCCTAACATAATAAAATTGGGCTGTAGGCACTTTAAAATTGTTTCCAGGGGTACACGGGCAGCAGTGGTCTGGTCAGTGGAGGACAAGTGTAAGGAGGGACCGCAGACAGGCTTCGAAGGCCTAACATAATAAAATATGGCTGTAGGCACTTTAAAATTGGTTCCAGGGGTACACGGGCAGCAGTGGTCTGGTCAGTGGAGGCCTAGTGGAAGGAGGGACCGCAGACAGGCGTAGTAGGCCTAACATAATAAAATATGGCTGTAGGCACTTTAAAATTGGTTCCAGGGGTACACGGGCAGCAGTGGTCTGGTCAGTGGAGGACTAGTGGAAGGAGGGACTGCAGACAGGCGTAGTAGACATAACATAATAAAATTTGGCTGTAGACACTTGGAATTCTCTTGCAGGGGTACACAGGCAGCATTGGTGTTGTCAGCGGAGGCCGATTGTAATGAGTGTCTGCCAGTTAGTAGTCCCAAACAATAAATACATGTTAATGTCTCGCATTGCAACAAAACGAAAACACAAAAGGGTGCAATCATGAGGTACAGGGGTGGGCTCCTCTGCGTAGTTTCAGACCTAGTAATTTGGCACAAAGTATTTACTTGGGTAAATATAGGACACTGCCCCTGACTATGTTTAGTGCCATCATACATGTCAACACAATGGTATTGTCAGTGGCAGGAATTTAAGGATGTCAGCGCATAGACTAAACATTGGTGGAACTGTGAGAGATAATTGTGCAAGTGCTAGAGCAATGTTTGAGCTGGGGGTGGGGGAACTCTCTTGTGGCCGGCGGTACAGGCCCAGGGCCACTCATGTTACAACAGTGTGTCTGACGTTGGGTGCGCACCACCACCGCCAGAGACACTTTATTGTACTATGAGGGACCCAGTGGCAGTGCCGTCGACCAAAAGCGGGCACACCCACCTCTTCAGACAAACAGCACTCTCACGGGTGCTTGCGCCAAGTGGCGATACCACGGCCCCGTGTGGGGAATTTGGCCATTTAGGGAGGTGTAAACATGTCGTATGCTGGACAATCAGCTGCTGCAAATTACGAGATTGGTAAAGTCATTCAGAGTAGTCCACAGGCAAGACCTTTTCATAGGAAAGCTAGGTGTCGGCCGGGCAAGGTGGGGCAAAAGAATTCGAAATCCAGTTGTGGTTCATTTTAATGAAGGTTAGATCATCAACATTTGGGTAGCCAGACGAGTCCTTTTTTCAGTTAATATTGAACCTGCAGCACTGAATACTCTTTCTGATAGGACACTAGCTGCCGGGCAAGCAAGCTCCTGCAATGCATATTCTGCCAATTCTGGCCAGGTGTCTAATTTGGATGCCCAGTAATCAAATGGGAATGACAGTTGAGGGAGAACATCGATAAGGGATGAAAAATAGTTAGTAACCATACTGGACAAATGTTGTCTCCTGTCACTTTGAATTGATGCTGCAGTACCTGTCCTGTCTGCGGTCATAGCAAAATCACTCCACAACCTGGTCAGAAAACCCCTCTGTCCAACGCCACTTCTGATTTCTGCACCTCTAACACCTCTGGTCTGCTGCCCCCTGCAGCTTGTGTGAGAACGATCATGGGCGCTGTTTGCTGGGAATGCCTGAAGCAAACGGTCAACAAGAGTTGATTGTTTGGTTGCTAATATTAGTTCCAAGTTCTCATGTGGCATAATATTTTGCAATTTGCCTTTATAGCGAGGATCAAGGAGGCAGGCCAACCAGTAATCATCATCGTTCATCATTTTAGTAATGCGTGTGTCCCTTTTGAGGATACGTAAGGCATAATCCGCCATGTGGGCCAAAGTTCCAGTTGTCAAATCTGCGGTTGTGCTTGGTTGAGGGGCAGTTTCAGGCAAATCTACGTCACTTGTGTCCCGCAAAAAAACAGAACCCGGCCTTGCCACGCCACCAATTTCCAGTGGCCCCGGAAAAGCTTCCTCATTAAAAATATACTCATCCCCATCATCCTCCTCGTCCTCCTCTTCGCCCGCTACCTCGTCCTGTACACTGCCCTGACCAGACAATGGCTGACTGTCATCAAGGCTTTCCTCTTCCTCTGCTGCAGACGCCTGATCCTTTATGTGCGTCAAACTTTGCATCAGCAGACGCATTAGGGGGATGCTCATGCTTATTATGGCGTTGTCTGCACTAACCAGCCATGTGCATTCCTCAAAACACTGAAGGACTTGACACATGTCTTGTATCTTCGACCACTGCACACCTGACAACTCCATGTCTGCCATCCTACTGCCTGCCCGTGTATGTGTATCCTCCCACAAAAACATAACAGCCCGCCTCTGTTCGCACAGTCTCTGAAGCATGTGCAGTGTTGAATTCCACCTTGTTGCAACGTCTATGATTAGGCGATGCGTGGGAAGGTTCAAAGACTGCTGATAGGTCTGCATACGGCTGGAGTGTACGGGCGAACGGCGGATATGTGAGCAAAGTCCGCGCACTTTGAGGAGCAGGTCGGATAACCCCGGATAACTTTTCAGGAAGCACTGCACCACCAGGTTTAAGGTGTGAGCCAGGCAAGGAATGTGTTTCAGTTGGGAAAGGGAGATGGCAGCCATGAAATTCCTTCTGTTATCACTCACTACCTTGCCTGCCTCAAGATCTACTGTGCCCAGCCACGACTGCGTTTCTTTCTGCAAGAACTCGGACAGAACTTCCGCGGTGTGTCTGTTGTCGCCCAAACACTTCATAGCCAATACAGCCTGCTGACGCTTGCCAGTAGCTGCCCCATAATGGGACAACTGGTGTGCAACAGTGGCAGCTGCGGATGGAGTGGTTGGGCGACTGCGGTCTGTGGACGAGCTCTCGCTTCTGCAGGAGGACGAGGGAGAGGAGGAGGGGGTGCGAACGCCTACAGCCAACTGTTTCCTAGACCGTGGGCTAGGCAGAACTGTCCCGAAATTGATGTCCCCTGTGGACCCTGCATCCACCACATTCACCCAGTGTGCCGTGATGGACACGTAACGTCCCTGGCCATGCCTACAGGTCCATGCATCTGTTGTCAGGTGCACCTTTGTACTCACAGATTGCCTGAGTGCATGGACGATGCGCTCTTTAACATGCTGGTGGAGTGCTGGGATGGCTTTTCTCGAAAAGAAGTGTCGACTGGGTAGCTCGTAACGTGGTTCAGCGTAGTCCATCAGAGCTTTGAAAGCTTCGCTTTCAACTAACCGGTAGGGCATCATCTCTAACAAGATTAGTCTAGCTATGTGGGCGTTCAAACCCTGTGTACGCAGATGCGAGGATAAGTACTTCCTTTTTCTAACGAGAGCCTCATGTAGGGTGAGCTGGACTGGAGAGCTGGAGATCGTGGAACTAGCGGGTGTGCCGGTGGACATGGCAGACTGAGAGACGGTTGGAGACGGTATTGTTTCTACCGGTGCCCTAGATGCAGTGTTTCCTGCTACGAAACTGGTGATACCCTGACCCTGACTGCTTTGGCCTGGCAAAGAAACCTGCACAGATACTGCAGGTGGTGCGGAAAATGGTGGCCTTACAGTGACGGAAGGGATGTAGCGTTGCTGACTAGCTTCATTGGCCGAGGGTGCTACAACCTTAAGGGACGTTTGGTAGTTAGTCCAGGCTTGAAAATGCATGGTGGTTAAATGTCTATGCATGCAACTTGTATTGAGACTTTTCAGATTCTGACCTCTGCTTAAGGTAGTTGAACATTTTTGACAAAGGATTTTGCGCTGATCAATTGGATGTTGTTTAAAAAAATGCCAGACTGCACTCTTTCGAGCATCGGATCCCTTTTCAGGCATTGCAGACTGAGCTTTAACAGGATGGCCACGCTGTCCTCCAACAGGTTTTGGCTTTGCCACGCGTTTTGTGCCAGATACGGGCCCGGCAGATGGAACCTGTTGCGATGTTGATGCCTGCTGCGGCCCCCCTCCTCCGTTTCAGAACTTCTGCCGCCTGCACCGTGTTCCCCCAATGGCTGCCATTCGGGGTCAACAACTGGGTCATCTATAACCTCCTCTTCTATCTCGTGTGCAACTTCGTCTGTGTCACCGTGTAAGTCGGTGGTATAGCGTTCGTGACGGGGCACCATAGTCTCATCAGGGTCTGATTCTGGATCAGTACCCTGCGAGGGCAATGTTGTGGTCTGAGTTAAAGGAACAGCATAGTAGTCTGGCTGTGGCTGTGCATCAGTGCACTCCATGTCCGATTCAACTAGTAATGGGCATGGCCTGTTAACTGTTTCACTTTCTAAGCCAGGGACGGTATGTGTAAAGAGCTCCATGGAGTAACCCGTTGTGTCGCCTGCTGCATCCTTTTCTGTTGTTGTTTTTGCTGAAGAGGACAAGGAAGCGACTTGTCCCTGACCGTGAACATCCACTAACGACGCGCTGCTTTTACATTTACCAGTTTCAAAAGAGGAGGCAAAAGAGCTAGAGACTGAGTCAGCAAGGTAAGCCAAAACTTGCTCTTGCTGCTCCGGCTTTAAAAGCGGTTTTCCTACTCCCAGAAAAGGGAGCGTTCGAGGCCTTGTGTAGCCAGACGACGAACCTGGCTCCACAGCTCCAGACTTAGGTGCTATATATATTTTCCCACGACCACCTGATGCTCCACTACCACTACCATCATTACCAGCTGGCAATGAACGCCCACGGCCACGACCTCTTCCACCAGACTTCCTCATTGTTTTAAAAACGTAACCAAAGTAACGGTATTTGTTGCTGTCAAACAACTTACACGGTGAGCTATAACTTCAGTATGATTTAGATATCCCTTTACAGGTGGGTGAGACCGCAAGAAAAATCAGGCACAATGTTACACACTCTGTTTTCTGTGGCACCAAATGAGAGAGATGCCACACACGCAGGACTGTCACTCAAGCACAAATGTCAATATTAATCTCCCACTGTTTTTTTTTTATTTTTTCAGGGAGAATTTAGAAACCAAATAAAAAAAATAGGCTTTCTATGGCCCACTATTTGAGAGAGAGAGATGGCACACTCAGGAGTCAGGACTGGCACACAAGCAGAAAGGCCAATATTAATCTCCCACTGTTTTTTTTTATTTTTTCAGGAAGAATTTAGAAAACAAATATATATAAAAAAAAATAAGCTTTCTATGGCCCACTATTTGAGAGAGAGAGATGGCACACTCAGGAGTCAGGACTGGCACACAAGCAGAAAGGCCAATATTAATCTCCCACTGTTTTTTTTTATTTTTTCAGGGAGAATTTAGAAACCAAATAATAAAAAAAAAGCTTTCTATGGCCCATTATCTGAGAGAGAGAGAGAGATTGCACACTCAGGAGTCAGGACTAGCACACAAGCAGAAAGGCCAATATTAATCTCCCACTGTTTTTTTTTTTATTTTTTCAGGGAGAATTTAGAAACCAAATATAAAAAAAAAATAGGCTTTCTATGGCCCACTATTTGAGAGAGAGAGATGGCACACTCAGGAGTCAGGACTGGCACACAAGCAGAAAGGCCAATGTTAATTTCCCATTTTTTTTTCAGGGAGAATTTAGAAACCAAATAAATAAAAAAAATAGGCTTTCTATGGCCCACTATTTGAGAGAGAGAGATGGCACACTCAGGAGTCAGGACAAGCACACAAGCAGAAAGGCCAATATTAATCTCCCACTGTTTTTTTTTATTTTTTCAGGGAGAATTTAGAAACCAAATAAAATAGAAAAATAGGCTTTCTATGGCCCACTATTTGAGAGAGAGATGGCACACTCAGGAGTCAGGTCTGGCACACAAGCAGAAAGGCCAATATTAATCTCCCACTGTTTTTTTTTTATTTTTTCAGGGAGAATTTAGAAACCAAATATAAAAAAAAAATAGGCTTTCTATGGCCCACTATTTGAGAGAGAGAGATGGCACACTCAGGAGTCAGGACTGGCACACAAGCAGAAAGGCCAATATTAATCTCCCACGGTTTTTTGTTATTTTTTCAGGGAGAATTTAGAAACCAAATTAAAAAAAATAAATAAATAGGCTTTCTATGGCCCACTATTTGAGAGAGAGATGGCACACTCAGGACTGGCACACAAGCCCAAAGGCCAATATTAATCTCCCACTGTTTTTATTTTTCAGGGAGAATTTATAAACCCAATAAAAAAAAAAAAAGAAAAAAAAAGGCTTTCTATGGCCCACTATGTGAGAGAGATGGCACACACAGGATGGCACTCTAGCAGAAATGCCAATCTTAATCTCCCACAACTTATTTTTTTAGGGAGAATTAAAAAAAAAAAAAAAGGGACTGTCCTACAATTACTATCTCCCTGCAGTAATCTCAGCCAGGTATGGCAGGCAGCAATAAGGAGTGGACTGATGCACAAATTAAATAAAAAGTGTGGACAAACAAAAAAGATAGCTGTGCAGAAAGGAAGGAACAACAGGATTTGTGCTTTGAAAAAAGCAGTTGGTTTGCACAGCGGCGTACACACAGCAATGCAGCTATCAGGGAGCCTTCTAGGGCAGCCCAATGAGCTACAGCGCTGAGGGAAAAAAAATGTAGCTTCCACTGTCCCTGCAAACAAAAGGTGGTGTTGGACAGTGGAAATCGCTACAGCACAAGCGGTTTGGTGGTTAATGGACCCTGCCTAACGCTATCCCTGCTTCCGACGAAGCGGCAGCAAACTCTCCCTAGGCTCAGATCAGCAGCAGTAAGATGGCGGTCGGCGGGAACGCCTCTTTATAGCCCCTGTGATGCTGCAGACAGCAAGCCAATCACTGCAATGCCCTTCTCTAAGATTGTGGGGACCAGGACCTATGTCATCACGCTGCCCACACTCTGCGTCCACCTTCATTGGCTGAAAAATGGTGCTTTTCGCGTCATTGAAACGCAACTTTGGCGCGAAAGTCACGTACCGCATGGCCGACCCCAACACAGGGGTTGGGTCGGGTTTCATGAAACCTGACTTTGCCAAAAGTCGGCGACTTTTGAAAATGAACGATCCGTTTCGCTCAACCCTAGGTAAGACCTTAGCCTCACTTTCAGAGAACACGTCCTCGAAGTTCTTTAGGTACTCCCGACTACCCTCCAGACCAAGAGACGACACAGAGACAGATTTAACAGGTTCATTAAGCAGTGTACATTTATAAAAATAATTGACACAGTTAGGCCCCATGAAACAATTTCCCCCATATCCAAATAATAACAGGGTTATGGCATTGTAGCCACGGCATACCCAATACCAGTCCAGAAGGCAGATTATCCAGGACAAAACAACTTAATGCTTCCACATGAGAAGAGCCCACTTCAAGCGAAAAGACTTCAGAGACACAAAGAATCCCAGTTTGGGTGAGGGGAGACAAGTCAATGGCCACATCTTTAAGAGGAGTCTTGAGCCTAGCTGTTCCTATCTTGCATTGAGCAATAACATGAGGGCTGATCAAGTTAATGGAAGAACCACTGTCCACAAAAGCTGTAGAGAAAAAATGACAACCATCTACTAGCAGTTCCACTTGCAGCAACAATTTAGAACATGAGGAAAAACGTACCTGAAGGTCTGCATAGCTTCCTCGATCACCACCCATATCTAGTCATTTCCCGTCACCTTGAAAGATGACAGACAGGAAGGGCAATCCTTCTACCAGTGTCCAGATTCCCCGCAGTAGACATGTCATTTCCATTTCATTTCCATTTCCATTCTCCATTGGTTCTCTGCTGCTGGAGAACAATGGGGTCTCATACGGCATCACCCCTCTAGCCCGTAATCTGTGATCCATTCGCATGGCCTGGGTCATGGCTTTATCCAGAGAGTCAGGTGGACGGTGGAGCACCAGAGCATCCTTTAGACATTCAGACAAGCCTCTCTGGAACAAATTCCGCAAGGCAGCATCATCCCAGGAGACCTCTGCAGCCCAGTATCTGATTTTCGAGCAAAACCACTCAGCCGAGTGCTTTCCCTGACACACATTTATCACCATGTCCTCAGCCAGGTGTACTCGGTCTGGTTCATCATAAATATGACCCAAAGCTTCAAAGAATGCTTCAACAGTCAGTTTCTCAGGGGCTGAGGAAGGGACGGAGATAGCCCAAGTTTGAGGAGCACCCCTAAGAAGAGACATAACCACCCTCACTTTCTGGCATTCTTCCCCAGAGGAGCGGGGTCTTAAGGAAAAAAGTTTGCACTCTTCCTTGAAAACTTTAAATTCCTTCTTGTTCCCCGAGAAGAGATCTGGCAACTTAAATGGAGGTTCAGGGGAAACCAAAACCACATCCCACCCCCCAAGGGCACCTGAAGCAAAAACCCCATGCACAGTATCAGCTAGTTGTTGCTGGGACTGTGCCAAAGTCCGTTGTTCCACATTTAACTTTTGGAACATCTGAATCAGGTGTTCAACCTGCTCTGAAAGGGCCTGAAGGGGATCCATGACTACCTCTCTTGTAAACCCATGGGAGGGCAGCGGCAAACAGAGAAATGGTAGGGGTAGGTAGGTGTTATAATATCACAGGTCGCCAAGCAGACACTCACCAGGGAACTTGGCGGACAGGGCAGCCTGGAGAGGAACAGTCTGTCAGAGCTCACAAGCAGAGTGGCGTGACAGTTTAGGAAAGTGCTGCAACAGGACCTGAAGCACATGACCGCTAGTCAGAGGATATGGAGGCAGAACCTCTGCAGGTCTGCAGCATCAGATAGAGGAGGGCGGCAGCACCAGGACTCAATAGGGGTAAGAGCACAGTGGGGCACGAGAAAGGGGGAAGTCAGAAGAACGGGGAGGTCAGGGATACCAGACAGGAGGAACAGTACCTAAAGGGCCGAGAAAAAAGCATAACCAGAAAAAAGCAGAAGTCAGAGCCAAGAGAACAAATACAGTATAAATTCAGAAGACAGAATCACAATGGGAAAACATACCGCTTCAGAACCATACAAACACACCAAAACACAGGCACAAGGCACAGGCACAATGGGGTCAACTACCTCAGGCGAGGGCAAGAGTATAACCGACAAGGCATGGAACCACAGAGAGGCTATTAAAAGCCTTACTA
Source organism: Ranitomeya imitator (assembly GCF_032444005.1). NCBI lineage: Eukaryota > Metazoa > Chordata > Amphibia > Anura > Dendrobatidae > Ranitomeya > Ranitomeya imitator. The sequence continues at coordinate 220,938,808 of NC_091284.1, read as the reverse complement.
AAGCCAAAGGGAGGCTACCAAGATTATCCCTAGACACACCACATTGATGCAAGACAAATAGAGCCATGACACCTGTCCCCCAGATTACCCAAGAATGTGGAGACGCTGGGGTAACATAACTTGTTATGCTCCTATCTTAAGCCTAATATGTTTCCTCCCCTATCCAGGGAGATGTGAGGCTGAAGTGTATAGGATTACACCAACGAAACAGACAAGGAAAGACAGACAGGGATGAAAGCAAACTACAATCATACAAATATACTCACAAAGCAACAGAGTAAAACACAGGGAGAGATAGGTATGAGAAACCAGACAGCACAGGATGAGGATAAACATGCAAACTAAATCCAAGCAGAAATCTGTTGAACAACTCTCCAACCGCCTACTCCAAGAACTAAATTTCTCCTCCACTACCTAACTAGGAAGTAAGAGTTTTTACTGGCAATTTGCAAGTGCCAGTGGCGAGCATATATATCAGAGGCGAGTGGCAAACACAGAACAGCTAAGGCAATTCAGGATGAAAGCTCCAGGAGATCAACTGAACTGCATAACCCTTGCACTGTTTAATAGAATGGTGAATCAGTTCTAATCAGTGCAGGGTTCTGTATGACAAGACAAAGCGATCCTCTGGCCCCTCTGTGTCGTGAAATCCCTGTGACAGTACCCCCTCTTCTAAGATGGACCTCCATAACCTTAAAATCAGGTTTATCTATGTTTGAAGTGTGAAAAGACAGGACCAACCTGATTGAATGAACGTCAGATGCTGGTAACATTCTTTCTTCAGGACGGTAACCTTTCCAGTGTACCAAATATTGAAGAGACCAGCGTACACGCAAGAATCGATAATCTTTGCTATTTGGAATTCCAGATTCCCATCAATAATGAGTGGAGGTGGTAGTGAAGATGGTTAAGAGGAAGCAATGTACTCTTTGAGAAGTGATCGCTGAAACACATTATGAATCTTAAAAGTGGGTAGTAAAGCAAGATGAAATTATACTGGATTAACAACCTCAACTATCTTATAGAGGCCAATAAATCTGAGCTACAGTTTCCAAGAAAGAGCCTTCAACTTAATGTTCTTTGAGGACAACCACACCAAATCACCAACACACAGGTCCGGACCCACCAAGTGTATCCGATCAGCCATAATCTTATATTTGGACCCTATCTTCTTTAAAGTATTATGAACACCTTGCCATACTGATGTAATAGATGAAAAAAAGTTCCTCCTCAGGTACTCCTGAAGAACAATTCTTATTGAAGAAACAGAATTGTGGATTGAGGATGAAAACAATATGCCCCGAAAAAACGAGGACATGCCAGTAGATAATGGTTATTCATAGTGAACTCAGCTAGAGGGAAAAAAGAAACCCAAACCTCCTGAATTTCAGACACAAAGCACCTAATGTATGTCTCAAGATGCCGGTTCACTTGTTCAGTTTGCCCATTAGAATGAGTGTGAAAAGCGGATGAGAATGAAAGATGAATCTCCAAGCGAGTGCAAAATGCTTTCCAAACTTTGGAAATAAATTGAACTCCCTGGTCAGAAACAATATCAGATGGAATCCCATATACAGTAATTTCATGATTTTCTTAGATAAAATTTGCTTCAAAATCTTGGCATTCGGTTAAGCAGGTAGTGCACTGAAATTAGTCATCTTGCTGAATCTGTCCACCACCACCAATTTTACAGTGTTACCTGCTGATATGGGTAGATCAGTGATACAATCTACAGTTAAATCAGTCCATGGTCTACAAGGAATTGCCAAACGGTTGAAGATCTCTAGACCGATGAGTATTTGGGGTGTTAGAACGTGCACAAGTACTGCAGGCAGCTACATACTCTCGAACATCATGGTGCACCCTAGACCACCAAAAACGACAAATAAAAAGATCTGTTGTGGCTTTACTACCAGGATTTCAAGCCAAGACCGAATTATGATGTTCACTCAAAATTTTAAGAGGGAGGTTCACAGGAACAAAGAGTTAAGGCCCCTTCACATTAAGCCCCGACCAACGACATCACAGCAGGATTCTGATCGCTGCTGTGTGTCAAACTAAACGATATCGCTAGCGAGGACGCTGCAACGTCACGGATTGCTAGCGATATCGTTTAGTGTGAAGGTACCATTACGTGAAGGACAGGCAGCAGATCCAGATAAAAACATATGGTAGCAATAACTAAACCCTTTAGATATATAAGAATCATCTCATAATTACCTCTTCACCCCGGGAAACAACAAGATAAAGCATCCACCTTAATTTTCTTATCCCCTGGCCTATAAGTCACGAAAAAGTCTTGCCTATCTAGGTGTCAGAAGCTTGGCAGATTACAAATATAAAAGATAGTCGGTGATTACCATGACCGGATGAACTGCCCCCTCCAAAAAATGATGCTACACCCCAAAAGCCCATTTAATTTCCAAGAGTTCCCTATTGCCAATGTCACAGTTTCTCTCGGCAGATGACAGTTTCTTGAGAATGTATGCACATGGATGCCATTTACTTGGAGTTAAAACCAGTGATAATACGGCCCCAACCCCCACCTCTGACTCATCAACCTCTACAATGAATGGCTGAGTGTCAACAGGTTGTACAATAATCGGCACATAGCATATCAATCATTGGTTTGGCCACTACTGAAATGTTCTTTATAAACTTACGTAAGTAATTGGAAAACACTAAAAACCCTTGAATAGCTATTAAGTCTTCAGGACAATCCCAATCCAGTATAGCCCGAACTCTCACTCTCACATATCATGCTTCAAACTTAAAGATAACAAATGTAAATTTTAGGTAAAGAATCAACAACAAGTGGAACACAATTGTGAAGTTGAACGAAATTTATTGGTTATTTTAAATTTTTGTGGAAATTAAAAAATTGAAAAGTGGGGCGTGCAATATTATTCTTTATGTTTCAAGCATGATATGTGGGAAAAGGTTGAAAAGTTCCAGGGGACAGAATACTTTCGCAAGGCACTGCATGTGAAAACCAGTGGATGATAAGAAATAACCCAGAAAATAATTTATTGTCCCTGAGTATTTGTAAGACCTGCCTGACATTTACATAATATCACTTGAGGTTTGGTGATTAAATCAATATGTCATCCAGATATACTACCACAAATCTACCTGCCTGATGATAAAAAATTTAATTTACAAAGCGCTGAAAGATGGCAGGAGCATTTAAGTACCGTCACACTCAGCGACGCTGCAGCGATATAGACAACGAGCCGATCACTGGAGCGTCGCTGTTTAGGTTGCTGTAGAGACGTCAAACACAATTACTCCAGAATGATGCAGGAGCGATCCAGTGACGTAACGGCGACTCACTTATCGTTCTCGCTGGTTGTTAGCTCCATGTAAAACATTGCTGGCATCGTTGCTTTTGATGTCAAACATGACGGTACACGCCGACCTAATGACCAAATAAAGTTCTGGACTTCTAGCTCCGACCAGCGATAACACAGCGGGATCCAGATCTCTGCTGCATGTCAAACACAACGAGATCGCTATCCAGGACGCTGCCACGTCACGGATCGTTGTCGTTCTCGTTGTATAGTTGCTGAGTGTGACGGTACCTTTAGTTAATCCAAATGGCATAACAAAGTTTTCATAGTGTCTCTCTGATCTATTAAAAGCAGACTTCCACTAATCTCCTTCCTTTATGCTGATCAGATGACATGCCCCCCTGTGGTCCAGTTTAGAAAACCACTTTGCCCTGATGATCTGTTTAAAGAGGTCCGGAATGAGAGGAAGAAGATATGGATCCCAAACTGTGATACGATTTAGTTCCTGGAAATATAGGCAAAGGCGTTATCCTCGGTCTTTTTTCTTCACAAACAAAAACTCTGCTACAATGGGAAAGGAGGAAGGTCTGATAAGACCCTTAGCCAGACTTTCTGAGATATAGTCCTTCATGGCTTGCCTCTCTGGACTTGAAACATTGTACAACCTGCTCTTAAGCAATTTGGCAAAAGCAATTAAATTATTAGCACAACCATAAGGACGAGGAGGAAGTTCTTGACCCAACTGTTCTGAGAACACATCCTCAAATTCAGTCAGGTATTCTTTCAGATGCCAGGTATCAACCATGGCTAAAAGGGTGCCCAAGCAATGTCTTTGACAGTACCTGTTCCACTTTACTACCCTCCGAGTTTGCCATTCCACCACAAAATTATGAAACATAAGCCAAAGTAGTACCTGAACAACTGGAAAGTGCAAGACCTTTAGAATATAACAATCGATTGATTCTAAGTGCATGGCCCCTACCTGCAGATGTACAGTGGGTACAGAAAGTATTCAGATACTTTAGACTCTTTGTTTCATTGCAGCCATTTCGTAAATTGAAAAAATTTCATTTTTTTCTCATTAATGTACACTCTGCACTCCATCTTGACTGAAAGAAACAGAAATGTAGAAATTTTTGCAAATGTAGTAAAAAGAAAAACTGAAATATCACAAGGTCATAAGTATTCATACACTATGCTCAGACACTCATATTTAAGTCACATGATATACTTGTGATCCTACTTGAGATGGTTCTACTCCTTCATTGGAGTCAAGCTGTGTTTAATTAAACTGATAGGACTTGGTGTGGAAAGGCACAAACCAGTCTATATAAGACCTCACAGCTCACAGTGCATGTCAGACCAAATGAGAATTATGAGGTCAAAGGAACTGGCCAAGGAGCTCAGAGACAGAATTGTGGCAAGGCACAGATCTGTCCAAGGTTACAAAATAATTTCTGCTGTACTCAAGGTTCCTAAGAGCACAGTGGCCTCCATAATCCTTAAATGGAAGAAGTTTGAGACCACCAGAAGTCTTCCAAGACTTGGCCGTCCAGCCAAATTGAGTAATCGTGGGAGAAGACTTTTGGTGAGAGAGGTAAATAAAAACCCCAAGATCTCTGCAGCTGAGCTCCAGAGATGCAGTAGGGAGATGGGAGAATGTTCCCCAATGCCAACTACCACTTTAGCCCTCCACCAGTCAGGCCTTTATGGCAGAGTGGGCCGATGGAAGCCTCTCCTCAGTGCAAGACATATGAAAGCCCACATAGAGTTCGCTAAATAACACATGAAGACTATGATAAATAAGATTCTCTGGTCTGATAAGACGAAGATAGACCTTTTTGGTGACAATTCTAAGTGGTATGTCTGGAGAAAACCAGGCACTGCTCATCATCTGCCCAATACAATCTCAACAGCGAAACATGGTGGTGGCAGCATCATGCTATTGGGGTGTTTTTCAGCTGCAGGGACAGGATGACTAGTTGTCATTGAAGGAAACATGAATGCGGCCAAGTACAGAGATATCCTGGATGAAAGCCTCTTCCAGAGTGCTCTGGACCTCAGATTTGGCTGAAGTTTCACCTTCCAACAAGACAATGACCCTAAGAACACAGCTATAATAACAAAGGAGTGGCTTCATATCAACCCTGTGACCATTCTTGACTCGACCAGCAGGAGCCCTGACCTAAACTCAATTGAGCATCTTTGGAGAGACCTGAAAATGGCTGCCCACCAACGATCACCTTCCAAACTGACTGAACGGGAGAGGATCTGCAAGGAAGAATAGCAAAGGATCCCCAAATCCAGATGTGAAAAACTCGTTGCATCCTTCCAAAGAAGACTCATGTAAAAACATGTTGCATCATTCCCAAGAAGACTCATTTTCGTACTAGCTCAAAAGGGTGCTTCTACTCAATACTGAACAAAGGGTCTGAATACTTATTACCATGTGATATTTCAGTTTTTATTTGTTAATACATTTGCAAACATTCCTGTTTTTTTCAGTCAAGATGGGGTGGAGAGAGTGAACATTAATGAGAAAAAAAATTAACTTTTTTTGAACTTACCAAATGGCTGCAATGAAACAAAGAGTGAAAAATTTAAAGGGGTCTGAATACTTTCCATACCCACTGTATTTCTCAAATCACCTGAGTAAAATACCCTTGGCTCAAAAGAGCAGAATCGATTATATAAATAGTTCTAGACAATTAATGTAGATCGTGACCCTGATCCTGCATGAACTGGGCAATAATCAGATCAAACCCCACCCCACTGTCTGAAAAGGCTGAAATATCCAACTTCTTTTCTCCAAAATCGATCCGAGATGGTAAAAAGAATTGTGACCTACCCACAGACGAAAAATGAAAACCAGGGTTGCTATCCTCGCAGCAACCTGGGCTCTTTAGTTTCCCAACAACTGTTTGCGGTTATATCTAGATGGACAACTACCCACGAAATGACCCTTCTTACCACAGAAAAAGACACTCCCTCTTTGTACCGAACTGCAGGAGGACTGACAAAATGAGTCACCACCCCAAACTGCAGGGGTTCCTCAGTAGACTCAGCCCTTTGTTCCATTGGTCCCCTACCCTCCAAAATTAAAGTGTCTCTTTATGTCTCTGATGTAGACTTCAGTCCACACGAACAGCTAGAGACATGGCCACCTCCAGAGAAACCCAATTCTCATACTGAGCAAAGGCATATTTTACCTTCTCAGAAAGACCCTGACAGAACTGATTACGGAGCAAGGGGTCATTCCTGGTATCCGTAGACCACCTACGGAACTCAGAGCAATACTCCTCTGCTAGCTGGTCTCAATGCTGAACCCCATGTAGTTTAGACACAACCAGAAAGACACGGTCGGGATCACCATAGAAAAGACTCAGAGCCTGAAAAAATTCTTTGACTGTCTGAAGAGACTGGAAGTCAGATGGGAAAGAAAATGCCCAGGTTTGAGGGTCACCCGAGAGAAGAGAGATTATGATTCCCACCCATTGCTCCTCAGTTTCCGAGGAGTGAGGACGCAACCTGAAATAAAGTTTGCAGAAAGTAACAAACTTATCCTGACCCCCAGAGAACCTATCTGGCAGAGAGATCTTGGGCTCCAGCAGCAGTGGCCTGGGAGCATTGGGCTCTAATGGGCTCTGCAAAGCAACTGAGCACAAGTAGACCACCTACAGGCTGAGTTGTTGTAGCTGCCCTGCCAGAGCAGCCACAGGCCATCGATAATGGATCCAGAAAAGGAACGGCCAGTGATAATGTCACGTATTGACTAAGGACTACCTTAACCCTCAAACTAGGGGGTGTGCTAGTGTGCCCCTGCTCTCCGCATTACCCCAGAAAGTAGAGATGCCGGGATCACATACCTTGCAATGCTCCTTTCTTAAACCTAATCTGTTCCCTCCCCTACACAGGGAGATGGGAGGCTGAAGTGTACAGGGGTTACACTAACAGACAGACATGGGAAGACAGATACAGATGTAAGCAAATTACAAACCTACAAATATACTCACAAAACAAAAGAGTGGAACACTTGGGAGGGATAAGTAGAAGAAATCAAAAAGGAGAGGATAAGGAAACATGCAAACCAAACCCACACAGAACTCTGCTGAACAACTATCCAACTGCCTACTCCAAATGCTGAATTTCTCTTTTGTATTTGAAAAAGTAAAAAATGAAAAAAATGGTTTGCCCATCACAAAAGCCAGGAAACACACTATATCTGACACTTTCTTGGACTGTTGACTAGCAAATGTGATGCCAAAACTTAAAGAACTAAGCCTGAAAATTTTAGACTGGTAAGTTTAATCTCTTCTGTTGATAAAATTCGTGAGCGACACATTCCTGGTATCCTATCTCATTCTATCTCAGTCTCTCTCAGTAAAAATATACTTTTGACCCAACATCAATATGGGCTTATAAGAGATCGGTCTCTCTCTCTGCTCTCTCTAGCTGTTGTGTTTCTATTTTATTTTCAATTAATATGTTTTATTTCTTTTTCTTTTATAGTCTTAAAGCAATATGCTAAGATTAAAATAAAAAAAAATGTGCCCTACATGTCTTTGTAGCTCTTCAATAATGTACTTTCTCTTCATCTAAATAGGATGATCCTTTTTTCTTTGTTACATGCACACCTGCTTATTTCCAGCATTTATGATTGTGAACATGGTTCAGTTCCCATCAAAGGGTTTGTTTGTACTTAGTAACCATAGTACAGCAGATGCAACATCTCCATGCACGTAGGTTTGATGCTTAAAAAATTGAATATTTCTTATCAAACTTATTTTCAACTTGCTTCACTATTTACCTCAATTAGTTAAATAAAGAAAAAATACTGGAAAGTGGTGCAATCACAGAACAGTGTGCACTCTCCTCCGTGTGCACGTACCGCCCGCAGGAGAGACAGCACTACAGTAAGCGCTGTCCCCCCCCCCCCCCCCGCGTGTGGTGCTGAAGCCGGCATTCATCCCCTCTTCCCAGCAGCGTTCGCTGGAAAGAAGGAATGAAATTTTTTTTTCTTTTCCCTTAAAAATAAAGTTTGTGTGTCCCCTCCCGCCTCCCATCCCCTGTGCGCCCCCCCCCCCGCTTGCCAGGAAATACTGACACCCAGCTCCAGCGATGTCTCCTCACAGTGGCTGCAGCCTGTGCTGTGTGTTAGCGGTCACGTGGTCCCGGTCATTACAGTGAGGAATATGCACATGTTCCTCACTGTAATGAGTGGGACCACGTGACCGCTCACACAGGAGAAGCTACCAGCGCTGAGAGGAGAGAGGAGACATCGCGGGAGCTAGGTGAGTATTTCTATGCAAGGGGCCGGGCGGCACACGGGGGATGGGAGGCGGGAGCTCACCAGCAAACTTTATTTTTAACAAAAAATAACAAAAACTTGATCTTTCATCTCTTCTCTCCTGTGGGGCAGATGAGATGAATGCCGGATTCAGCACCACACAGGAGGGACAGCGCTTAGTGTAGCGCTGTCTCTCCTGCACGGTCCGTGTGGTCCTCAGGCGGCACACGGGCGGCACACGGATGCCGCACGTGTGCCACACTGATGTGCTACGTGAGCACACGGACACACGGACATGGATAATTCCGGTACCGGTACCGATTTCTCCGGAATTATCTGGACGTCTGAAAGAAGCCTAAATCTTACTCCAGCGGGAAATGTAGTTGGATTGATGAGGTACACACAGAGGTGCACGCCACTAGTCCGATGCTACTGATTCATGGAGCATCTTCTCATCAAGACCAGCATAAAAAAATTCAGTATTGTGCCTAATAAGTCTTAGTACTGCCATTTTTTCAGCATTGAGGGCATGATTCATCATTTGCAGGTTTTTTTCCACCCCTTCATGACATGGCGATTTTCTGTTTTATCGCATTGGTTTTTTAATCCTCTTAATCCAAGAACCATGACTTTTTTTTATTTTTCTGTCTACATAGCAGTAAGAGGGCTTGATTTTTTGGGGAAGAGTTGTAGTTTTTAATGATATCATTCATGCTACCACACAGTGTACTGGAAAATGAAAAAAAAATGCCATGTGCATAGAAATTGCAAAAAAAGTGCAATTCCACAATTGTTTTTTGGGTTTTTTATATACAGCATTAACTATTTGGCAAAACTGACCTGGCAATATGGTTCTTGAGGTCAGTACGAAAACACAGATATCAAACATGTAAAGCCTTTTTTTATTTAAGTGGTGAAACATAATTCTGAAATTTGTAAAAAAAAAGAAAAGATTTGCTTTTGTCCCTATTTTCCAAGACCCATAATATTTTCAATTTTCGGGATATAGGTCTCTGTAATGGCTTATTTTTAGAGCCCCAAACTATCATTTTTACTGATACCATTTTGATTCCCTCCTATTACATTTTTTTGCAATGTTGCGGTGCCCAAAAAAACATAATTCTGGGGGTTTGACTTTTTCTCGTTATGCAATTTATTGTTTGACTTTTGTTGGACTTTTTTTTAATGAAGCAATAGCAAATATGTAAATTTTTTTAATTGTTTTATTCTTAAAGAAGCAATCCCAGCAAAGATTTTATCCTCTAAATACATTGCAATAATCATATTATATACTGTGGCATCATCTGGCTTGTAATGCAATAGCTTCATAGGTGTCTATAGGCCCATTTCCAACTCCAGTGTTCTTATGGTACTTTGTGTTTGCTAACTGTGTAAGAAGGCTAATGGATGGTTAGAATACCCTTAAAAACACTTATGCAAGTTTGTTAGCACAGCTGAAAACAGTTTGGCTGATTAGAGAACCTATAAACGTGACCTTCCTTTGAGATAGTTGACAATCTGGAGCATTACATTTGTTGGTTCCATTAAACTCTCAAAATGGCCAGAAAAAAAGAACTTTCTTGTGAAACTCGACAGTCTATTCTTGTTGTTAGAAATGAAGGCTATTCCATGCGAGAAGTTGCCAAGAAACTGAAGATATCCTACAATGGTGTGTACAACTCCCTTCAGAGGAGAGCACAAATAGGCTCTAACCAGAGTAGAAAGAGAAGTGGGAGGCCCCGCTGCACAACTGAGCAACAAGACAAGTACATTAGAGTCTGTAGTTTGATAAATAGACGCCTTGCAAGACCTCAACTGGTAGCTTAATTAAATAGTACATGCATAACACCAGTGTCAACGTCTACAGTGAAGAGGCGACTCTGGGATGCAGGCCTTCAGGGCAGAGTGGCAAAGAAAAAGCCATATCTGAGATTGGCTATTAAAAGGTAAAGATTAATATGGGCAAAAAACACAGACATTGGGCAGAGAAAGATTGGAAAAAAGTGTTATAGACAGACGAATCCAAGTTTGAGGTGTTTGGATCACACAGAATAACATTTGTGAGTTGCAGAACATGCTGCAAAGGGAGCATTCTTTGATGAACAGAAAGTTTGTAGGAGAAAATTATTATTTCAAATAAAAATCTGTTTCTCGAACTTTGTCAATGTCTGGACTAGATTTTCAATTCATTTGGCAACTCATTTGATTAATAAAAGCATGAGTTTTCATGGGAAACACAAAATTGTCCGGGTGACCCTAAACTTTTGAACGGTAGTGTATACTCATCCATAGATGCACATGTACATACACTCACATAGATACACACACTCCTATAAATACACACACATAAATAAAAACATATACAAGCACACACACATATACAAGCACAAATACACACACACACACATATATATATATATATTTATATATATATATATATATTGTAGGGATTGTACTCGCTCAGGTGTGGCGGATGACACTCTGGAGGCACGTTTCATTAAAAGTTCACAGGTTTATTGCTCCATAAACCACATAGCAACAGGAACAACAGGTAAACAGTCTTACTTCAGACAGTTGAATCCTCAATGTCCATATTAGAGCTCCGCTCTCTCTCAGACCTGTAGGCATACAGGCTGTGCCATGTCCAGCACGTAGGCTCTCCAGCCTAAAGATGGTCTCTGTGTGCTGTTCAGGATGTCTGTCCTACGTGGAACCGTCCAACACACAGGCCACTCTGCAGTTCCCAGCCAGGACACATGGAAGTGTGTCCACCCTGACAGACTCCCAAACACTCTCTCACCCCATGTGCTACACATACCTCTTTACATAGGTGTAACCACACCCATGAACCCATCACATGATTAGACATGTGGTTGTGACATCACCACAGGTCCTGAACCAAACATAGATAGGCATGGTTATGCCCCTTACCCAGGGGTGAGGTATATGGGTAGCCAGACCCTCTCATCTCTCATAGCTACCCGTAACCCGGACCCAAATATCCTAAACAATTTCTTATTGCTTTAGGTGCATTACAGAAAACACTCCGGGTCACATCACAGCGACAAGCCTTCTCTTTGATACATACCTCCCGTCGACTATCCAACCTTTAGCCACGTTACAATATATATATCTACAAACACCTTTTTTCAATTCCTGCACTCTGCATACCACTCTCTTCCTGACACTGGGTATCAGAATGATTATGGCCTAGAATGAAAGGGGCACAGTGCTGCTTGACATCGGGTCCCTCTCACTTCCACCTGTAATCTTGACTGAGTGGCGCCTTAGTAGCTGTGTTTTCTGCCACTCTGGGCAGCATACACTGCCTGCAAGGATTCCCCTCCACCTCTGGGCCAGGTACAGATGTACCAGCTGCATCGGCGGTATGTCCACTCCTGCCCTGCAGCTATAAAATGTTAACTTATACAGTGGTGGTCGCTGGTCAGTACCTGGGCCATCGGAGATCAGTGGTTCCCCGTTTGTTGGCAGAATTGTTTTCCATCTCACTAGGTCACTAGGTAAGCCTCTCTCCTCTGTAAAGTGTAAGGGCTTATAATCAGCGGGATCCTGTCTTTCTCTCCTATAAAGTGTAAGCCCTCATTGCCAGCACAGTTGCTTTCTTCTCCTCTCTCAGGGACTAACGTGATAAATCACTTTGCTCAGACCTGAAATATACAAATATGTGTGTAGGAGACGGCACAATTACCCTGTTACATTATTGGTATGCTTTCCATATAGGTCTTTACGCTATATTTTTGGGCAATTTCTCCATGTGTTCCCATCTTGATATGTGATATGTAATAATTCTACATTGCCACTGTTGTGGAACTGCATGGATTTGATCTGTTTGGTATACTCAGTACTGTGCACTTGCTTTATACTATGGGGATCGTTGTCCTGCTCTTAGTGCTCCATGTTTTTTGTCGCCACTTTTTAACCCACTATTGCGTCCGTGGTTTTTGTCCAAGTATTTATATTTAATAAACTTTTTCATGATTTTTTGCATATTTGGACTATTGCACTACTTTTTTGTGGTTTAGCTTTATGTAAGCATTAGTGTGTCCTACACTGTTCCATTTACAGGCTCATTACATCTATATGGATGGTTTCCCTTAAGATTGGATGTTCCTACAACTGCTTGTTGTTTTCCTTGCTTTTATTTAATACAGCACCTTGTACAGTAAACCACATGCTCTACAAACTGTTGATAAACCCTTCCTTTATGGACAGCATACCTTATCTTCTGTCACTTAGGAGGTTCTAATACCTTCATCCAGACACTGCAGAATCACACACACTGATTGCGCAGAACATCTCAGTCCAAGCATATTGGATTTTGCAAAACATGAACATACAGAGCAACAAAGCGCATGAACTGAAATGTACACAGTCCAAATTAGTACATTCTGATCAGTTTCTTAGCAAACACCCAACAACAACAAAATAAAAAGATGCATTACAACAAAAAATACACATGAGTTTCACTCCTTTCACATGTAAAAAACCATAATCATATAAAGTGAGTTGGTAAGACAATAATTTGACCATATATTGAAATTGAGGTTAGGGTACAGAGGGCAGTTTTTTTCTCAATAGAACGGATTTAAAGACTCACAATGAATTGAAATAATTTACAAGAGTTAATTCCAGCTGACAACTTTACATTTTAACAAATATATTATGCAGTAGAGAAAGGTGAAGGTGTCAGACTTTGGCAGCCAAAATAAATAAATCTGTGAGTCTAGACCCCACGCATCTTAAGGCCACATTCACACGTTCCTTTTTATCCTGCGGGTTCTCCCGCAGCGGATTTGATAAATCTGCAGGGCAAACCCGCTGCGGTTATCCCTGCAGATTTATCGCGGTTTGTCCTGCGGGTTCCGCTGCGGGTTCCGCTGCAGGATTTACCCCTACTATTGATGCTGCATATGCAGCAATATGCAGCATCAATAGTAGTGTTAAAAATAATAAAATCATGATGATATACTCAACCCTCTGACGTCCCGATCTCCTGGGCGCTGCAGGCGGCGGTCCGGTTCCAAAGATGCTGTGCGATCAGGACCTTCGGTGACGTCACGGTCATGTGACCGCGACGTCACCGAAGGTCCTGGTCGCATAGCAAACCTGAGACCGGACGGCCGCGTGCAGCGCTGAGACTTCAGAGGTGAGTATAACATTATTTTTTATTTTAATTCTTTTTTTTTAATACAAATATGGTTCCCGGGGCCTGGAGGAGAGTCTCCTCTCCTCCATCCTGGGTATAACCCGCACATTATCCGCATTACTTCCCGCATGGTGTGCACAGCCCCATGCGGGAAGTAAGCGGATCAATGCATTTCTATGTGTGCAGAATCGCTGCGATTCTGCACAAAGAAGTGACATGGTCCTTCTTTTTTTCCGCAGCAATGCAGCGCGGCTTTTTTCGGGTTTTTCCGCATCATGTGCACTGCGGTTTCTGTTTTCCATAGGGTAACATTGTACTGTACCCTGCATGGAAAACAGCTGCAGACCCGCGGTTCCGCAGTAAAAACCGCATAGTGTGAACATGGCCTAAGGCATATGTGCTAACTTTTTAAATACAAGTCAAAATATTAATGCCCTTCTTGACATCAGAAATGTTATATATACAAGACTGGAAATGAATGTACTTTTCTTGGATAAGGCAAAGTTGTCTTTTGTCTTATTTATAGGCACAGGAAAATTACTTTACTTTAATGAATTTTCAAAATGTTATGTTTTGGACAGAATTTCTCGGTGAGATTGGGTGAATATGTAAGGCCCAGACTAGGACAGACAGAAATCGAGACTATACAATTTATTGAAAGACAGATGCAGTTTGGGCATCAGAGAGGCACAGGGACTTCAATGATACAGCTTGAAGTTATTTTCCAATACTTTGAAACTTGTTGTGTGGGATGGGGAATTTAACAAAAATCTGTACTCCCTTCCTGAACTGGGCAACGCCTTTGTACTGGTAACTGTTTCACCAATTATTCTCCAGGCATAAGCAAGATAACATAACAGTTCAAGCCAATAAGCAGCCACTGTTTGGATGAAGCAATCAAGTGACAATGTTTATACCAGGAGATCGAGTTGAGCGACCTTGACCTTTTTAGAGTCGAGCCGGGTTTCGCGAAACCCGACTATCTCAAAAGTCGGGTCGAGTGAAATCGGCCGTTTATGACGTAAAGTCGGGATCGACCGAAACACGAAACCCAATGCAAGTCAATGGGGCAGCATAGTCGGCAGTGAGTGGGGGCCAGGAAAACACCTAGAGTGCCCATTTTAATGTCAAAACCATCCATTCTTCTTAATGAAGCTTGTCAAGCGTAATTTACCTTATAATAATTGGAAGGCATTTGAAATTGGGGGTCATTTGGCTAAAGTTGTGGTGGGTAGGGCTGGTTCAAGTAATTAGTGGGCCCAGGAAATCTGGACCACGTCACGGCAGTGGAGCAGGGAGAGGTAAGTATTTCAACTTTGCAAGTGCTGTGAACCTGAGCAAGCAGGGGGGGCCCACTCGTTGGCATTGGCACTGGCACAGGGCCCCTCAAAGTACAGCGGTGTGTTTGCACGGCAGGGGCGCCTCCCACCGGCAGCAACACTTTTGCGTACTATGAGAGGCCCTGTGCCAGTGACGTCGCCAACTAGTATTCCTCCCCCCACCTGATGAAGGAACCTGCACTTTCATCTGCACCTTCCTCTTTGTCCCCGTGTAAGGTGGTATGGTATGCGGGAAGAGCAACCTGACTTTCAGCAGGGTCACAATGTTGTTGTGTAGCGTGCACGGGGAATGTTGCGTTATGGGTCAATGTACCAGCAGACTCATCTATCACTGGCTGGGCAATGGGCAGGATGAGGAGGAAACACAGATATAGGCCCAAAGAATAAAGTTGGCTAAATGCAGTTCAAAATTGGTAACACAGGAATAACCAGGGGGCATTGCAGTGGAGGACAACTGGAATGAGAGGCTGACACAGAGAGTAGGCCCAAATCAGTAAGTAGTCAAAATGCAGTTCAAAATTGGCAACCGTAGTAAACAGGCGGCACAGCTTTGTTCAGTGGAGGAGAACAGCAAGGAGTGGCAGACACCGATAGTAGGCCCCAACCCAACTAGTAGGCCAAATGCAGTCTAACATTAACAACTACTTAACGAGCGCCTGAAAACGGAATTTCAGGACAGGAAACCAGGAGAACAGCAAGGAGCGGCAGACACTGTTAGTAGGCCCCAAACCAACTAGTACGCCAAATGCAGTTGTTCCATTTAACCACAATTTAACGAGAGCCTGAAGATAGAAGCTCAGGAAAGGCAACCTGGAGAACATCTTGGAGTGGAACACACCATCTCTCTCCACCCCATACCCATTTTGTAGGCCTAATGCAGTGTAGTTTTCTACAACTACTAAACGAGAGTCGGAAGACCGAAGCAATGGCAAGGAAACCTGGGGAACACCTTGGAGTGTAACACACCATCTCTCTCCACCCGATACCCATTTTGTAGGCCTAATGCAGTGTAGTTTTCTACAACTACTAAACGAGAGTCTGAAGACCGAAGCAATGGCAAGGAAACCTGGGGAACACCTTGGAGTGTAACACACCATCTCTCTCCACCCGATACCCATTTTGTAGGCCTAATGCAGTGTAGTTTTCTACAACTACTAAACGAGAGTCGGAAGACCGAAGCAATGGCAAGGAAACCTGGGGAACACCTTGGAGTGTAACACACCATCTCTCTCCACCCGATACCCATTTTGTAGGCCTAATGCAGTGTAGTTTTCTACAACTACTAAACGAGAGTCGGAAGACCGAAGTAATGGCAAGGAAACCTGGGGAACACCTTGGAGTGTAACACACCATCTCTCTCCACCCGATACCCATTTTGTAGGCCTAATGCAGTGTAGTTTTCTACAACTACTAAACGAGAGTCTGAAGACCGAAGCAATGGCAAGGAAACCTGGGGAACACCTTGGAGTGTAACACACCATCTCTCTCCACCCGATACCCATTTTGTAGGCCTAATGCAGTGTAGTTTTCTACAACTACTAAACGAGAGTCAGAAGACCGAAGCAATGGCAAGGAAACCTGGGGAACACCTTGGAGTGTAACACACCATCTCTCTCAACCCGATACCCATTTTGTAGGCCTAATGCAGTGTAGTTTTCTACAACTACTAAACGAGAGTCGGAAGACCGAAGCAATGGCAAGGAAACCTGGGGAACACCTTTGAGTGTAACACACCATCTCTCTCCACCCGATACCCATTTTGTAGGCCTAATGCAGTGTAGTTTTCTACAACTACTAAACGAGAGTCGGAAGACCGAAGCAATGGCAAGGAAACCTGGGGAACACCTTGGAGTGTAACACACCATCTCTCTCCACCCGATACCCATTTTGTAGGCCTAATGCAGTGTAGTTTTCTACAACTACTAAACGAGAGTCTGAAGACCGAAGCAATGGCAAGGAAACCTGGGGAACACCTTGGAGTGTAACACACCATCTCTCTCCACCCGATACCCATTTTGTAGGACTAATACAGTGTAGTTTTCTACAACTACTAAACGAGAGTCGGAAGACCGAAGCAATGGCAAGGAAACCTGGGGAACACCTTGGAGTGTAACACACCATCTCTCATTAACAACTACTTAACGAGCGCCTGAAAACGGAATTTCAGGACAGGAAACCAGGAGAACAGCAAGGAGCGGCAGACACTGTTAGTAGGCCCCAAACCAACTAGTACGCCAAATGCAGTTGTTCCATTTAACCACAATTTAACGAGAGCCTGAAGATAGAAGCTCAGGAAAGGCAACCTGGAGAACACCTTGTAGTGGAACACACCATCTCTCTCCACCCCATACCCATTTTGTAGGCCTAATGCAGTGTAGTTTTCTACAACTACTAAACGAGAGTCGGAAGACCGAAGCAATGGCAAGGAAACCTGGGGAACACCTTGGAGTGTAACACACCATCTCTCTCCACCCGATACCCATTTTGTAGGCCTAATGCAATGTAGTTTTCTACAACTACTAAACGAGAGTCGGAAGACCGAAGCAATGGCAAGGAAACCTGGGGAACACCTTGGAGTGTAACACACCATCTCTCTCCACCCGATACCCATTTTGTAGGCCTAATGCAGTGTAGTTTTCTACAACTACTAAACGAGAGTCTGAAGACCGAAGCAATGGCAAGGAAACCTGGGGAACACCTTGGAGTGTAACACACCATCTCTCTCCACCCGATACCCATTTTGTAGGCCTAATGCAGTGTAGTTTTCTACAACTACTAAACGAGAGTCGGAAGACCGAAGCAATGGCAAGGAAACCTGGGGAACACCTTGGAGTGTAACACACCATCTCTCTCCACCCGATACCCATTTTGTAGGCCTAATGCAGTGTAGTTTTCTACAACTACTAAACGAGAGTCGGAAGACCGAAGCAATGGCAAGGAAACCTGGGGAACACCTTGGAGTGTAACACACCATCTCTCTCCACCCGATACCCATTTTGTAGGCCTAATGCAGTGTAGTTTTCTACAACTACTAAACGAGAGTCTGAAGACCGAAGCAATGGCAAGGAAACCTGGGGAACACCTTGGAGTGTAACACACCATCTCTCTCCACCCGATACCCATTTTGTAGGCCTAATGCAGTGTAGTTTTCTACAACTACTAAACGAGAGTCAGAAGACCGAAGCAATGGCAAGGAAACCTGGGGAACACCTTGGAGTGTAACACACCATCTCTCTCCACCCGGTACCCATTTTGTAGGCCTAATGCAGTGTAGTTTTCTACAACTACTAAACGAGAGTCGGAAGACCGAAGCAATGGCAAGGAAACCTGGGGAACACCTTGGAGTGTAACACACCATCTCTCTCCACCCGATACCCATTTTGTAGGCCTAATGCAGTGTAGTTTTCTACAACTACTAAACGAGAGTCGGAAGACCGAAGCAATGGCAAGGAAACCTGGGTAACACCTTGGAGTGTAACACACCATCTCTCTCCACCCGATACCCATTTTGTAGGCCTAATGCAGTGTAGTTTTCTACAACTACTAAACGAGAGTCGGAAGACCGAAGCAATGGCAAGGAAACCTGGGGAACACCTTGGAGTGTAACACACCATCTCTCTCCACCCGATACCCATTTTGTAGGCCTAATGCAGTGTAGTTTTCTACAACTACTAAACGAGAGTCTGAAGACCGAAGAAATGGCAAGGAAACCTGGGGAACACCTTGGAGTGTAACACACCATCTCTCTCAACCCGATACCCATTTTGTAGGCCTAATGCAGTGTAGTTTTCTACAACTACTAAACGAGAGTCGGAAGACCGAAGCAATGGCAAGGAAACCTGGGGAACACCTTTGAGTGTAACACACCATCTCTCTCCACCCGATACCCATTTTGTAGGCCTAATGCAGTGTAGTTTTCTACAACTACTAAACGAGAGTCGGAAGACCGAAGCAATGGCAAGGAAACCTGGGGAACACCTTGGAGTGTAACACACCATCTCTCTCCACCCGATACCCATTTTGTAGGCCTAATGCAGTGTAGTTTTCTACAACTACTAAACGAGAGTCTGAAGACCGAAGCAATGGCAAGGAAACCTGGGGAACACCTTGGAGTGTAACACACCATCTCTCTCCACCCGATACCCATTTTGTAGGCCTAATACAGTGTAGTTTTCTACAACTACTAAACGAGAGTCGGAAGACCGAAGCAATGGCAAGGAAACCTGGGGAACACCTTGGAGTGTAACACACCATCTCTCTCCACCCGATACCCATTTTGTAGGCCTAATGCAGTGTAGTTTTCTACAACTACTAAACGAGAGTCGGAAGACCGAAGCAATGGCAAGGAAACCTGGGGAACACCTTGGAGTGTAACACACCATCTCTCTCCACCCGATACCCATTTTGTAGGCCTAATGCAGTGTAGTTTTCTACAACTACTAAACGAGAGTCTGAAGACCGAAGCAATGGCAAGGAAACCTGGGGAACACCTTGGAGTGTAACACACCATCTCTCTCCACCCGATACCCATTTTGTAGGCCTAATGCAGTGTAGTTTTCTACAACTACTAAACCAGAGTCGGAAGACCGAAGCAATGGCAAGGAAACCTGGGGAACACCTTGGAGTGTAACACACCATCTCTCTCCACCCGATACCCATTTTGTAGGCCTAATGCAGTGTAGTTTTCTACAACTACTAAACGAGAGTCGGAAGACCGAAGCAATGGCAAGGAAACCTGGGGAACACCTTGGAGTGTAACACACCATCTCTCTCAACCCGATACCCATTTTGTAGGCCTAATGCAGTGTAGTTTTCTACATCTACTAAACGAGAATCTGAAGACCGAAGCAATGGCAAGGAAACCTGGGGAACACCTTGGAGTGTAACACACCATCTCTCTCCACCCGATACCCATTTTGTAGGCCTAATGCAGTGTAGTTTTCTACAACTACTAAGCGAGAGTCGGAAGACCGAAGCAATGGCAAGGAAACTTGGGGAACACCTTGGAGTGTAACACACCATCTCTCTCCACCCGATACCCATTTTGTAGGCCTAATGCAGTGTATTTTTCTACAACTACTAAACGAGAATCTGAAGACCGAAGCAATGGCAAGGAAACCTGGGGAACACCTTGGAGTGTAACACACCATCTCTCTCCACCCGATACCCATTTTGTAGGCCTAATGCAGTGTAGTTTTCTACAACTACTAAACGAGAGTCGGAAGACCGAAGCAATGGCAAGGAAACCTGGGGAACACCTTGGAGTGTAACACACCATCTCTCTCCACCCGATACCCATTTTGTAGGCCTAATGCAGTGTAGTTTTCTACAACTACTAAACGAGAGTCGGAAGACCGAAGCAATGGCAAGGAAACCTGGGGAACACCTTGGAGTGTAACACACCATCTCTCTCCACCCGATACCCATTTTGTAGGCCTAATGCAGTGTAGTTTTCTACAACTACTAAACGAGAGTCGGAAGACCGAAGCAATGGCAAGGAAACCTGGGGAACACCTTGGAGTGTAACACACCATCTCTCTCCACCCGATACCCATTTTGTAGGCCTAATGCAGTGTAGTTTTCTACAACTACTAAACGAGAGTCGGAAGACCGAAGCAATGGCAAGGAAACCTGGGGAACACCTTGGAGTGTAACACACCATCTCTCTCCACCCGATACCCATTTTGTAGGCCTAATGCAGTGTAGTTTTCTACAACTACTAAACGAGAGTCGGAAGACCGAAGCAATGGCAAGGAAACCTGGGGAACACCTTGGAGTGTAACACACCATCTCTCTCCACCCAATACCCATTTTGTAGGCCTAATGCAGTGTAGTTTTCTACAACTACTAAACGAGAGTCTGAAGACCGAAGCAATGGCAAGGAAACCTGGGGAACACCTTGGAGTGTAACACACCATCTCTCTCCACCCGATACCCATTTTGTAGGCCTAATGCAGTGTAGTTTTCTACAACTACTAAACGAGAGTCGGAAGACCGAAGCAATGGCAAGGAAACCTGGGGAACACCTTGGAGTGTAACACACCATCTCTCTCCACCCGATACCCATTTTGTAGGCCTAATGCAGTGTAGTTTTCTACAACTACTAAACGAGAGTCGGAAGACCGAAGCAATGGCAAGGAAACCTGGGGAACACCTTGGAGTGTAACACACCATCTCTCTCCACCCGATACCCATTTTGTAGGCCTAATGCAGTGTATTTTTCTACAACTACTAAACGAGAATCTGAAGACCGAAGCAATGGCAAGGAAACCTGGGGAACACCTTGGAGTGTAACACACCATCTCTCTCCACCCGATACCCATTTTGTAGGCCTAATGCAGTGTAGTTTTCTACAACTACTAAACGAGAGTCGGAAGACCGAAGCAATGGCAAGGAAACCTGGGGAACACCTTGGAGTGTAACACACCATCTCTCTCCACCCGATACCCATTTTGTAGGCCTAATGCAGTGTAGTTTTCTACAACTACTAAACGAGAGTCGGAAGACCGAAGCAATGGCAAGGAAACCTGGGGAACACCTTGGAGTGTAACACACCATCTCTCTCCACCCGATACCCATTTTGTAGGCCTAATGCAGTGTAGTTTTCTACAACTACTAAACGAGAGTCGGAAGACCGAAGCAATGGCAAGGAAACCTGGGGAACACCTTGGAGTGTAACACACCATCTCTCTCCACCCGATACCCATTTTGTAGGCCTAATGCAGTGTAGTTTTCTACAACTACTAAACGAGAATCTGAAGACCGAAGCAATGGCAAGGAAACCTGGGGAACACCTTGGAGTGTAACACACCATCTCTCTCCACCCGATACCCATTTTGTAGGCCTAATGCAGTGTAGTTTTCTACAACTACTAAACGAGTGTCTGAAGACCGAAGAAATGGCAAGGAAACCTGGGGAACACCTTGGAGTGTAACACACCATCTCTCTCCACCCGATACCCATTTTGTAGGCCTAATGCAGTGTAGTTTTCTACAACTACTAAACGAGAGTCGGATGACCGAAGCAATGGCAAGGAAACCTGGGGAACACCTTGGAGTGTAACACACCATCTCTCTCCACCCGATACCCATTTTGTAGGCCTAATGCAGTGTAGTTTTCTACAACTACTAAACGAGAGTCGGAAGACCGAAGCAATGGCAAGGAAACCTGGGGAACACCTTGGAGTGTAACACACCATCTCTCTCCACCCGATACCCATTTTGTAGGCCTAATGCAGTGTAGTTTTCTACAACTACTAAACGAGAGTCTGAAGACCGAAGCAATGGCAAGGAAACCTGGGGAACACCTTGGAGTGTAACACACCATCTCTCTCCACCCGATACCCATTTTGTAGGCCTAATGCAGTGTAGTTTTCTACAACTACTAAACGAGAGTCGGAAGACTGAAGCAATGGCAAGGAAACCTGGGGAACACCTTGGAGTGTAACACACCATCTCTCTCCACCCGATACCCATTTTGTAGGCCTAATGCAGTGTAGTTTTCTACAACTACTAAACGAGAGTCGGAAGACCGAAGCAATGGCAAGGAAACCTGGGGAACACCTTGGAGTGTAACACACCATCTCTCTCCACCCGATACCCATTTTGTAGGCCTAATGCAGTGTAGTTTTCTACATCTACTAAACGAGAATCTGAAGACCGAAGCAATGGCAAGGAAACCTGGGGAACACCTTGGAGTGTAACACACCATCTCTCTCCACCCGATACCCATTTTGTAGGCCTAATGCAGTGTAGTTTTCTACAACTACTAAGCGAGAGTCGGAAGACCGAAGCAATGGCAAGGAAACTTGGGGAACACCTTGGAGTGTAACACACCATCTCTCTCCACCCGATACCCATTTTGTAGGCCTAATGCAGTGTATTTTTCTACAACTACTAAACGAGAATCTGAAGACCGAAGCAATGGCAAGGAAACCTGGGGAACACCTTGGAGTGTAACACACCATCTCTCTCCACCCGATACCCATTTTGTAGGCCTAATGCAGTGTAGTTTTCTACAACTACTAAACGAGAGTCGGAAGACCGAAGCAATGGCAAGGAAACCTGGGGAACACCTTGGAGTGTAACACACCATCTCTCTCCACCCGATACCCATTTTGTAGGCCTAATGCAGTGTAGTTTTCTACAACTACTAAACGAGAGTCGGAAGACCGAAGCAATGGCAAGGAAACCTGGGGAACACCTTGGAGTGTAACACACCATCTCTCTCCACCCGATACCCATTTTGTAGGCCTAATGCAGTGTAGTTTTCTACAACTACTAAACGAGAGTCGGAAGACCGAAGCAATGGCAAGGAAACCTGGGGAACACCTTGGAGTGTAACACACCATCTCTCTCCACCCGATACCCATTTTGTAGGCCTAATGCAGTGTAGTTTTCTACAACTACTAAACGAGAGTCGGAAGACCGAAGCAATGGCAAGGAAACCTGGGGAACACCTTGGAGTGTAACACACCATCTCTCTCCACCCGATACCCATTTTGTAGGCCTAATGCAGTGTAGTTTTCTACAACTACTAAACGAGAGTCGGAAGACCGAAGCAATGGCAAGGAAACCTGGGGAACACCTTGGAGTGTAACACACCATCTCTCTCCACCCAATACCCATTTTGTAGGCCTAATGCAGTGTAGTTTTCTACAACTACTAAACGAGAGTCTGAAGACCGAAGCAATGGCAAGGAAACCTGGGGAACACCTTGGAGTGTAACACACCATCTCTCTCCACCCGATACCCATTTTGTAGGCCTAATGCAGTGTAGTTTTCTACAACTACTAAACGAGAGTCGGAAGACCGAAGCAATGGCAAGGAAACCTGGGGAACACCTTGGAGTGTAACACACCATCTCTCTCCACCCGATACCCATTTTGTAGGCCTAATGCAGTGTAGTTTTCTACAACTACTAAACGAGAGTCGGAAGACCGAAGCAATGGCAAGGAAACCTGGGGAACACCTTGGAGTGTAACACACCATCTCTCTCCACCCGATACCCATTTTGTAGGCCTAATGCAGTGTAGTTTTCTACAACTACTAAACGAGAGTTGGAAGACCGAAGCAATGGCAAGGAAACCTGGGGAACATCTTGGAGTGTAACACACCATCTCTCTCCACCCGATACCCATTTTGTAGGCCTAATGCAGTGTAGTTTTCTACAACTACTAAACGAGAGTCTGAAGACCGAAGCAATGGCAAGGAAACCTGGGGAACACCTTGGAGTGTAACACGCCATCTCTCTCCACCCGATACCCATTTTGTAGGCCTAATGCAGTGTAGTTTTCTACAACTACTAAACGAGAGTCGGAAGACCGAAGCAATGGCAAGGAAACCTGGGGAACACCTTGGAGTGTAACACACCATCTCTCTCCACCCGATACCCATTTTGTAGGCCTAATGCAGTGTAGTTTTCTACAACTACTAAACGAGAGTCGGAAGACCGAAGCAATGGCAAGGAAACCTGGGGAACACCTTGGAGTGTAACACACCATCTCTCTCCACCCGATACCCATTTTGTAGGCCTAATGCAGTGTAGTTTTCTACAACTACTAAACGAGAGTCTGAAGACCGAAGCAATGGCAAGGAAACCTGGGGAACAACTTGGAGTGTAACACACCATCTCTCTCCACCCGATACCCATTTTGTAGGCCTAATGCAGTGTAGTTTTCTACAACTACTAAACGAGAGTCGGAAGACCGAAGCAATGGCAAGGAAACCTGGGGAACACCTTGGAGTGTAACACACCATCTCTCTCCACCCGATACCCATTTTGTAGGCCTAATGCAGTGTAGTTTTCTACAACTACTAAACGAGAGTCGGAAGACCGAAGCAATGGCAAGGAAACCTGGGGAACACCTTGGAGTGTAACACACCATCTCTCTCCACCCCATACCCAATTTGTAGGCCTAATGCAGCCTACTTTCCGACAACTACTAAACGAGAGCATGAAGATCAAAGCTCAGGAAAGGCAACCTGGGGAACACCTTGGAGTGTAACACACCCTCTCTCTTTCCACACGGAAGGGCTGATTCTTAGGAAGGAAGGCTGTCGGAAAGAAGCAGGGCGCGTCCGAGGGTGATTATATTCTTATTAGGTATATACTCACCCTCGGACGCGCCCTGCTTCTTTATTTGTAATGAATGTTTATTTGCAATGTGGTTTTGACTTACTCTATTTTTTTGGTAAATAATGATTTTATTATTTTCATTGTTTTGCATCTTCTTGGCAATAATATAAAGAAGACGTGACAGGACAACACTCGGTGGATGCCATATCTGTGTTTTAAATTTAAAAAAACTTTCAGTTAACTACTTGCAGGAGAAAGTTATTGTAGCTGGTGGCCATTTTTAGTACTGTACCAGATTTTTGTTGTATGTGTTTGTTTTTAATGTTAAAATGTCTGCATTTGATATCTCTCCAGTATTTTCTTTTTTATAAGCAAAATACTTATTTTTATATTTTCTGATGTTGGTTCAAGGGGTACACGGGCAGCAGTAGACAGGTCAGTGGAGGCCTAGTGGAAGGAGGGACCGCAGACAGGCTTTGAAGGCCTAACATAATAAATTGGGCTGGCTGTAGGCAATTTAAAATTGGTTCCAGGGGAACACGGGCAGCAGTGGCCTGGTCAGTGTAGTAGTAGTGGAAAGAACGGGCCGCAGACAGGCTTCGAAGGCCTAACATAACAAAAATTGGGATGTAGGCAATTTACAATTGGTTCCAGGGGAACACGGGCAGCAGTAGACAGGTCAGTGGAGGCCTAGTGGAAGGAGGGACCGCAGACAGGCTTCGAAGCCCTAACATAATAAATTGGGCTGGCTGTAGGCAATTTAAAATTGGTTCCAGGGGAACACGGGCAGCAGTAGACAGGTCAGTGGAGGCCTAGTGGAAGGAGGGACCGCAGACAGGCTTCGAAGCCCTAACATAATAAATTGGGCTGGCTGTAGGCAATTTAAAATTGGTTCCAGGGGAACACGGGCAGCAGTAGACAGGTCAGTGGAGGCCTAGTGGAAGGAGGGACCGCAGACAGGCTTCGAAGCCCTAACATAATAAATTGGGCTGGCTGTAGGCAATTTAAAATTGGTTCCAGGGGAACACGGGCAGCAGTAGACAGGTCAGTGGAGGCCTAGTGGAAGGATTGACCGCAGACAGGCTTCGAAGGCCTAACATAAGAAAAATGTCAATACAATGGTATTGACAGTGCCAGGCATTGAAGGATGTCAGCGCATAGACTAATCATTGGTGGAGCTGTGAGAGAAAATTTTGCAAGTCGTAGAGCACTGTTTGACCTGGGGGGGGGACTGTCTTGTGGCCGGCGGTACAGGCCCAGGGCCCCTCATATTACAAAGGTGTGTCTGACGTTGGGTGCGCACCACCACCGCTAGACACTTTATTGTACTATGAGGGACCTAGTGGCAGTGCCGTCGACCAAAAGCAGGCACACCCACCTCTTCAGACAAACAGTACTCTCACGGGTGCTGGCGCCAAGTGGCGATACCACGGCCCCGTGTGGGGACTTTGGCCATTTAGGGAGGTGTTAGCATGTCGGATGCTGGACAATCAGGTGCTGCAAATTACGAGATTGGAAAAGTCGTTCAGAATAGTCCACAGGCAAGACCTTTACATAGGAAAGCTAGGTGTCAGCCGGGCAAGGTGGGGCAAAAGATTTCGAAATCCAGTTGTGGTTCATTTTAATGAAGGTTAGATCATCTACATTTTGGGTAGCCAGACGAGTCCTTTTTTCTGTTAGTATTGAACCTGCAGCAGTGAATACTCTTTCTGATAGGACACTAGCTGCCGGGCAAGCAAGCTCCTGCAATGCATATTCTGCCAATTCTGGCCAGGTGTCTAATTTTGATGCCCAGTAATCAAATGGGAATGACGGTTGAGGGAGAACGTCGATAAGGGATGAAAAATAGTTAGTAACCATACTGGACAAATGTTGTCTCCTGTCACTTTGAATTGATGCTGCAGTACCTGTCCTGTCTGCGGTCATAGCAAAATCACTCCACAACCTGGTCAGAAAACCCCTCTGGCCAACGCCACTTCTGATTTCTGCCCCTCTAACACCTCTGGTCTGCTGGCCCCTGCAGCTCGTGTTAGAACGATCACGGGCGCTGTGTGCAGGGAATGCCAGAAGCAAACGGTCAATAAGAGTTGATTGTTTGGTTGCTAATATTAGTTCCAAGTTCTCATGTGGCATAATATTTTGCAATTTGCCTTTATAGCGAGGATCAAGGAGGCAGGCCAACCAGTAATCGTCATCGTTCATCATTTTTGTTATGCGTGTGTCCCATTTGAGGATAAGTAAGGCATAATCCGCCATGTGGCCCAAAGTTCCAGTTCTCAAATCTGTGGTTGTGCTTGGTTGAGGGGCAGTTTCAGGCAAATCCACGTCACTTGTGTCCCTCCAAAAACCAGAACCCGGCCTTGCCACGCCAACAATTTCCACTGGCCCCGGAAAAGCTTCCTCATTAAAAATATAATCATCCCCATCATCCTCCTCGTCCTCCTCCTCCTGTTCGCCCGCTACCTCGTCCTGTACACTGCCCTGGCCAGACAATGGCTGACTGTCATCAAGGCTTTCTTCTTCCTCAGCTGCAGACGCCTGATCCTTTATGTGCGTCAAACTTTGCATCAGCAGACGCATTAGGGGGATGCTCATGCTTATTATGGCGTTGTCTGCACTAACCAGCCGTGTGCATTCCTCAAAACACTGAAGGACTTGACACATGTCTTGAATCTTCGACCACTGCACACCTGACAACTCCATGTCTGCCATCCTACTGCCTGCCCGTGTATGTGTATCCTCCCACAAAAACATAACAGCCCGCCTCTGTTCACACAGTCTCTGAAGCATGTGCAGTGTTGAGTTCCACCTTGTTGCAACGTCTATGATTAGGCGATGCTGGGGAAGGTTCAAAGAACGCTGATAGGTCTGCATACGGCTGGAGTGTACGGGCGAACGGCGGATATGTGAGCAAAGTCCACGCACTTTGAGGAGCAGGTCGGATAACCCCGGATAACTTTTCAGGAAGCACTGCACCACCAGGTTTAAGGTGTGAGCCAGGCAAGGAATGTGTTTCAGTTGGGAAAGGGAGATGACAGCCATGAAATTCCTTCCGTTATCACTCACTACCTTGCCTGCCTCAAGATCTACAGTGCCCAGCCACGACTGCGTTTCTTTCTGCAAGAACTCGGACAGAACTTCAGCGGTGTGTCTGTTGTCAACCAAACACTTCATAGCCAATACAGCCTGCTGACGTTTGCCAGTAGCTGCCCCATAATGGGAGACCTGGTGTGCAACAGTGGCAGCTGCGGATGGAGTGGTTGTGCGACTGCGGTCTGTGGACGAGGTCTCGCTTCTGCAGGAGGATGAGGAGGAGGAGGAGGGGGGGCGAACGGCTACAGCCAACTGTTTCCTAGACCGTGGGCTAGGCAGAACTGTCCCAAACTTGCTGTCCCCTGTGGACCCTGCATCCACCACATTTACCCAGTGTGCCGTGATGGACACGTAACGTCCCTGGCCATGCCTACTGGTCCATGCATCTGTTGTCAGGTGCACCTTTGTGCTCACAGATTGCCTGAGTGCATGGAGATGCGCTCTTTAACATGCTGGTGGAGGGCTGGGATGGCTTTTCTGGAAAAAAAGTGTCGACTGGGTAGCTCGTAGCGTGGTACAGCGTAGTCCATCAGGGCTTTGAAAGCTTCGCTTTCAACTAACCGGTAGGGCATCATCTCTAACGAGATTAGTCTAGCTATGTGGGCGTTCAAACCCTGTGTACGCGGATGCGAGGCTAAGTACTTCCTTTTTCTAACCATAGTCTCATGTAGGGTGAGCTGGACTGGAGAGCTGGAGATCGTGGAACTAGCGGAGGTGCCGGTGGACATGGCAGACTGAGAGACGGTGGGAGATGGTATTGTTGCCGCCGGTGCCCTAGATGCAGTGTTTCCTACTATGAAACTGGTGATTCCCTGACCCTGACTGCTTTGGCCTGGCAAAGAAACCTGCACAGATACTGCAGGTGGTGCAGAAAATGGTGGCCCTACACTGCCGGAAGGGATGTTGCGTTGATGACTAGCTTCATTGGCCGAGGGTGCTACAACCTTAAGGGACGTTTGGTAGTTAGTCCAAGCTTGCAAATGCATGGTGGTTAAATGTCTATGCATGCAACTTGTATTGAGACTTTTCAGATTCTGCCCTCTGCTTAAGGTAGTTGAACATTTTTGACAGATGACTTTGCGCTGATCAATTGGATGTTGTTTAAAAAAATGCCAGACTGCACTCTTTCTAGCATCGGATACCTTTTCAGGCATTGCAGACTGAGCTTTAACCGGATGGCCACGCTGTCCTCCAACAGGTTTTGACTTTGCCACGCGTTTTGGGCAAGATACGGGCCCGGCAGATGGAACCTGTTGCGATGTTGATGCCTGCTGCGGCCCCTCCTCCTCCGCTTCAGAACTGCTGCCGCCTGCACCCTGTTCCCCCAATGGCTGCCAATCGGGGTTAAGAACTGGGTCATCTATTACCTCTTCTTGTAGCTCGTGTGCAACTTCGTCTGTGTCACCGTGTCGGTCGGTGGTATAGCGTTCGTGATGGGGCAACATAGTCTCATCAGGGTCTGATTCTTGATCAGCACCCTGCGAGGGCAATGTTGTGGTCTGAGTCAAAGGACCAGCATAGTAGTCTGGCTGTGGCTGTGCATCAGTGCACTCCATGTCAGATTCAACTTGTAATGGGCATGGACTGTTAACTGCTTCACTTTCTAAGCCAGGGACGGTATGTGTAAAGAGCTCCATGGAGTAACCCGTTGTGTCGCCTGCTGCATTCTTCTCTGTTGTTGTTTTTGCTGAAGAGGACAAGGAAGCGACTTGTCCCTGACCGTGAACATCCACTAACGACGCGCTGCTTTTACTTTTACCAGTTTCACGAGAGGAGGCAAAAGAGCTAGAGGCTGAGTCAGCAAGATAAGCCAAAACTTGCTCTTGCTGCTCCGGCTTTAAAAGCGGTTTTCCTACTCCCAGAAAAGGGAGCGTTCGAGGCCTTGTGTAGCCAGACGACGAACCTGGCTCCACAGCTCCAGACTTAGGTGCAATATTTTTTTTCCCACGACCACCTGATGCTCCACCACTACCACTACCCTCATTACCAGCTGACAATGAACGCCCCCGGCCACGACCTCTTCCACCAGACTTCCTCATTGTTTTAAAAACGTTACCAAACTAACGGTATTTGTTGCTGTCACACAACTTACACGGTGAGCTATAACTTCAGTATGATTTAGCTACCCCTTTACAGGTGGGTGAGACCACAACGAAAATCAGGCACAATGTTACACACTCTGTTGTTGGTGGCAACAAATGAGAGAGATGCCACACACGCAGGACTGTCACTGAAGCGCAAATGTAAATATTAATCTCCCACTGATTTTTTTTTTTTTTTTTAAAGGGAGACTTTAGAAAAAAAAAATAATAAAAAAAAATGATTTTTTAAGGAAGAATTTATAAACCAAATAAAATGAAATGATTGTTTCAGGGAGAATTTAGAAAACAAATTAAATAAAAATAGGCTTTCTATGGCCCACTGAGTGAGAGAGGACGCACACAGGAGTCAGGAGTGGCACACAAACCCAGAGGCCAATATTTATCTCCCACTGATTGATTTAGTGATTTTTTCAGGTAGATTTTGGAACCCAAATCAAGCAAAAAAATAAATAGGCTTTCTATGGCCCACAATTGGAGAGAGAGAGAGAGATGACACACCCAGGAGTCAAGACTGGCACACAAGCAGAAAGGGCAATATTAATCTCCCACTGATTTGATTTTTTTTTTTTTCAGGAAGACTTTAGAAAAAAAAAATACAAAAAAATGAATTTTTCAGGAAAAATTTAGAAACAAAATAAAATAAAATGATTGTTTCAGGGAGAATTTAGAAAACAAATTAAAAAAAATAGGCTTTGTAGGGCCCACTGAGTGAGAGAGGACGCACACAGGAGTCAGGAGTGGCACACAAGCCCAGAGGCCAATATTTATCTCCCACTGATTGATTTAGTGATTTTTTCAGGTAGATTTTGGAACCCAAATCAAGCAAAAAAATTAAAAGGCTTTCTATGGCCCACAATTGGAGAGAGAGAGATGGCACACCCAGGTGTCAAGACTGGCACACAAGCAGAAAGGGCAATATTAATCTCCCACTGATTTGATTTTTTTTTATTTTTCAGGGAGACTTTAGAAAAAAAAAATACAAAAAAATGAATTTTTCAGGAAGAATTTAGAAACAAAATAAAATAAAATGATTGTTTCAGGGAGAATTTAGAAAACAAATAAAAAAAAAATAGGCTTTGTAGGGCCCACTGAGTGAGAGAGGACGCACACAGGAGTCAGGAGTGGCACACAAGCCCAGAGGCCAATATTTATCTCCCACTGATTGATTTAGTGATTTTTTCAGGTAGATTTTGGAACCCAAATCAAGCAAAAAAATTAATAGGCTTTCTATGGCCCACAATTGGAGAGAGAGAGAGAGAGAGAGATGGCACACCCAGGAGTCAAGACTGGCACACAAGCAGAAAGGGCAATATTAATCTCCCACTGATTTGATTTTTTTTTTTCAGGGAGACTTTAGAAAAAAAAAATACAAAAAAATGAATTTTTCAGGAAGAATTTAGAAACAAAATAAAATAAAATGATTGTTTCAGGGAGAATTTAGAAAACAAATAAAACAAAAAATAGGCTTTGTAGGGCCCACTGAGTGAGAGAGGACGCACACAGGAGTCAGGAGTGGCACACAAGCCCAGAGGCCAATATTTATCTCCCACTGATTGATTTAGTGATTTTTTCAGGTAGATTTTGGAACCCAAATCAAGCAAAAAAATAAATAGGCTTTCTATGGCCCACAATTGGAGAGAGAGAGAGAGATGGCACACCCAAGAGTCAAGACTGGCACACAAGCAGAAAGGGCAATATTAATCTCCCACTGATTTGATTTTTTTTTTTTTTTTCAGGGAGACTTTAGAAAAAAAAAATACAAAAAAAATGATTTTTTCAGGAATAATTTAGAAACCAAATAAAATAAAATGATTTTTTCAGGGAGAATTTAGAAAACAAATAAAACAAAAAATAGGCTTTCTAGGGCCCACTGAGTGAGAGATGACGCACACAGGAGTCAGGAGTGGCACACAAGCCCAGAGGCCAATATTTATCTCCCACTGATTGATTTATTGATTTTTTCAGGTAGAATTTAGAACCCAAATCAACCCAAAAAATAAATAGGCTTTCTATGGCCTACTATTTGTGAGAGAGATGGCACGCTCAGGACTGGCACACAAGCCCAGAGGCCAATATTAATCTCCCACTTTTTTTTTTTTTTTCCAGGGAAAATTTATAAACCCAATAAAAAAAATAATAAATAGGCTTTCTATGGCCCACTATCTGAGAGAGAGAGATGGGACGCTTAGGACTGGCACACAAGCCCAAAGGCCAATATTAATCTCCCACTGATTGATTTATTGATTTTTTCAGGTAGAATTTAGAACCCAAATCAACCAAAAAAATAAATAGGCTTTCTATGGCCCACTATTTGTGAGAGAGATGGCACGCTCAGGACTGGCACACAAGCCCAGAGGCCAATATTAATCTCCCACTTTTTTTTTTTTTTCCAGGGAAAATTTATAAACCCAATAAAAAAAATAATAAATAGGCTTTCTATGGCCCACTGAGTGAGAGATGGCACACACAGGAGTCAGGAGTGGCACACAAGCCCTGAGGCCAATATTTTTCTCCCACTGATTGGTGTTGTGATTTTTTCAGGTAGATTTTGGAACCCAAATCAAGCAAAAAAATAAATAGGCTTTCTATGGCCCACTGAGTGAGAGATGGCACACACAGGAGTAAGGAGTGGCACACAAGCCCTGAGGCCAATATTTTTCTCCCACTGATTGATGTAGTGATTTTTTCAGGTAGATTTTAGAACCCAAATCAAGCAAAAAAATAAATAGGCTTTCTATGGCCCACTGAGTGAGAGATGACACAGACAGGGATGGCACTCTAGCAGAAATGCCAATCTTAATCTCCCACAAAAAAAAAAAAAAGGAACTGTCCTTCAATTACTATCTCCCTGCAGTAATCTCAGCCAGGTATGGCAGGCAGCAATAAGGAGTGGACTGATGCACAAATTAAATAAAAAGTGTGGACAAACAAACAAGATAGCTGTGCAGAAAGGAAGGAACAAGAGGATTTGTGCTTTGAAAAAAGCAGTTGGTTTGCACAGCGGCGTACACACAGCAATGCAGCTATCAGGGAGCCTTCTAGGGCAGCCCAATGAGCTACAGCGCTGAGGAAAAAAAAAAAATGTAGCTTCCACTGTCCCTGCACACCGAAGGTGGTGTTGGGCTGTGGAAATCGCTACAGCACAAGCGGTTTGGTGGTTAATGGACCCTGCCTAACGCTATCCCTGCTTCTGACGAAGCGGCAGCAACCTCTCCCTAAGCTCAGATCAGCAGCAGTAACATGGCGGTCGGCGGGAACACCCCTTTATAGCCCCTGTGACGCAGCGGACAGCAAGCCAATCACTGCAATGCCCTTCTCTAAGATGGTGGGGACCAGGACCTATGTCATCACGCTGCCCACACTCTGCGTTTACCTTCATTGGCTGAGAAATAGCGCTTTTCACGTCATTGAAACGCGACTTTGGCGCGAAAGTCGCGTACCGCATGGCGACCCCGCACAGGGGTCGGATCGGGTTTCATGAAACCCGACTTTGCCAAAAGTCGGCGACTTTTGAAAATGAACGACACGTTTCGCTCAACCCTATCAGGAGACCAATGGGAGACAAAATCGCCAATGCAGAGGAGGGAAGCCTGTCCTTGAGGTGAGTGCAAGTGTTTTTTCTAATTTCTCATTCTGGGTATGCACACAATATGTTTCAAAGTAGGAGGACACCACTTCAGCCATAAAGAAGGTTTGAAAGCTTTATGGCAATCATAGATTCAATAATAATTGTTTGACCTTAGGTCCATCAGTATTCATTTTTACTAAGGGATCTGTGCTATATTAACATACAGTTGTGTGAAAAAGTGTTTGCCCCTTTCCTGATCTCCTATTCTTTTGCATGTTTGTCACACTTCAGTGTTTCAGATCACCAAACAAATTTTTTAAATATTAAACAAAGATAACACAAGTAGACACAAAATGCAGTTTATAAATGAATGCCTTTATTATTAAGGAAAAAAGAATTCCAAACCTTCATGGCCTTGTGTGAAAAAGTAATTTAACCCCTTCATGACCCAGCCTATTTTGACCTTATTGACCTGGCCCTTTTTTTGCAATTCTGACCAGTGTTCCTTTATGAGGTAATAACTCAGGAACGCTTTGTTAGGACTGGCGGAACGCACCAAGACAGATGATATAGATGCGTTCGCAGTCCGGGGTCCACCGTGCAGGTGAAAACCTGCTGCTAGCAATTTGCAGACTATATGGCGGTACACTAAAGTATACACGCGTGGGTTAACCTCACCCAGCGTGAAAGAAGCAATCCTGTTGAGTCACAGGACCGCGGTACCGCACCTAAAGCGCGAGCAAGTAGTCAGCGAACTCAACCCCAACTAGAATTGAAGTCCGATTAGACCCTTGCTGGCACAACACCGCAACTGGGTGTGTAAGGAAACTGAATAACAATATTAAGGCACAAGAGTGCATGCGGTGCCGCACTGACGAACGCCACTAACCACCCAGGCTTGGGTAAGGAAAGCACAGAGGAAGTGCACGGCCCCGTACTGGCGGTCACAGCAACTGGACGCTGTAATGTGTGATTAGTGCTGTAGGATAAGTCGGGCACTAGATAGCAACCATACACCTTCCGCGAACAGACATTCAATAGGGTAGGGGTATCCAAGGACGACTTGCACTCACAACATACACACATTAACAATTGTAAGACAATACTAGCGCATGGCCGTGCGGTCATGCGCACAGGAAGTGGCTACAGCACTTTTGCCCTTCCAAGACCTGCCAAGAGGACCAATGGAATGTGCTGCAGAGCCTGAGCACATGACCCTCGATCTCCAACGGGAGATCTTACCCTGGGCATGCTCAGTACGTGCAGACAAGGACTTAGTCCCAGAGAAGTCCGCTCGCTGCTGACCAGCACTGACTTTAATGGCAGAGACTGGAGAAGCAGCAGTAACTCTCAGAACAGAGTGAGAATGAGCAAGACGCTGGGACCGACGTCTTTGCCGAGCAGACTCAACTGCGGCTGGACAAGAATGGGAGACCGCAGTGGAGGTGGCTCGAGATTCCCCCTGTGCAGAAGCGGGAACTCGACCCCTAACATTACCCCCCCCCCTAGGGCCCTCCCCTCCTTGGGCCTCGCTACGTTCGAAGGCAACAATGAGCTGCGGAGCCCGAATGTGCTCAGCAGGCTCCCAGGATCTATCCCTCAGGACCGTAACCCCTCCAGTCCACCAAATAAAATTTTTGCCACGAACCACCTTGTACCCCAAGATAGCGTTCACCTCGTAATCGTCCGTAGACGAACCCGACGTCCCAGTAGATGACTCAGAAAACCGGGACATGTAGACGGGCTTAAGGAGGGACACATGAAAGGTGTCGGTGATACCTAGGCGTTGAGGAAGGGCCAGACGGTAAACCACAGGATTAACCTGTTCGAGGACCTTAAAAGGACCTAAGTAGCGAGGTGCAAACTTGGTAGACTCAACTCGCAGTCTGATGTTACGGGCGGAGAGCCACACTAAGTCGCCAGGAGCAAAGGTTGGAGCGGGGCGCCGATGTGCGTCGGCGGAGGACCTCATTCTCTCCTTGGAAGCCTGAATGGCATCCTGAGTGCGATCCCAAATGTCCCGTGCCTTCACAGCCCAGTCTGCCACCTTGGGCATGGGCACAGGTACCCGCGGATGCTGACCATAGTTAAGGAGGAATGGAGACTGTCCAGTGGAATCAGCGACAGCATTGTTAAGAGCAAACTCCGCCCACGGTAGCAAAGATGCCCAGTCATCCTGCTTAGCAGAAACAAAATGTCGCAGATATGTGACCAAGGTCTGGTTGGCTCTCTCTACCAACCCATTCGTCTCGGGATGATATGCCGAAGAGAGTTTCAACTCGATACTGAGAAGACGACAAAGCTCTCTCCAGAACCGAGACGCAAACTGGGGACCTCGGTCACTGACAATTTTGTCTGGCATACCGTGAAGACGAAAGATGTGTTTGACAAACAACGCTGCCAAGGCCCGTGCAGAAGGTAACCGGGTAAGCGGCACCAAATGCACCATTTTAGAAAAATGGTCGGTGATTACCCAAATAATGGTACAGCCACGAGACTTGGGCAGACCCACAACAAAATCCATCCCGACCATCTCCCAGGGCCTGTCTGCCACCGGCAGAGGGTATAACAAACCAGCTGGCCGTTGTCGGGAAGACTTATTCTTGGCACAAGAGACACATGCCTGAACGTAGTCTCCGACGTCACGAACCATATGTGGCCACCAGTACATTCTCGCCAGTAACTCAGATGTCCTTTTTGCCCCAAAGTGTCCACCCACTCTGGATGAATGAGCCCAAGAGAGAACCTCCGGACGCAAATTGATGGGAACAAAAGTCTTGCCCGGGGGCACAGACTCTAGCGAAACCGGAGCTACAGTTCTCAGACTCTCCGAAGGGACAATGAGCCGAGGCTCGTCCTCCTCCTCCTCAGCTGACACGAAGGAGCGAGAGAGAGTGTCAGCACGAATGTTCTTCTCCCCGGCGAGATAATGTAGGGTAAAGTGGAACCGGGAGAAAAACAAGGACCATCTGGCCTGACGAGAATTCAGCCGCTGGGCTGTTTGTAAATAGACCAAATTCTTGTGATCCATGAAAACTTGGAATGGGAACCGAGCACCCTCCAAGAGATGTCTCCACTCCGAAAAGGCCAACTTCATTGCCAGCAACTCCCTATCCCCGATGGAGTAATTTCTCTCCGCTGGTGTGAAGGTCTTTGAGAAAAAGAAGCATGGGTGCTTCCGACCCTGAGCATCCTTTTGATAGAGGACTGCTCCAGCACCAACGGATGAGGCATCCACTTCCAAAAGGAATGGCTTACCCACATCGGGACGATGTAAGATGGGAGCGCTAGCAAAATGGGACTTTATAGAAGTGAAGGCCTTGGAGACCCCTTCGGACCACGATTTGGGATTCGCTCCCTTCTTGGTGAGGGATACCAAGGGAGCTACCGAAGTTAAGAAGTGGGGAATGAACTGGCGATAGTAATTTATGAACCCCATAAAGCGCTGCACCGCTTTAAGAGAATGGGGTTCCTGCCAGTCCATCACTGCTTGTAGTTTGGCAGGATCCATAGCCAATCCCTGGGCCGAGATGATATAGCCCAGGAAAGGCAAGGACTCCTGCTCAAACACACACTTCTACAACTTTGCATATAAGGAATTCGCCCGTAAGAGTTCGAAGACTCTGCCAACATCTCTCCGGTGGGAGTCAATATCTGGAGAGAAGATGAGAATATCATCCAGATAGACTACGACCGAGGTAGAAAGCATATCCCGGAAGATATCGTTGACAAAGTCCTGAAAAACGGCTGGGGCATTACAGAGCCCGAAAGGCATCACCAGGTACTCATAGTGCCCATCCCTGGTATTGAAAGCCGTTTTCCACTCGTCCCCCTCACGGATGCGAATCAGATTGTAGGCACCCCGCAGATCTAATTTGGTGAATATTTTAGCTCCCCTTAATCTGTCAAAGAGCTCTGATATCAGGGGCAACGGGTATTTGTTCTTAATAGTGATAGCATTGAGACCCCTGTAATCGATGCAAGGACGTAACTCCCGGTTCTTCTTTTGCACGAAGAAGAATCCCGCCCCTGCCGGAGACACTGACTTCCTTATAAACCCTCTTGCCAAATTCTCCTGAATGTATTGAGACATAGCCTCCGTCTCAGGGAGAGAGAGGGGATATACCCTTCCCCGAGGAGGTTTGGCTCCAGGCAAGAGGTCGATAGGACAGTCGTAAGGGCGATGGGGCGGTAGAGTCTCAGCAGCCTTTTTAGAGAACACGTCTGCATAACACCAATAATACCTGGGAAGTGATGAAAGATCTGCGGGTACCTCGGTAGTAGAGACCTGTACACACTCACTCACACACCTGCCCAAACAAGACTTACTCCAACCCAATATTCTCCCTGAGGACCACTCAATATGTGGGGAGTGGAAACGGAGCCAGGGTATTCCCAGCAAAATCTCATCCATTCCCTCAGGAAGGACAAGAAGGGAAATAATCTCCTGGTGGGAAGGAGATATGGACAGCGAGAACGGAACTGTCTGGTGTGTGATTTGCAGTGGGAGTGTCGCCCCATTCACAACTCTAACCGTTATTGGTTTGGCGAGCATGACTAGTGGTATAGCATGACGTGTAGCAAAAGCAGTGGACATGAAGTTTCCCTCTGCTCCTGAATCCACACAAAGCTCGACTGTTAGAGTGGAGGAGCCTAACAGGATTGTCCCTTTAAAGGACAGTTTGGAGGAGAATGCTGCTGTGTCTAGTGAACCTCCCCCAATGGTTACTAGACGCGATCGTTTCCCGACCGCCGCGGACATTTATTGGCGTAATGTCCATGTTGTTGACAGTTATTACAAACCACGGGTACTCGAGCGGCTAGAGATTTAGGTCCCGCTCGAGAAACCTCCATGGCCTCATGGGAATCTGACGCCAAGACAGGGGATTCCAGAGGTCTGGCGAAAGTTGGAGCCAGCCAAAACCTCTGCCTACACTGGGTCCGCTCCAACCTCAGCTCGTGAAAACGGAGGTCGATGCGGGTAGACACAGAAATAAGTTCCTCCAGTGTGGCCGGTATCTCCCTAGTGGCCAAGGCATCCTTCACATGGTCTGCCAGTCCCCTCAAGAACACCGGAATAAGAACTTTGTCTGGCCACTCTAACTCTGAAGTTAGAGTCCGGAACTGGATGGCAAACTGGCTGACCATGGACGTACCCTGTGTAATAGACAACAATTGGAGTGCGGTGTCGTGGGTAACCCGAGGCCCTAAAAAGACCTGCTTCAGAGTGTCCAAGAAGAGAGGAGCACTCTGTACCACACGATTATCTCGCTCCCAGAGTGGCGTTGCCCACTCCAACGCCCTGCCCGACAAGAGAGATAGGATAAATCCCACTCTCGCCCGCTCCGTAGGAAAACGTGACGCCAGGAGCTCAAGATGTATAGAGCACTGGCTCACGAATCCGCGACAATGTTTACTGTCGCCAGCAAACCTGTCAGGAAGCGGGAGACGGGATAAAGTCGGAGCAGGGGTGGCAGCGGACAAACTGGCTGCGGCTACACTTGCAGCCTGCACCGCTACAGCAGTGACATCCACAGCTGAGGTTGTACGCTCAAGAGCCGCCAACCTTCCCTCCAGCTGCTGGATGTACCTCTGTAAACGCTGGTCGTCCGCCATTTTACTAGCCAGACCCTGGCGCTAGTATTCTGTTAGGACTGGCGGAACGCAACAAGACAGATGATATAGATGCGTTCGCAGTCCGGGGTCCACCGTGCAGGTGAAAACCTGCTGATAGCAATTTGCAGACTATATGGCGGTACACTAAAGTATACACGCGTGGGTTAACCTCACCCAGCGTGAAAGAAGCAATCCTGTTGAGTCACAGGACCGCGGTACCGCACCTAAAGCGCGAGCAAGTAGTCAGCGAACTCAACCCCAACTAGAATTGAAGTCCGATTAGACCCTTGCTGGCACAACACCGCAACTGGGTGTGTAAGGAAACTGAATAACAATATTAAGGCACAAGAGTGCATGCGGTGCCGCACTGACGAACGCCACTAACCACCCAGGCTTGGGTAAGGAAAGCACAGAGGAAGTGCACGGCGCCGTACTGGCGGTCACAGCAACTGGACGCTGTAATGTGTGATTAGTGCTGTAGGATACGTCGGGCGCTAGATAGCAACCATACACCTTCCGCGAACAGACATTCAATAGGGTAGGGGTATCCAAGGACGACTTGCACTCACAACATACACACATTAACAATTGTAAGACAATACTAGCGCATGGCCGTGCGGTCATGCGCAGTTTATATAGTTGCAGCACAGGAAGTGGCTACAGCACTTTTGCCCTTCCAAGACCTGCCAAGAGGACCAATGGAATGTGCTGCAGAGCCTGAGCACATGACCCTCGATCTCCAACGGGAGATCTTACCCTGGGCATGCTCAGTACGTGCAGACAAGGACTTAGTCCCAGAGAAGTCCGCTCGCTGCTGACCAGCACTGACTTTAATGGCAGAGACTGGAGAAGCAGCAGTAACTCTCAGAACAGAGTGAGAATGAGCAAGACGCTGGGACCGACGTCTTTGCTGAGCAGACTCCACTGCGGCTGGACAAGAATGGGAGACCGCAGCGGAGGTGGCTCGAGATTCCCCCTGTGCAGAAGCGGGAACTTGACCCCTAACACGCTTCAACGGATCCTAGTGGTTCTGAGTAGGGTTGAGCGACTTTTACTTTTATAAGATTGGGTCGGGTTTCACGAAACCCGACTTTTTCAAAAGTTGGGTCGAGTGAAATCGGCCGATCCTATAAAAAAGTCGGGGTCGGGGTCGGCCGAAACACGAAACCCAATGCAGTGCATTGGGTTTCCAATGGTTCCCAGGGTCTGAAGGAGAGGAAACTCTCCTTCAGGCCCTGGGATCCATATTTAAGTGTAAAATAAAGAATTAAAATAAAAAATATTGCTATACTCACCCTCGGACGCGCCCTGCTTCTTTCCGGCTGCCTTCCTTCCTAAGAATCAGCGCTTGAAGGACCTTCGGTGACGTCGCGGCTTGTGATTGGTCATGCGAGCGGTCACATGGGCGGTCGCGCGACCAATCACAAGCCGCGACGTCATCTAAGGCCCTTCACGCGCTGATTCTAAGGAAGGAAGGCTGCCGGTTAGTACCAGGGCGTCAGAGGGTGAGTATAGCAATATTTTTTATTTTAATTCTTTATTTTACACTTAAATATGGATTCCGATACCGATTTCCGATATTGCAAACATATTCCGGAATTCCGATACCAGATGCAGAAGATCGCCGACCTCATGGCCGACCCCACACAGGGGTCGGGTCGGGTTTCATGAAACCCGACTTTGCCAAAAGTCGGCAACTTCTGAAAATGGCCGACCCGTTTCGCTCAACCCTAGTTCTGAGATTGTTTTTTCGTGACATATTGGGCTTCATGCTAATGGTAAATTTAGGTTAATAATTTTTGCGTTTATTTGTAGAAAAATGGAAATTTGGCAAAAATTTGGAAAATCTTGCAATTTTCAAATTTTGAATTTTTATTCTATTAAACGAGAGAGTTATGTGACAAAAAATAGTTAATAAATAACATTACCCACATGTCTACTTTACATCAGCACAATTTTGGAAACAAAATTTTTTTTGCTAGGAAGTTATAAGGGTTAAAATTTGACTAGGAATTTCTCATTTTTAAAACGAAATTTACAAAACCATTTTTTTTAGACGCCACCTCACATTTGAAGTCAGTTTGAGGGGTTTATAAGGCAGAAAATACCCAAAAGTGACACCATTCTAAAAACTGCACCCCTCAAGGTGCTCAAAACCACATTCAAAAAGTTTATTAACCCTTCAGGTGCTTCACAGCAGCAGAAGCAACATGGAAGGAAAAAATGAACATTTAACTTTTTAGTCACAAAAATGATCTGTTAGCAACAATTTTTTTTATTTTCCCAAGGGTAAAAAGAGAAACTGGACCACAAAAGTTATTGTACAATTTGTCCTGAGTATGCCGATACCTCATATGTGGGGGGAACTACTGTTTGGACTCACGACTGGGCTCGGAATGGAAGGAGCGCCATTTGACTTTTTCAAAGAAAAATTGGCTCCAATCTTAAGAGGACACCATATCGCGTTTGGAGAGCCCCTGTGTGCCTAAACATTGGAGCTCCCCCACAATTGACCCCTTTTTGGAAACTAGGGCCCCCAAGGAGCTTATCTAGATGCATAGTGAGCACTTTGAAATCCCAGGTGCTTCACAAATTGATCCGCAAAAATGAAAAAGTACTTTTTTTTCACAAAAAATTTCTTTTAGCCTCAATATTTTCATTTTCACATGGGCAAAAAGATAAATTGGATCATAAAATGTGTTGGGCAATTTCTCCTGAGTACACCGATACCTCATATATGGTCACAAACCAGTTTGTGCACAAGGCAAGGCTTGGAAGGGAAGGAGCGCCATTTGACTTTTGAATGAAAAATTAGCTCCAATCGTTAGCGGACACCATGTCGCGTTTGGAGAGCCCCTGTGTACATAAAGATTGGAACTCCCCCTCAAGTGACCCCATTTTAGAAACTAGACCCCCAAGGAACTTATCTAGATGCATAGTGAGCACTTTGAAATCCCAGGTGCTTCACAAATTGATCCGTAAAAATGAAAAAGTACTTTTTTTTCACAGAAAATTTATTTTAGCCTCAATTTGTTCATTTCCACATGGGCAGCAGGATAAAATGGATCCTAAAATTTATTGTGCAATTTCTCCTGAGTACACTGATACCTCACATGTGGGGGTAAACCACTGTTTGGGCACGCGGCAGGTCTCGGAAGGGAAGGAGCACCATTTGACTTTTTGAATGAAAAATTAGCTCCAATCGTTAGCGGACACCATGTCGCATTTGGAGAGCCCCTGTGTGCCTAAGCATTGGAGCTCCCCCACATGTAACCCCATTTTGGAAACTAGACCTCCTAAGGAACTAATCTAGATGTGCGGTGAGCACTTTAAACCCCAAAGTGCTTCACAGAAGTTTATAACGCAGAGCCGTGAAAATAAAAAATAATTTTTCTTTCCTCAAAAATTATTTTTTAGCCTGCAATTTTTTATTTTCACAAGAGTAACAGGAGAATTTGGACCCCAAAACTTGTTGTCCAGTTTCTCCTAAGTACGCTGATACCCCATATGTGGGGGGAACCACTGTTTGGGCACACGTCGGGGCTCGGAAGGGAAGTAGTGACGTTTTGGAATGCAGACTTTGATGGAATGGTCTGCGGGCATCATGTTACGTTTGCAGAGCCCCTGTTGTGCCTAAACAGTAGAAACCCCCCCACAGGTGACCCCTTTATAGAAACTAGACCCCCCCAAGGAACTTATCTAGATGTGTGGTGAGCACTTTGAACCCCCAAGTGCCTAAACACTAGAAACCCCCACAAGTGACCCCATTTTGGAAACTAGACCCCCCAAAGAACCTATCTAGATATGTGGTGAGCACTTTGAACCCCCAAGTGCTTCACAGAAGTTTACAATGCAGAGCCGTGAAAATAAAAAATAATTTTTCTTTCCTCAAAAATTAGGTTTTAGTAAGCAATTTTTTATTTTCACAAGGGTAACAGGAGAAGTGGACCCCAATATTTATTGCCCAGTTTGTCCTGAGTACACTGATACCCCAAATGTGGAGGGAACCACTGTTTGGGCACACGTCGGGGCTCGGAAGGGAAGTAGTGACGTTTTGGAATGCAGACTTTGATGGAATGGTCTGCGGGCAATCATGTTACATTTGCAGAGCCCCTGATGTGCCTAAACAGTAGAAACCCCCCACAGGTGACCCCTTTATTGAAACTAGCCCCCCCAAGGAACTTATCTAGATGTGTGGTGAGCACTTTGAACCCCCAAGTGCTTCACAGAAGTTTATAACGCAGAGTCGTGAAAATAAAAAATAATTTTTCTTTCCTCAAAAATTATGTTTTAGCAAGTAATTTTTAATTTTCACAAAGGTAACAGGAGAAATTGTACCTTAACAGTTGCTGTCCAGTTTGTCCTGAGTATGCTGATACCCCATATGTGGGGTAAACCACTGTTTGGGCACACGTCGTGGCTCAGAAGGGAAGTACTGACGTTTTGAAATGCAGACTTTGATGGAATGGTCTGCGGGCGTCACGCTGCATTTGCAGAGCCCCTGATGCGCCTAAACACTAGAAACCCCCACAAGTGACCCAGTTTGGAAACTAGACCCCCCAAAGAACCTATCTAGATATGTGGTGAGCACTTTGAACCCCCAAGTGCTTCACAGAAGTTTACAATGCAGAGCCGTGAAAATAAAAAATAATTTTTCTTTCCTCATAAATTAGGTTTTAGTAAGCAATTTTTAATTTTCACAAGGGTATCAGGAGAAGTGGACCCCAATATTTATTGCCCAGTTTGTCCTGAGTAGAGTTGAGCGACCTTGACCTTTTTAGAGTCGAGCCGGGTTTCGCGAAACCCGACTATCTCAAAAGTCGGGTCGAGTGAAATCGGCCGATTATGACGTAAAGTCGGGATAGACCGAAACACGAAACCCAATGTAAGTCAATGGGGCAGC
This sequence comes from Ranitomeya imitator, assembly GCF_032444005.1. NCBI lineage: Eukaryota > Metazoa > Chordata > Amphibia > Anura > Dendrobatidae > Ranitomeya > Ranitomeya imitator. The sequence continues at coordinate 220,894,365 of NC_091284.1, read as the reverse complement.
ATAGTCGGCAGTGAGTGGGGGCCAGGAAAACACCTAGAGTGCCCATTTTAATGTCAAAACCATCCATTCTTCTTAATGAAGCTTGTCAAGCGTAATTTACCTTATAATAATTGGAAGGCATTTGAAATTGGGGGTCATTTGGCTAAAGTTGTGGTGGGTAGGGCTGGTTCAAGTAATTAGTGGGCCCAGGAAATCTGGACCACGTCACGGCAGTGGAGCAGGGAGAGGTAAGTATTTCAACTTTGCAAGTGCTGTGAACCTGAGCAAGCAGGGGGGGCCCACTCGTTGGCATTGGCACTGGCACAGGGCCCCTCAAAGTACAGCGGTGTGTTTGCACGGCGGGGGCGCCTCCCACCGGCAGCAACACTTTTGCGTACTATGAGAGGCCCTGTGCCAGTGACGTCGCCAACTAGTATTCCTCCCCCCACCTGATGAAGGAACCTGCAATTTCATCTGCACCTTCCTCTTTGTCCCCGTGTAAGGTGGTATGGTATGCGGGAAGAGCAACCTGACTTTCAGCAGGGTCACAATGTTGTTGTGTAGCGTGCACAGGGAATGTTGCGTTATGGGTCAATGTACCAGCAGACTCATCTATCACTGGCTGGGCAATGGGCAGGATGAGGAGGAAACACAGATATAGGCCCAAAGAATAAAGTTGGCTAAATGCAGTTCAAAATTGGTAACACAGGAATAACCAGGGGGCATTGCAGTGGAGGACAACTGGAATGAGAGGCTGACACAGAGAGTAGGCCCAAATCAGTAAGTAGTCGAAATGCAGTTCAAAATTGGCAACGGTAGTAAACAGGCGGCACAGCTTTGTTCAGTGGAGGAGAACAGCAAGGAGTGGCAGACACCGATAGTAGGCCCCAACCCAACTAGTAGGCCAAATGCAGTCTAACATTAACAACTACTTAACGAGCGCCTGAAAACGGAATTTCAGGACAGGAAACCAGGAGAACAGCAAGGAGCGGCAGACACTGTTAGTAGGCCCCAAACCAACTAGTACGCCAAATGCAGTTGTTCCATTTAACCACAATTTAACGAAAGCCTGAAGATAGAAGCTCAGGAAAGGCAACCTGGAGAACACCTTGGAGTGGAACACACCATCTCTCTCCACCCCATACCCATTTTGTAGGCCTAATGCAGTGTAGTTTTCTACAACTACTAAACGAGAGTCGGAAGACCGAAGCAATGGCAAGGAAACCTGGGGAACACCTTGGAGTGTAACACACCATCTCTCTCCACCCGATACCCATTTTGTAGGCCTAATGCAGTGTAGTTTTCTACAACTACTAAACGAGAGTCGGAAGATCGAAGCAATGGCGAGGAAACCTGGAGAACACCTTGGAGTGTAACACACCATCTCTCTCCACCCCATAGCCAATTTGGAGGCCTAATGCAGTGTAGTTTCCAACAACTACTAAACGAGAGCATTAAGATCGAAGCTCTGGAAAGGCAACCTGGAGAACACCTTGGAGTGTAACACACCATCTCTCTCCACCCCATACCCATTTTGTAGGCCTAATGCAGTGTAGTTTTGTACAACTACTAAACGAGAGTCGGAAGACCGAAGCAATGGCAAGGAAACCTGGGGAACACCTTGGAGTGTAACACACCATCTCTCTCCACCCGATACCCATTTTGTAGGCCTAATGCAGTGTAGTTTTCTACAACTACTAAACGAGAGTCTGAAGACCGAAGCAATGGCAAGGAAACCTGGGGAACACCTTGGAGTGTAACACACCATCTCTCTACACCCGATACCCATTTTGTAGGCCTAATGCAGTGTAGTTTTCTACAACTACTAAACGAGAGTCGGAAGACCGAAGCAATGGCAAGGAAACCTGGGGAACACCTTGGAGTGTAACACACCATCTCTCTCCACCCGATACCCATTTTGTAGGCCTAATGCAGTGTAGTTTTCTACAACTACTAAACGAGAGTCGGAAGACCGAAGCAATGGCAAGGAAACCTGGGGAACACCTTGGAGTGTAACACACCATCTCTCTCCACCCCATACCCAATTTGTAGGCCTAATGCAGCCTACTTTCCGACAACTACTAAACGAGAGCATGAAGATCGAAGCTCAGGAAAGGCAATCTGGGGAACACCTTGGAGTGTAATACACCCTCTCTCTACACCACGGAAGGGCTGATTCTTAGGAAGGAAGGCTGTCGGAAAGAAGCAGGGCGTGTCCGAGGGTGATTATATTCTTATTAGGTATATACTCACCCTCAGACGCGCCCTGCTTCTTTATTTGTAATGAATGTTTATTTGCAATGTGGTTTTGACTTACTCTATTTTTTTGGTAAATAATGATTTTATTATTTTCATTGTTTTGCATCTTCTTGGCAATAATATAAAGAAGACGCGACAAGACAACACTCGGTGGATGCCATATCTGTGTTTTAAATTGAAAAAAACTTTCAGTTAACTACTTGCAGGAGAAAGTTATTGTAGCTGGTGGCCATTTTTAGTACTGTACCAGATTTTTGTTGTATGTGTTTGTTTTTAATGTTAAAATGTCTGCATTTGATATCTCTCCAGTATTTTCTTTTTTATAAGCAAAATACTTATTTTTATATTTTCTGATGTTGGTTCAAGGGGTACACGGGCAGCAGTAGACAGGTCAGTGGAGGCCTAGTGGAAGGAGGGACCGCAGACAGGCTTCGAAGGCCTAACATAATAAATTGGGCTTGCTGTCGGCAATTTTAAATTGGTTCCAGGGGAACACGGGCGGCAGTAGCCAGGTCAGTGTAGTAGTAGTGGAAAGAACGGGCCGCAGACAGGCTTCGAAGGCCTAACATAACAAAAATTGGGCTGTAGGCAATTTAAAATTGGTTCCAGGGGAACACGGGCAGCAGTAGACAGGTCAGTGGAGGCCTAGTGGAAGGAGGGACCGCAGACAGGCTTCGAAGCCCTAAGATAATAAATTGGGCTTGCTGTCGGCAATTTTAAATTGGTTCCAGGGGAACACGGGCAGCAGTGGCCTGGTCAGTGTAGTAGTAGTGGAAAGAACGGGCCGCAGACTGGCTTCGAAGGCCTAACATAACAAAAATTGGGATGTAGGCAATTTACAATTGGTTCCAGGGGAACACGGACAGCAGTAGACAGGTCAGTGGAGGCCTAGTGGAAGGAGGGACCGCAGACAGGCTTCGAAGGCCTAACATAATAAATTGGGCTGGCTGTAGGCAATTTAAAATTGGTTCCAGGGGAACACGGGCAGCAGTGGCCTGGTCAGTGTAGTAGTAGTGGAAAGAACGGGCCGCAGACAGGCTTCGAAGGCCTAACATAACAAAAATTGGGCTGTAGGCAATTTAAAATTGGTTCCAGGGGAACACGGGCAGCAGTAGACAGGTCAGTGGAGGCCTAGTGGAAGGAGGGACCGCAGACAGGCTTCGAAGCCCTAACATAATAAATTGGGCTTGCTGTCGGCAATTTTAAATTGGTTCCAGGGGAACACGGGCGGCAGTAGCCAGGTCAGTGTAGTAGTAGTGGAAAGAACGGGCCGCAGACAGGCTTCGAAGGCCTAACATAACAAAAATTGGGCTGTAGGCAATTTAAAATTGGTTCCAGGGGAACACGGGCAGCAGTAGACAGGTCAGTGGAGGCCTAGTGGAAGGAGTGACCGCAGACAGGCTTCGAAGGCCTAACATAAGAAAAATGTCAATACAATGGTATTGACAGTGCCAGGCATTGAAGGATGTCAGCGCATAGACTAAACATTGGTGGAGCTGTGAGAGAAAGTTTTGCAAGTGGTAGAGCACTGTTTGAGCTGGGGGGGGACTGTCTTGTGGCCGGCGGTACAGGCCCAGGGCCCCTCATATTACAACGGTGTGTCTGACGTTGGGTGCGCACCACCACCGCCAGACACTTTATTGTACTATGAGGGACCTAGTGGCAGTGCCGTCGACCAAAAGCGGGCACACCCACCTCCTCAGACAAACAGTACTCTCACGGGTGCTGGCGCCAAGTGGCGATACCACGGCCCCGTGTGGGGACTTTGGCCATTTAGGGAGGTGTTAACATGTCGGATGCTGGACAATCAGGTGCTGCAAATTACGAGATTGGAAAAGTCGTTCAGAATAGTCCACAGGCAAGACCTTTACATAGGAAAGCTAGGTGTCAGCCGGGCAAGGTGGGGCAAAAGATTTCGAAATCCAGTTGTGGTTCATTTTAATGAAGGTTAGATCATCTACATTTTGGGTAGCCAGACGAGTCCTTTTTTCTGTTAGTATTGAACCTGCAGCACTGAATACTCTTTCTGATAGGACACTAGCTGCCGGGCAAGCAAGCTCCTGCAATGCATATTCTGCCAATTCTGGCCAGGTGTCTAATTTTGATGCCCAGTAATCAAATGGGAATGACGGTTGAGGGAGAACGTCGATAAGGGATGAAAAATAGTTTGTAACCATACTGGACAAATGTTGTCTCCTGTCACTTTGAATTGATGCTGCAGTACCTGTCCTGTCTGCGGTCATAGAAAAATCACTCCACAACCTGGTCAGAAAACCCCTCTGGCCAACGCCACTTCTGATTTCTGCCCCTCTAAAACCTCTGGTCTGCTGGCCCCTGCAGCTCGTGTTAGAACGATCACGGGCGCTGTGTGCAGGGAATGCCAGAAGCAAACGGTCAACAAGAGTTGATTGTTTGGTTGCTAATATTAGTTCCAAGTTCTCATGTGGCATTATATTTTGCAATTTGCCTTTATAGCGAGGATCAAGGAGGCAGGCAAACCAGTAGTCGTCATCGTTCATCATTTTTGTTATGCGTGTGTCCCTTTTGAGGATACGTAAGGCATAATCCGCCATGTGGCCCAAAGTTCCAGTTCTCAAATCTGTGGTTGTGCTTGGTTGAGGGGCAGTTTCAGGCAAATCCACGTCACTTGTGTCCCTCCAAAAACCAGAACCCGGCCTTGCCGCGCCAACAATTTCCACTGGCCCCGGAAAAGCTTCCTCATTAAAAATATAATCATCCCCATCATCCTCCTCGTCCTCCTCCTCCTGTTCGCCCGCTACCTCGTCCTGTACACTGCCCTGGCCAGACAATGGCTGACTGTCATCAAGGCTTTCCTCTTCCTCAGCTGCAGATGCCTGATCCTTTATGTGCGTCAAACTTTGCATCAGCAGACACATTAGGGGGATGCTCATGCTTATTATGGCGTTGTCTGCACTAACCAGCCGTGTGCATTCCTCAAAACACTGAAGGACTTGACACATGTCTTGAATCTTCGACCACTGCACACCTGACAACTCCATGTCTGCCATCCTACTGCCTGCCCGTGTATGTGTATCCTCCCACAAAAACATAACAGCCCGCCTCTGTTCACACAGTCTCTGAAGCATGTGCAGTGTTGAGTTCCACCTTGTTGCAACGTCTATGATTAGGCGATGCTGGGGAAGGTTCAAAGAATGCTGATAGGTCTGCATACGGCTGGAGTGTACGGGCGAACGGCGGATATGTGAGCAAAGTCCACGCACTTTGAGGAGCAGGTCGGATAACCCCGGATAACTTTTCAGGAAGCACTGCTGTTAGGAGTCGAGTTTCCTCTGCTGCACAGGGGGAATCTCGATCCGTCTCCGCTGCGGTCTCCCATTCCCTTCCAGCCGCAGTGGAGTCTGCTCAGCAGGGACGTCGATCCCAGCGTCTCGCTCAGTCTGACTCTGTGAGAAGAGTTATTGCTGCTTCTCCAGCTTCTGCCTTTGAAGCCTATTCTGGTCAGCAACGAGCGGACTTCTCTGGGACTAAGTCCTTATCTGCACACACTGAGCATGCCCAGGGCAAGATCTCCCGTTGGAGATCGAGGGTCATGTGCTCAGGCTCTGCGGCACATTCCATTGGTCCTCTTGGCAGGTCCTAGAAGGGCAAAAGTTCTGTAGCCATTTCCTGTGCTGCAGCTATATAAACTGCGCATGACCGCACGGCCATGCGCTATTATTGTCTTACAATTGATATGTGTGTATGTGTGAGTGCAAGTCGTTCTTGGTTACCCCTTCCCTATTGAATGTCTGTTCGCGGAAGGTGTACGGCTGCTATCTAGCGCCCGACTTAGCCTACTACACTAAACACACATCACAGCGTCCTGTAGCTGTGCCTGCCAGTACGGCGCCGTGCGCCTGCCTTGCGCTTTCCATACCCAAGTCTGGGTGGTTAGTGGCGTCCGTTAGTGCGGCATCGCTCGCGCACTTGTGCGCTTATATTTCTGAAGGTTCTCTACACACCCAGTTGCGGTGTTGTGCCAGCAAGGGCCTAATCGGGCTTCAATCCCTTCTGGGGTTAAGTCCGCTGGCCACTTGCTCGCTCTCTAGTGCGGTATTGCGGTCCTGTGAATTAACAGGATCGCTTTCCTCACGCTGGGTGAGGTTTAACCCACGCGTGTTTACTTTAGTGTACCGCTATAGAGTCTGCAAATTGCTAGCAGCAGGTTCTCACCTGCACGGTGGACCCCGGACTGCGAACGCATCTTCGTCACCTGTCTTGGTGCGTTCCGCCAGTCCTAACATAATACTAGCGCCAGGGTCTGGCTAGTAAATGGCAGACGGTCAGCGTCTACAGCAGTACATCCAGCAGCTGGAGGGTAGGTTGGCGGCTCTCGAGCGCACAACCTCAGCTGTGGACGTTACTGCTGTCGCTGTTCAGGCTGCAAGTGCAGCTGCAGCCAGTTTGTCCGCTGCCACCCCTGCTCCGACCTTATCCCGTCTCCCGCTTCCAGACAAGTTTGCTGGTGACAGTAAGCCATGTCGGGGATTCGTGAGCCAGTGCTCCATACATCTCGAGCTGCTGGCTGCACGTTTTCCTACGGAACGGGCGAAAGTGGGATTCATTATATCTCTCTTGTCGGGCAGGGCGTTGGAGTGGGCAACGCCGCTTTGGGAACGTGGTGATCGTGTGGTGCAGAGTGCTCCTATCTTCCTGGACGCTCTGAGGCAGGTCTTTCTGGGACCTCGTGTCACCCACGATACCGCGCTCCAATTGTTGGCAATTACTCAGGCTTCGTCCATGGTCAGCCAGTTTGCCATCCTATTCCGGACTCTAGCTTCTGAGCTGGAATGGCCGGATAAAGTCCTTATTCCGGTGTTCTGGAAAGGACTGGCAGATCATGTGAAGGACGCCTTGGCCACCAGGGAGATTCCCGCCACACTGGAGGAGCTTATTACTATAGCTACCCGCATCGATCTCCGTTTTAACGAGCGGAGGTTGGAGCGGACCCAGTGTAGGCAGAGGTTTCGGCTGGCTCCCATCTTTGCCAAACCTCTAGAATCTCCTGTTATGGCGTCCGACTCCCATGAGGCCATGGAGGTTTCTCGAGCGGGATCTAGGTCTCAGACCGCTCGAGTACCTGTGCTATGTAAAAATTGCCAGCAACCGGGACATTTCGCTAATAAATGTCCACGGCGGTCGGGAAAACGATCGCGTCTAGTGTCCATTGGAGGAGGTTCACTGGACACCGCGGCATTTTCCTCAAAATTGTCCTTTAAAGGGACAATCCTGTTAGGCATATCCACTCTTACAGTAGAGCTTTGTGTGGATTCAGGAGCAGAGGGAAATTTTATGTCTTCTGCTTTTGCTCAGCGCCACGCAATACCTCTGGCTATGCTAGCCAAACCAGTAACCGTGAGAGTGGTGAATGGGTCGACACTTCCATTACAGATCACACATCAGACTGTCCCTTTCACGTTAGCCATGTCCCCATCCCACCAGGAGACTATTTCCCTTCTTGTCCTTCCCGAGGGAATGGATGAGATTCTGCTGGGAATGCCCTGGCTTCGTTTCCACTCCCCACATATTGAGTGGACCTCTGGGAGGATATTGGGTTGGAGTGAATCCTGTAAGGGCAGATGTGTGAAAGAGTGCGTTCAGGTTTCCACCACTGAGATACCCGCAGATCTCTCTACTCTCCCCAAACACTATTGGTCTTATGCAGACGTCTTTTCCAAAAAAGCCGCGGAGACCCTTCCGCCTCACCGTCCCTATGACTGTCCTATAGATCTCTTGCCTGGAGCAGAACCTCCTCGGGGACGTGTCTATCCCCTCTCTCTCCCGGAAACGGAGGCTATGTCCCAATACATCCAGGAGAATTTGGCAAGAGGATTTATTAGGAAGTCAGTGTCACCAGCTGGGGCAGGGTTCTTCTTCGTACAGAAGAAGAATGGAGAGTTGCGTCCTTGCATAGACTACAGGGGTCTTAACGCCATCACCGTTAAAAATAAGTACCCGCTGCCCCTGATTTCTGAGCTTTTTGATAGGCTACGGGGAGCTAAGGTATTTACCAAATTAGACCTGCGGGGAGCTTATAACCTGATTCGCATTCGTGAGGGGGACGAATGGAAGACGGCGTTTAACACCAGAGATGGGCATTATGAGTATCTGGTGATGCCCTTCGGGCTCTGTAATGCCCCAGCCGTTTTCCAAGACTTTGTCAACGACATCTTCCGGGATATGCTTTCCACCTCGGTCGTAGTCTATCTGGATGATATTCTCATCTTCTCTCCAGATATTGACTCCCACCGGAGAGATGTTGGCAGAGTCTTCGACCTCTTACGGGCAAACTCTCTTTACGCAAAGTTGGAGAAGTGTGTGTTTGAGCAGGAGTCTTTACCTTTCTTGGGCTATATCATCTCTGCCCAAGGATTGGCTATGGATCCTGCCAAACTACAGGCTGTGATGGACTGGCAAGAACCCCATTCACTTAAAGCGGTGCAGCGCTTTATGGGGTTCATTAATTATTACCGCCAGTTCATCCCCCATTTCTCAACTTTGGTAGCTCCCTTGGTAGCCCTCACCAAGAAGGGAGCAAATCCCAAAGTGTGGTCTGAAGAGGTCTCCAGGGCCTTTTCTTCTACTAAGTCTCATTTTGCTAGCGCTCCCATCCTACATCGTCCCGATGTCGATAAGCCGTTTATAATGGAGGTGGATGCCTCTTCCATTGGTGCTGGAGCAGTCCTCTTCCAGAAGGATGCTCAAGGTCGGAAGCATCCGTGCTTTTTCTTCTCCAAGACCTTCACACCAGCGGAGAGGAATTATTCCATCGGGGACAGGGAGTTGCTAGCGATGAAATTGGCTTTCTCTGAGTGGAGACATCTCTTGGAGGGGGCTCGTTTTCCCTTTCAAGTATTTACAGACCATAAAAATTTGCTATATTTGCAAACAGCCCAGAGGCTAAATTCTCGCCAGGCCAGATGGTCCTTATTCTTCTCCCGATTCCACTTCACCCTCCATTATGTCGCTGGGGAGAAGAACATTCGAGCTGATGCTCTTTCTCGCTCTGTTGTGTCATCTGAGGAGGAGGAAGGAGAGCCTCGGCTTATTGTTCCTTCTGAGAGCTTGAGAACCGTGGCTCCGGTGTCGCTTGAGTCTGTGCCTCCAGGCAAGACTTTTGTGCCCATAAATTTGCGACCGGAGGTTCTCTCTTGGGCTCATTCCTCCAGGGTGGGTGGACACTTTGGGACTAAAAGGACATCTGAGCTGCTGGCGAGGACGTACTGGTGGCCGCATATGCTGCGAGATGTCAGGGATTACGTTCTGGCGTGTGTCTCATGCGCCAAAAATAAGTCTCCTCGACAACGGCCGTCTGGGTTACTCTATCCCTTGCCGGTGGCAGACAGGCCCTGGGAGATGGTCGGGATGGACTTTGTAGTGGGTTTGCCCAAGTCTCGCGGCTGTACCGTCATTTGGGTAATTACCGATCATTTCTCGAAAATGGTGCACTTGGTGCCGCTCCCACGGTTACCTTCTGCACGGGCCTTGGCAGCGTTGTTCATAAGACACATCTTCCGCCTACACGGCATGCCAGACAAAATTGTCAGTGACCGGGGTCCCCAGTTTGCGTCTCGGTTCTGGAGAGAGCTTTGTCGTCTTCTCAGCATTGAGTTAAATCTCTCTTCCGCATATCATCCCGAGACGAATGGGTTGGTAGAGAGGGCCAATCAGACTCTGGTCACATATCTGCGACATTTTGTTTCTGCCAGGCAGGATGACTGGGCATCTTTATTACCATGGGCAGAGTTCGCCCTTAATAACGCTGTAGCCGATTCCACCGGTCAGACTCCTTTCCTCCTTAATTACGGCCAGCATCCGCGGGTTCCTGTGCCTATGCCCGTGTCCTCTGCTGACTCCAGGGTGGCAGACTGGGCAGTGGAGGCACGGGACATTTGGGACCGCACTCAGGATGCCATTCGGGCCTCGAAGGAGAGAATGAGGTCCTCCGCCGATGCACATCGGCGCCCTGCCCCGGCCTTTGCTCCTGGCGACTTGGTGTGGCTCTCCGCCCGTAACATCAGGCTGCGAGTTGAGTCCACTAAGTTTGCTCCTCGCTACTTGGGCCCATTCAAGGTCCTCGAGCAGGTTAATCCCGTGGTCTACCGCCTGGCTCTTCCTCCACGCTTGGGTATCACCGACACCTTTCATGTGTCCCTCTTGAAACCCGTATACATGTCCCGGTTTTCCGAGTCATCTGCCGGGACATCGGGTTCGTCTACGGACGATTACGAGGTGAACGCTATTTTAGGGTGCAAGGTGGTACGCGGAAAAAAGTTTTATTTGGTGGATTGGAAGGGTTATGGTCCAGAGGACAGGTCTTGGGAGCCTGCTGAAAACATTCGGGCCCCACAGCTCATTGCTGCCTTCGAGCGTAGCGAGGCCCAAGGAGGGGGGGGCCCTAGGAGGGGGGGTAATGTTAGGAGTCGAGTTTCCTCTGCTGCACAGGGGGAATCTCGATCCGTCTCCGCTGCGGTCTCCCATTCCCTTCCAGCCGCAGTGGAGTCTGCTCAGCAGGGACGTTGATCCCAGCGTCTCGCTCAGTCTGACTCTGTGAGAAGAGTTATTGCTGCTTCTCCAGCTTCTGCCTTTGAAGCCTATTCTGGTCAGCAACGAGCGGACTTCTCTGGGACTAAGTCCTTATCTGCACACACTGAGCATGCCCAGGGCAAGATCTCCCGTTGGAGATCGAGGGTCATGTGCTCAGGCTCTGCGGCACATTCCATTGGTCCTCTTGGCAGGTCCTAGAAGGGCAAAAGTTCTGTAGCCATTTCCTGTGCTGCAGCTATATAAACTGCGCATGACCGCACGGCCATGCGCTAGTATTGTCTTACAATTGATATGTGTGTATGTGTGAGTGCAAGTCGTTCTTGGTTACCCCTTCCCTATTGAATGTCTGTTCGCGGAAGGTGTACGGCTGCTATCTAGCGCCCGACTTAGCCTACTACACTAAACACACATCACAGCGTCCTGTAGCTGTGCCTGCCAGTACGGCGCCGTGCGCCTGCCTTGCGCTTTCCATACCCAAGTCTGGGTGGTTAGTGGCGTCCGTTAGTGCGGCATCGCTCGCGCACTTGTGCGCTTATATTTCTGAAGGTTCTCTACACACCCAGTTGCGGTGTTGTGCCAGCAAGGGCCTAATCGGGCTTCAATCCCTTCTGGGGTTAAGTCCGCTGGCCACTTGCTCGCTCTCTAGTGCGGTATTGCGGTCCTGTGAATTAACAGGATCGCTTTCCTCACGCTGGGTGAGGTTTAACCCACGCGTGTTTACTTTAGTGTACCGCTATAGAGTCTGCAAATTGCAAGCAGCAGGTTCTCACCTGCACGGTGGACCCCGGACTGCGAACGCATCTTCGTCACCTGTCTTGGTGCGTTCCGCCAGTCCTAACAACTGCACCACCAGGTTTAAGGTGTGAGCCAGGCAAGGAATGTGTTTCAGTTGGGAAAGGGAGATGGCAGCCATGAAATTCCTTCCGTTATCACTCACTACCTTGCCTGCCTCAAGATCTACAGTGCCCAGCCACGACTGCGTTTCTTTCTGCAAGAACTCGGACAGAACTTCAGCGGTGTGTCTGTTGTCGCCCAAACACTTCATAGCCAATACAGCCTGCTGACGTTTGCCAGTAGCTGCCCCATAATGGGAGACCTGGTGTGCAACAGTGGCAGCTGCGGATGGAGTGGTTGTGCGACTGCGGTCTGTGGACGAGGTCTCGCTTCTGCAGGAGGACGAGGAGGAGGAGGAGGGGGTGCGAACGGCTACAGCCAACTGTTTCCTAGACCGTGGGCTAGGCAGAACTGTCCCAAACTTGCTGTCCCCTGTGGACCCTGCATCCACCACATTTACCCAGTGTGCCGTGATGGACACGTAATGTCCCTGGCCATGCCTACTGGTCCATGCATCTGTTGTCAGGTGCACCTTTGTGCTCACAGATTGCCTGAGTGCATGGACGATGCGCTCTTTAACATGCTGGTGGAGGGCTGGGATGGCTTTTCTGGAAAAAAAGTGTCGACTGGGTAGCTCGTAGCGTGGTACAGCGTAGTCCATCAGGGCTTTGAAAGCTTCGCTTTCAACTAACCGGTAGGGCATCATCTCTAACGAGATTAGTCTAGCTATGTGGGCGTTCAAACCCTGTGTACACGGATGCGAGGCTAACTACTTCCTTTTTCTAACCATAGTCTCATGTAGGGTGAGCTGGACTGGAGAGCTGGAGATCGTGGAACTAGCGGGGGTGCCGGTGGACATGGCAGACTGAGAGACGGTGGGAGATGGTATTGTTGCCGCCGGTGCCCTAGATGCAGTGTTTCCTACTACGAAACTGGTGATTCCCTGACCCTGACTGCTTTGGCCTGGCAAAGAAACCTGCACAGATACTGCAGGTGGTGCAGAAAATGGTGGCCCTACACTGCCGGAAGGGATGTTGCGTTGATGACTAGCTTCATTGGCCGAGGGTGCTACTACCTTAAGGGACGTTTGGTAGTTAGTCCAAGCTTGCAAATGCATGGTGGTTAAATGTCTATGCATGCAACTTGTATTGAGACTTTTCAGATTCTGCCCTCTGCTTAAGGTAGTTGAACATTTTTGACAGATGACTTTGCGCTGATCAATTGGATGTTGTTTAAAAAAATGCCAGACTGCACTCTTTCTAGCATCGGATACCTTTTCAGGCATTGCAGACTGAGCTTTAACCGGATGGCCACGCTGTCCTCCAACAGGTTTTGACTTTGCCACGCGTTTTGGGCAAGATACGGGCCCGGCAGATGGAACCTGTTGCGATGTTGATGCCTGCTGCGGCCCCTCCTCCTCCGCTTCAGAACTGCTGCCGCCTGCACCCTGTTCCCCCAATGGCTGCCAATCGGGGTCAAGAACTGGGTCATCTATTACCTCTTCTTGTAGCTCGTGTGCAACTTCGTCTGTGTCACCGTGTCGGTCGGTGGTATAGCGTTCGTGATGGGGCAACATAGTCTCATCAGGGTCTGATTCTTGATCAGCACCCTGCGAGGGCAATGTTGTGGTCTGAGTCAAAACACCAGCATAGTAGTCTGGCTGTGGCTGTGCATCAGTGCACTCCATGTCAGATTCAACTTGTAATGGGCATGGACTGTTAACTGCTTCACTTTCTAAGCCAGGGACGGTATGTGTAAAGAGCTCCATGGAGTAACCCGTTGTGTCGCCTGCTGCATTCTTCTCTGTTGTTGTTTTTGCTGAAGAGGACAAGGAAGCGACTTGTCCCTGACCGTGAACATCCACTAACGATGCGCTGCTTTTACTTTTACCAGTTTCACGAGAGGAGGCAAAAGAGCTAGAGGCTGAGTCAGCAAGATAAGCCAAAACTTGCTCTTGCTGCTCCGGCTTTAAAAGCGGTTTTCCTACTCCCAGAAAAGGGAGCGTTCGAGGCCTTGTGTAGCCAGACGACGAACCTGGCTCCACAGCTCCAGACTTAGGTGCAATATTTTTTTTCCCACGACCACCTGATGCTCCACCACTACCACTACCCTCATTACCAGCTGACAATGAACGCCCCTGGCCACGACCTCTTCCACCAGACTTCCTCATTGTTTTAAAAACGTTACCAAACTAACGGTATTTGTTGCTGTCACACAACTTACACGGTGAGCTATAACTTCAGTATGATTTAGCTACCCCTTTACAGGTGGGTGAGACCACAACGAAAATCAGGCACAATGTTACACACTCTGTTGTTGGTGGCAACAAATGAGAGAGATGCCACACACGCAGGACTGTCACTGAAGCGCAAATGTAAATATTAATCTCCCACTGATTTGTTTTTTTTTTTTAAAAGGGAGACTTTAGAAAAAAAAAAAATAATAAAAAAAAATGATTTTTTAAGGAAGAATTTATAAACCAAATAAAATGAAATGATTGTTTCAGGGAGAATTTAGAAAACAAATAAAAAAAAAATAGGCTTTCTATGGCCCACTGAGTGAGAGAGGACGCACACAGGAGTCAGGAGTGGCACACAAGCCCAGAGGCCAATATTTATCTCCCACTGATTGATTTAGTGATTTTTTCAGGTAGATTTTGGAACCCAAATCAAGCAAAAAAATAAATAGGCTTTCTATGGCCCACAATTGGAGAGAGAGAGAGAGATGGCACACCCAGGAGTCAAGACTGGCACACAAGCAGAAAGGGCAATATTAATCTCCCACTGATTTGATTTTTTTTTTTTTGTCAGGGAGACTTTAGAAAAACAAAAATACAAAAAAATTAATTTTTCAGGAAGAATTTAGAAACCAAATAAAATGAAATGATTGTTTCAGGGAGAATTTAGAAAACAAATAAAAAAAAAATAGGCTTTCTATGGCCCACTGAGTGAGAGAGGACGCACACAGGAGTCAGGAGTGGCACACAAGCCCAGAGGCCAATATTTATCTCGCACTGATTGATTTAGTGATTTTTTCAGGTAGATTTTGGAACCCAAATCAAGCAAAAAAATTAATAGGCTTTCTATGGCCCACAATTGGAGAGAGAGAGATGGCACAACCAGGAGTCAAGACTGGCACACAAGCAGAAAGGGCAATATTAATCTCCCACTGATTTGATTTTTTTTTTTTTTTTCAGGGAGACTTTAGAAAAAAAAAATACAAAAAAAATGATTTTTTCAGGAATAATTTAGAAACCAAATAAAATAAAATGATTTTTTCAGGGAGAATTTAGAAAACAAATAAAACAAAAAATAGGCTTTCTAGGGCCCACTGAGTGAGAGATGACGCACACAGGAGTCAGGAGTGGCACACAAGCCCAGAGGCCAATATTTATCTCCCACTGATTGATTTAGTGATTTTTTCAGGTAGATTTTGGAACCCAAATCAAGCAAAAAAATAAATAGGCTTTCTATGGCCCACAATTGGAGAGAGAGAGAGATGGCACACCCAGGAGTCAAGACTGGCACACAAGCAGAAAGGGCAATATTAATCTCCCACTGATTTGATTTTTTTTTTTTTCAGGGAGACTTTAGAAAAAAAAATACAAAAAAATGAATTTTTCAGGAAGAATTTAGAAACAAAATAAAATAAAATGATTGTTTCAGGGAGAATTTAGAAAACAAATAAAAAAAAAATAGGCTTTGTAGGGCCCACTGAGTGAGAGAGGACGCACACAGGAGTCAGGAGTGGCACACAAGCCCAGAGGCCAATATTTATCTCCCACTGATTGATTTAGTGATTTTTTCAGGTAGATTTTGGAACCCAAATCAAGCAAAAAAATTAATAGGCTTTCTATGGCCCACAATTGGAGAGAGAGAGATGGCACACCCAGGAGTCAAGACTGGCACACAAGCAGAAAGGGCAATATTAATCTCCCACTGATTTGATTTTTTTTTTTTTTCAGGGAGACTTTAGAAAAAAAAATACAAAAAAAATGATTTTTTCAGGAATAATTTAGAAACCAAATAAAATAAAATGATTGTTTCAGGGAGAATTTAGAAAACAAATAAAAAAAAAAATAGGCTTTGTAGGGCCCACTGAGTGAGAGAGGACGCACACAGGAGTCAGGAGTGGCACACAAGCCCAGAGGCCAATATTTATCTCCCACTGATTGATTTATTGATTTTTTCAGGTAGAATTTAGAACCCAAATCAAGCAAAAAAATAAATAGGCTTTCTATGGCCCACTATTTGTGAGAGAGATGGCACGCTCAGGACTGGCACACAAGCCCAGAGGCCAATATTAATCTCCCACTTTTTTTTTTTTTTCCAGGGAAAATTTATAAACCCAATAAAAAAAATAATAAATAGGCTTTCTATGGCCCACTATCTGAGAGAAAGAGATGGCACGCTTAGGACTGGCACACAAGCCCAAAGGCCAATATTAATCTCCCACTGATTGATTTATTGATTTTTTCAGGTAGAATTTAGAACCCAAATCAACCAAAAAAATAAATAGGCTTTCTATGGCCCACTATTTGTGAGAGAGATGGCACGCTCAGGACTGGCACACAAGCCCAGAGGC
This sequence comes from Ranitomeya imitator, assembly GCF_032444005.1. NCBI lineage: Eukaryota > Metazoa > Chordata > Amphibia > Anura > Dendrobatidae > Ranitomeya > Ranitomeya imitator. The sequence goes on along the minus strand of NC_091284.1, from coordinate 220,878,141 downwards.
CAATATTTTTCTCCCACTTTTTTTTTTTTTCCAGGGAAAATTTATAAACCCAATAAAAAAAATAATAAATAGGCTTTCTATGGCCCACTATCTGAGAGAGAGAGATGGCACACTTAGGACTGGCACACAAGCCCAAAGGCCAATATTAATCTCCCACTGATTGATTTATTGATTTTTTCAGGTAGAATTTAGAACCCAAATCAAGCAAAAAAATTAATAGGCTTTCTATGGCCCACTGAGTGAGAGATGGCACACACAGGAGTCAGGAGTGGCACACAAGCCCTGAGGCCAATATTTTTCTCCCACTGATTGATGTAGTGATTTTTTCAGGTAGATTTTAGAACCCAAATCAAGCAAAAAAATAAATAGGCTTTCTATGGCCCACTGAGTGAGAGATGACACAGACAGGGATGGCACTCTAGCAGAAATGCCAATCTTAATCTCCCACAAAAAAAAAAAGGAACTGTCCTTCAATTACTATCTCCCTGCAGTAATCTCAGCCAGGTATGGCAGGCAGCAATAAGGAGTGGACTGATGCACAAATTAAATAAAAAGTGTGGACAAACAAACAAGATAGCTGTGCAGAAAGGAAGGAACAAGAGGATTTGTGCTTTGAAAAAAGCAGTTGGTTTGCACAGCGGCGTACACACAGCAATGCAGCTATCAGGGAGCCTTCTAGGGCAGCCCAATGAGCTACAGCGCTGAGGAAAAAAAAAATGTAGCTTCCACTGTCCCTGCACACCGAAGGTGGTGTTGGGCTGTGGAAATCGCTACAGCACAAGCGGTTTGGTGGTTAATGGACCCTGCCTAACGCTATCCCTGCTTCTGACGAAGCGGCAGCAACCTCTCCCTAAGCTCAGATCAGCAGCAGTAACATGGCGGTCGGCGGGAACGCCCCTTTATAGCCCCTGTGACGCCGCGGACAGCAAGCCAATCACTGCAATGCCCTTCTCTAAGATGGTGGGGACCAGGACCTATGTCATCACGCTGCCCACACTCTGCGTTTACCTTCATTGGCTGAGAAATGGCGCTTTTCGCGTCATTGAAACACGACTTTGGCGCGAAAGTCGCGTACCGCATGGCCGACCCCGCACAGGGGTCGGATCGGGTTTCATGAAACCCGACTTTGCCAAAAGTCGGCGACTTTTGAAAATGAACGACCCGTTTCGCTCAACCCTAGTCCTGAGTACACTGATACCCCATATGTGGGGGTAAACCACTGCTTGGGCACACGTCGGGGCTCGGAAGGGAAGTAGTGATGTTTTGAAATGCAGACTTAGATGGAATGGTCTGCGGGCATCACATTGCGTTTGCAGAGCCCCTGATGTGCCTAAACAGTAGAAACCCCCCACAAGTGACCCCATTTTGGAAACTAGACCCCAAAGGAACTTATCTAGATGTGTGGTGAGCACTTTGAACCCCCAAGTGCTTCACAGAAGTTTATAACGCAGAACCGTGAAAATAAAAAATCAGTATGCCACTCTTTGGGCGCACGTCAGGGCTTGGAAGGGAGGGAGCACCATTTGACTTTTTGAACGCAAGACTGGCTGGAATCAATGGTGGCGCCATGTTGCGTTTGGAGACCCCTGATGTGCCTAAACAGTGGAAACCCCTCAATTCTAACTCCAACTCTAACCCCAACACACCCCTAATCCTATTTAAAATAATAAATACCGCGCCACAAGGGTTAAAAGCTAGTTTAAACTGATCTACAAGTTAGTTACCGGTTCGCCTTTACACAACAAGCTTGGCATAATATAGTGAACAAACTGCACTAGTGTCCAAACAACCGTCGGCTAACACTGTTCCTACCTTCAATTAGAATACCTCACAATTAGTATGTACACTATATATAATTGTGGTAAACAAATAATAGATCACATACCGTGATGGTTTAGCTGATGGCTTGAACTATGTGTACCCCCCAGATACATGCGGTACTCCACAGCGGTGGACCAGGGGTCTGTTGATAAGGGTGCTCCTCAGAGTGGTGGCGGTCAGATAGGCACACACCGGTTACCACTTGTACAGTCAGAGGACCGGGTGCCAATATACAGTACAGAGCCAGGAACCGTCCCGGCCAGAGGCGATCCTGGTTGTACTGAAAAAAATGGCCGACGCTGCTGCGCAGCGTGTGACGTCACAGGCCTACGGAGTCTCACTAGGGCAAAAAGCAAACTGACGCGTTTCGGAGTGTAACGCACTCCTTCCTCAGGGTTACCGCCCCCAGATGACTGGCTCCATATTTATGCACACGCAACAGGGGCCCTGTTGCGTGCTACATATTAACTCTGTGCATCCCAGCCCCCGTCATACTACGGTATCGTTGTGTATGCACTGGACTACTGACCACCCGCACTCAAGATGTTACGATTAGTGGATTTGCTCCCCATTACTGCCACATCTCATAGAAGCACTACATTGGTAAACCATTGTTTTTAGAAGCTCTGCCAAATATTCTGCCTGTCTGCCCCTAGAGGGAACACCTTAATTACGTAAACTTAAATAACAATAGGACGGAAATGCCATACATTACATATCCAAATCTAAAATACGTATTCAACGTGGTCAATTTTTATTATAACTGAATAAAACTTATAAAACAAGGCTAAAACATAAATATAAATATACAAATAAATACAGAACACCAAAAACCATTTATGGATGCACGGCTTGGGGTATATATAAGACTCCATCAATACATACTTTATGCTCCATAATGGGCCGGTACTATGATATTAATTAAAATGCGTACAATTCCAACTCACAATTTAGTCCCTTAGGATGTAAACTGTCTAGAGTGAAGATCCATTGGGATTCAAGACGAGACATTTTCCTGAGAAAATCCCCACCCCTTTTATCTGGACGTACAATTTGGATGCCACAGAAGGATGTGTCTTCAGGGATTGCCCATGTTTCTCCCTAAAATTGCGGGAGAGTGGATGACCCACAAACCCCTTCTGTATATTTTTAAAATGTTCCCTAATCCGTACTCTTAGTTGGCGTTTAGTTCGACCAATATACAACTTCTTACATGGGCATTGGATTAAATAAATGACCCCAGCAGTATGGCAGGATATACAATCCTCGATTGTAAAATGCTTGCTCGCATTTGAGTCCAGGAATGTTAATTGTCTCATTTTCTTAAAAGCGGTGTGCATACAACCATAACACCCTTTGCATGGTAAAAAACCTTTCCTAGAGTGATTAGATACTGCCAACTCCCCAGCTTTATTTGCAAGGACCATTCATGTAGTAGGGGCTATTAGATGTCCTAGAGATTGAGCTTTACGGTATATAAACCTAGGGTTACTTGGAAGGTACTCCCCTATCACGTTATCCTTCTGTAGGACCGACCAGTGTCTACGCACAATTCTAGTAAATTTATTATGTCCACTATGAAACTGGGTTATAAATGGCAGCTCAAGAATCTGCTGTTGTAGATTTGCCGTGACTACTTCAGGGGTATTATTAGATTTCTGTAGCAAGACATCCCTTGGTACTAAGGCTACTTCCTCACGTACTTGTTCCAGCCTTGGCTTAGAGTATCCTTTATCTTGGAATTGTTGGGTTAAGTAGTCGGCCTCTTCGTTGTAATCACCCAAATTAGAGCAATTCCTTCGTACCCTGGTATATTGGCTTTTAGGTATGTTTTGTAGCCACACCGGTAAATGACAACTTGTCATGTGGATGAAACTATTGGAGTCTACCTCTTTATGGTAGCACTTGGTGTGGAGCTGACTATTCTCTACAAAAATCTTCATGTCTAGGAAGTTCACACTGGTCGTACTTGTCATTGGTGTGAACTCCAGGCCATATTGGTTAATATTTAAACCTGAAATAAAGACATCTAAATCCTCCTGTGTACCTTCCCATATGAAGAGAACATCGCCAAAAAAGCGACGCCAGATCACTAATCCTGGGTACAGCTGCCCCTCCTTGTAGATATATGTATCCTCCCAGTTAGCGACATAAATATTCGCATAACTGGGCGCGAACTGCGTACCCATCGCGGTCCCCCATGTTTGTATATAGTAGTCATCTTCATATAAGAAATAATTGTGCTGTAGTATGAACTTAATACACTCCACAATATACTGTACTTGTATTTCAGAATAGACGTCTAAAGCCTGAAGTGAATGGTAGACTGATTGGCAGCCTTTTTCCTGATCTATTACCGTATACAGTGATCTAATATCTAGAGTGCCCAATATGTAATTACTAGTGTTGAACATTCTGATACCGCAAGTATCGGGTATCGGCCGATACTTGCAGTATCGGAATTCCGATACCGAGTTCCGATACTTTTGTGGTATCGGGAATCGGTATCGGATCCATATTAATGTGTAAAATAAAGACTTAAAATAAAAAATATTGATATGCTCACCTCTCCAGAGGCCCCTGGCCCCTGGACCTCACCGCTGGTAACCGGCAGCCTTCTTTGCTTAAAATGAGCGCGTTTAGGGCCTTCCATGACATCACGGCTTCTGATTGGTCGCGTGCCGCTCATGTGACCGCCACGCGACCAATCACAAGCCGCGACGTCATTCTCAGGCCCTAAACTCCTCATTCTAGGAATTTAGGACCTGAGAATGACGTCACGGCTTGTGATTGGTCGCGTGGCGGTCACATGAGCAGCACGCGACCAATCAGAAGCCGTGACGTCATGGAAGGCCCTAAACGCGCTCATTTTAAGCAAAGAAGGCTGCCGGTTACCAGCGGTGATGTCCAGGGGCCTCCGGAGAGGTAAGCATATCAATATTTTTTATTTTAATTCTTTATTTTACACATTAATATGGATCCCAGGGCCTGAAGGAGAGTTTCCTCTCCTTCAGACCCTGGGAACCATCAGGATACCTTCCGATACTTGGTGTCCCATTGACTTGTATTGGTATCGGGTATCGGCGATATCCGATACTTTTCGGGTATCGGCCGATACTATCCGATACCGATACTTTCAAGTATCGGACAGTATCGCTCAACACTAGTAATTACTTCTCCACTGGACTTCCGTTAGAGCCTCCAGGGTATGGCCGGTATCCTTAAGGTATGCTGGTATTAACCGCATGCACTTCTGCAAATGAACGTCAACATATCTAGATAGATTGGCCGTTAGGCTGTTGATCCCTGATATAATGGGTCTGCCAGGAGGATTTGTGGTGTTTTTATGTAACTTGGGGATATGATAAAAAATGGCCCTACTGGGATTCTTATTCAAGATAAAAGAGAATTCTTTTTTGTTTAAAATGCCCATACTCTTACCCTTTTGCTCCAGTATATTTAATTCACTGACAAAACGATCAGTTGGATCATTGTTTAGTTTTTTGTATGTGATTTGATCCCCCAAAAGCCTCACGGCTTCCTGATGATACATGCTGTGATTCGATACTACTATACCCCCCCCCCTTATCAGCGGGGCACACGACAATGTTATGATTTGATTGTAAATCCTTCATTGCCCTCCTTTCTTGCGGATTGAGGTTCCGTGGCATGTATTTAGAATTCTTCAGGTTGAGTCGTCTAATGTCTCTTGATACCAACATGTCAAAGGATTGGAAGGCACTGGAATACTCATGTATAGGAACAAATTTAGATGGATTCGTGTATAGGAACAAACTTAGATGGATTCGATAGGAACAAACTTAGATGGATTCGACACCCCTAATCCTGCCGGTATTTTCTTCAGGAAGAATATGGTGGGCGCATGTGCAATGTGCCTGCCGAGATCTGTCGGCCGGCACCTGGCATCAATAGGACATTTTTCCTATTACTTCATTATGATCACTGTGATAGACACTATCACAGTGATCAAAATTAAAAAAAATAGTACATCAAACCCTCCTTTATCACCCCCTTAGTTAGCTATAAATAATAAAATTTTAAAAAAATGTATTTATTTCCATTTTTCCATTATGGTTAGAATTGGGCTAAAGTGAGCTGAGATAAAGTGAGTTGGGCAAAAGTTAGGGTTGGGCTTAAGTGAGTTGGGCTAAAGTTAGGGCTAGGATTAGGGTTAGGGTATTGCAAGGGTAAGGGTTAGGGCTAAGGTTAGGGCTAGGATTAGTGTTAGTTTAAAGGTTGGGATTACGGATAGGGTTGGGATTAGGGTTAGGGTTGCATTAGGGTTAGGTTTGTGGTTAGGGTTATGGTTAGGGTTGGGATTAGGGTTAAGGATGTGTTGTGGTTAGGGTTATGGTTATGGATGGGATTAGGATTAGGGATGTGTTGGGGTTAGGGTTGGAGTTAGAATTGGGGGATTTCCACTGTTTAGGTACATCAGGGGGTCTCCAAACGCGACATGGCTCCACCATTGATTCCATCCAATTTTGCTTTTAAAAAGTCAAACGGTGCTCCCTCCCTTCTGAGCCCTGCCATGCACACAAACAATGACTTTTCCCCACATATGGGGCAACAGCGTACTCAGCAGAAATTGCACAACAAATTTTGTTGTCCATTTTCTCCTGATACCCTGGTGAAAATAAAAAAAATGGTTCCAAACTAATTTTTTTGTGAAAAAAGTAAAATGTTCATTTTTTCCTTCCACATTGCTACAGTTCTCGTGAAACATTAATAAACTTCTTGAATGTGGTTTTCCGCACATTGAGGGGTGCACTTTTTAGAATGGTGTCACTTTTGGGTAGTTTCTCTTATATTGACCCCCACAGTGGCTTCAAATGTGAGGTGGTCCCTGAAAAAAATGGTTTTGTAAATTTTGTTTGAAAAATGAGAAATCGCTGGTCAACTTTTAACCCTTATAACTTCCTAACAAAAAAATAATGTTTCAAAAATTGTGCTGATGAAAATTAGACATGTGGGAAATGTTATTTATTAATTATTTTGTGTGACACCACTCTCTGATTTAAGGGCATAAAAATTCAAAATGTGAAAATTGCTAAATTTTCTAAATGTTCGCCATATTTCCATTTTTAACATAAATAAAAGCAAGTCATATCAAATAAATTTTACTACTAGCATGAAATACAATGTGTCCTGAAAAAAAATTCTCAGAATCAGTGGGATCCGTTGAAGCGTCCCAGAGTTATAACCACATAAATTGACCGTGTTCAGAATTGTAAAAATTGGCTTTGTCATTAAGCACAAACTTGGCTCTAAGTGGCACTTGGCACTAAGAGGTTAAAAGTGTATTTATTTATTACATTTCCAGTAACCCCCTGGCAGACAGAGATGCTTCCAGGCATATTCCCCACAATGTTCCCATTTAATTTCAGCTCAATTTCCATCCATTTCCACGAATTTCCTGCCCCCCAACCCTCCTGTTAGGGTCTTCCAGAAAAATGCTCAAGTTTTCTATTGACATCCATTGTACTTGTTACTTGAGTCAAGCCCATCCGAACATCTGATCTGCTCTACTTGAGTAACGAGCATCGAGCATTTTAGTGCTCAATCATCACTATTGATTAATGATTTTTGTGTAGCTGGCATCTGTCCTAATGCATTTTAATTACAATTCCATATTTTTCTTCATTCTAAGTTCACTAGAAAGCATAAGTAAGAGCGCACAATAGAAAAAATCTGCAATCAGTGTCAGATGACGTACTTGTTTTTCACAAGCAACTATACTGAGTTTTTGCATTTCTTGTCCAATTGATTTTGTGAAGGAAGAAATTATTTTTAAAATATACCATAGAAAATTTCCAAAAATCCAGATATTTAACTGCAATTGTCTACCTCATAAAGGGTGCGTGTTGCAATTCTTTTTGGCATATCTGTCTTACTAGACAAATTTTCATCCTTACATACTACACCACTACAGCGCCAACGTGAATCTAGCTAAAATTTCTTATTACTTCATCTTGTTGAAAAATAAAAAATTAATGTGTATATTTAACTGTGAATGTTAGTTTTTGCACATGTTTTTTACTTGTCCAATTTGACAACCGTACATGCCACACTTATACTGCAGTCTTTTGCAGTATTTTGCTTTCTGAAGATTGTCAAAAGTTAATTATAGTGTGGTTCAAAATGTACGGGTAAAGAAAAAGTGGCAAGGGTAATAAACAAAGTATAGTAAAGAATAAAAACATAATATGACTAATAATTTGGAAGTGGCTAGCAGAAGCACTACTATCACTACTGCCCCCAGACATTCGGGCAGTAGCACTACAAAACTCAGTCTACAAATGGCCTTGTTTGCCTTTGTCAAGCATATTAGTTAAAGGGAACCTGTCACCTGAATTTGGCGGGACTGGTTTTGGGTCATATGGGCGGAGTTTTCGGGTGTTTGATTCACCCTTTCCTTACCCGCTGGCTCCATGCTGGCTGCAATATTGGATTGAAGTTCATTCTCTGTCCTCCATAGTACATGCCTGCGTAAAGCAATCTTGCCTTGTGCAGGCGTGTACTATGGAGGACAGAGAATGAACTTCAATCCAATATTGCAGCCAGCATGCAGCCAGCGGGTAAAGAAAGGGTGAATCAAACACCCGAAAACTCCGCCCATATGACCCAAAACCAGTCCCGCCAAATTCAGGTGACAGAGTCCCTTTAAGAGGCAACAGATCACATTATGGCAACTCGCTCATCTCAGTCAGAGAAAAATTATGTTATCTCTGACAGTAACACCATCAGTATGAGTCAATGTTCTGCTTGGAATGGTCTGCCTGATCACAAATGAATAAGAAAGATCGTTTTTGTACCTTGTTTTATTATAAAAATCAATGAAATGTCTGTCAATACATTGTTTTATTAAATGGGCTAATAGTTACTACTGTGTTGTCATCTGTTTCTATAGTGAGGGCATTTTAGCATTACATAGGCTGTATTTGCATTTACGAGATTGACAGGGATTAGGTTTATCCTTAAGACACATGTTATTCACATCTTTATAGGTCGATTGTAGTATCTACGATTCAAGGCAAATATTTTAGGTGTGAATTTAAATGTTGGGGGAAAAATTTGCCAAACCTGGTGAACACAAATTTTTAAACATTTAATCACCACTAGTAGCTATACCTTCACAGAAAAATTATTATAGTACAGAACTCTGCAGCATTATCATTATATTAAATATGTGCTGCGAGCTACACTAAACTAATAAGCTTCCTTTTCCAGCTGCTAAGCTACTGTATTCGGTGCATGATCGAGCTGAGAGTGACAGTGGGATGCTGTTTAGTTAAGTGTAGACTTCCGTCAGTCCGTACTTCGAGTTATGGTCAAAAATCACTATTAGAGTCATTTAGAAAAACTGCACTGCAATAATTTTCTTGTGATAAGTGTGCACTTTTACCATAACTCTCCTGTGTAATGTAAAGCAGTTAGGATAGCATGGGGCAAGTGTGCTTGTATCCAAATAGTAACATAGTAACATAGTTATTAGGCTATGTGCACGCGTATTCTTGGCCACTGCGGATTTTTCCCCAGCAGATTTGATAAACCTGCAGGGCAAAAACGCTGCGTTTTTGCTGCAGATTTATTGCGGATACCGTGGATTTACCGCGGGTTTTCTGTGGTTTTCGCTGCGGTTTTACAACTGCGATTTTCCATAGGGGCAGCTGTAAAACCGCAAAAAGAAGTGACATGCTGCGGAATGCAAACCGCTGCGTTTCCGCACGTTTTTTTCCGCAGCATGTGCACAGAGTTTTTGGTTTCCCATAGGTTTACATTGAACTGTAAACTCATGGGAAACTGCTGCGGATCCGCAGCTGCGGAAACGCTGCGGATCCGCAGCAAAATTCGCATCGTGTGCACATACCCTAAAGGTTGAAGGAAGACTTTAAGTCCATCTAGTTCAACCCATAGCCTAACCTTACATGCCCTAACATGTTGATCCAGAGGAAGGCAAAAAAAAAACCCATGTGACAAAGAGTAAGCTCCACACTGAGGAAAGACTAGTTCGCTGGATCAACACCCTATCAAGGAGTCTAGTATATATAACCTGTAACATTATAATTTTCAAGAAAGGCATCCTGTCCTCTTAAATTTTAGTAATGAATCACTCATAACAACATCATACGGCAGAGTGTCCCATAGTCTCACTGCTCTTACAGTAAAGAATCTGCATCTGTTATTATGCTTAAACCTTCTTTCCTCCAGACTTAGAGGATGCCCCCTTGTCCCCGTCTCAGGTCTATGATTAAAAAGATCATCAGAAAGGTCTTTGTACTGTCTCCTCATATATTTATACATTAAAATAAGATCACCCCTTAGCCTTCGTTTTTCCAAACTAAATAGCCCCAAGTGTAAGAACCTATGTTGGTATTGCAGACCCCCTAGCCCTCTAATAATCTTGGTCGCTCTTCTCTGCACCTGCTCTAGTCTAAGTGTGGTCGAACTAGTGACTTGTATAGAGGTAAAATTATGATCTCCTCATAAGCATCTATGCCTCTTTTAATGCATCCCATTATTTTATTTGCCTTTGTAGCAGCTGCCTGACACTGGCCACTAAATGTGAGTTTGTCATCCACCCATACACCCAGGTCTTTTTCATTGATGGTTTTGCCCAGTGTTTTACAATTAAGCACATAGTTATACATCTTATTACTTCTGCCCAAGTGCATGACCTTACATTTATCCCCAATAAAGCTCATTTGCCATTTATCAGCCCAAGCTTCTAGTTTACATAAATCCTTCTGTAATATAAAATTGTCCTCCTCTGTATTGACTACCCTGCAGAGTTTAGCATCATCTGCAAATATTGAATTTCTGCTCTGTATTCCCTCCACAAGGTCATTAATAAATATGTTAAAGTGAAGAGGGCCCAATACTGACCCCTGTGGTACCCCACTGCTCACTGCGCCCCAGTCCGAGTGTGCTCCGTTAATATCCACCTTTTGTTTCCTATGCCTGAGCCAGCTCTTAACCCACTTACACATATTTTCCCATATCCCCATTGTTCTCATTTTATGTTAGGGCTAGCGGAATGCACCAAATAATAAGATAGATTAAGGTGCGTTCACAGCCCGGGGTCCACTGTGCAGAGATGGAACCTGCTGCCAAGTAATGACGGACTATATGGCGGTACAATGTGAATACACACACTGGTTAACTTCACCCTGTGTGAAGGAAGCGAACCCTGTTAAGTCACAGGGCCGCGGTACCGCACACAAGAGCGCAAGCAAGGAGTCACCAAGCTCAGTCCCAAGACTTGGGATCCGAGTCCGACTAGACTACTTGTTCTCGACACCGCTAATGGGGTGTCAGCGTAACAAAAGTAATAATAAAAGATGCACGAGAGTGCATGCGGTGCCGCACTTGCGGACGCCACTAACCACCCAGGCTTTGGTCAGGAAAGCGCTGTGAAAGCGCACGGCGCCGCACTGGCGGTCAAAGCAATTAGACGCTGTATGGTGTGTAACGTGCTGGTAGCTAAGTCGAGCGCTAGATAGCAATCACCCACCTTCCGCGAGCAGTCATCCAATAGGGATGGGATTTTAATGAACGACTTTCACTCACAACACACACACGTTTACAAATGTACACTAGCGCATGGCCGTGCGGTCATGCGCAGCTTATATAGCTGTAGCACGTTCAGGACCTTCCAATAAAGGACCAATGGGAACCGCTGCAGCATCTGAGCATGTAACTCTCGGTCTCCAATGGGAGATCTCACCCTGGGCATGCTCAGAAGGGAAAAAGCAGGACTTAGATCCCAAAAGCGTCTGCTCGTCACTGCCCAGCACTGGCTTCAACGGCAGAAGCAGGCAGAGCAGCAGTAATCCTATGCACAGAGTGAGACTGAGCAAGACGCTGGGAACGACGTCTCTGCTGAGCAGACTCCACTGCAGCTCAAGAAGAATGGGAGACCGCAGCAGAGATGGTTCGATATTCCCCCTGTGCAGAGGTGGGAACTCGACACCTAACACTACCCCCCTCCTAGGGCCCCCCTCCTTGGACCTCGCTACCATCAAAGACAGCAATGAGCTGTGGAGCTTGAATGTGTTCAGCAGGCTCCCAGGACCTGTCCTCTGGGCCATAACCCTTCCAATCCACCAAATAGAATTTTTTGCCACGTACCACCTTGCACCCCAAAATAGTGTTCACCTCGTAATCGTCCGTAGACGAACCCGATGTCCTGGCAGATGACTCGGAAAACCGGGACATGTATACGGGTTTCAAGAGGGACACATGAAAGGTGTCGGTGATACCCAAGCGTGGAGGAAGGGCCAGATGGTAGACCACAGGGTTAACCTGTTCGAGGACCTTGAAGGGACCCAAGTAGCGAGGTGCAAATTAGTGGACTCAACACGCAGCCTGATGTTACGGGCAGAGAGCCACACTAAGTCGCCAGGAGCAAAGGTCGGAGCGGGGCGCCGATGAGCATCGGCGGAGGACCTCATTCTCTCCTTGGAGGCCCGAATGGTATCCCGAGTGCAGTCCCAAATGTCCCGTGCCTCCACAGATCAGTCTGCCACCCTGGAATCGGCGGAAGACACAGGCATGGGCACAGGGACACGCGGGTGCTGGCCGTAATTTAGGAGGAATGGAGTCTGACCGGTGGAGTCGGCTATGGCGTTGTTAAGTGCAAACTCTGCCCACGGTAGCAAGGATGCCCAGTCATCCTGCCTGGCAGAGACAAAATGGCATAAATATGTGAGCAAGGTCTGGTTGGCCCTCTCTACCAACCCATTTGTCTCGGGATGATATGCCGAAGAGAGATTCAACTCAATACTGAGTAGACGACAAAGCTCTCTCCAGAATCGAGATGCAAACTGTGGACCCCGGTCACTAACAATTTTGTCTGGCATACCGTGTAAGCGAAAGATGTGTTTGATGAACAACACAGCCAGAGCCCGTGCAGAAGGTAGCCGTGGAAGAGGCACCAAGTGCACCATTTTGGAAAAATGGTCGGTGATCACCCAGATAATGGTGCAGTTACGAGACTTGGGTAAGCCCACTACAAAGTCCATCCCGACCATCTCCCAGGGCCTGTCCGCCACCGGCAAAGGGTAAATCAAACCAGCTGGCCGTTGCTGAGGAGACTTGTTATTGGCGCAAGAGACACACGCCCGAACATATTCTGCGACATCATGAGCCATATGCGGCCACCAGTATGTCCTCGCCAGTAACTCAGATGTCCTTTTGGAACCAAAATGTCCACCCACTCTGGACAAGTGTGCCCAAGAGAGAACCTCTGGTCGCAAACTGGATGGTACTAAAGTCTTGCCCAGAGCCACAGACTCTAGTGAAACTGGGGCCACAGTTCTCAAGCTCTCGGTGAAGACAATAAGCCGAGGCTCCTCTTCCTCCTCCACAGATGACACAACGGAGTGAGAGAGCGTCGGCCCGAATGTTCTTCTGCCCAGAAAAAAAATGGAGGGTGAAATGAAACCGGGAGAAGAACAAGGACCATCTGGCCTGGCAAGAATTTAACCACTGGGCTGTCTGCAGGTACACCAAGTTCTTGTGGTCAGTGAACACTTGGAAGGGAAAGCGAGCTCCCTCCAAGAGGTGTCTCCACTCTGAAAAAGCTAACTTCATGGCTAGCAACTCCCTGTCCCCGATGGAATAATTCCTCTCCGCTGGTGTGAAGGTCTTGGAGTAGAAGAAGCAAGGATGCTTCCGACCTTGAGCATCCTTTTGGAAAAGGACTGCTCCAGCACCAACGGAAGAGGCATCCACCTCCATGACAAATGGCTTATCTACATTGGGGCAATGTAGGATGGGAGCGCTAGCGAAGTGTGACTTAATCGAGAGAAGGCCTTGGAGACCGCCTCTGACCACAACTTGGGATTTGCTCCCTTCTTGGTGAGGGCAACCAAGGGAGCTACCAAAGTTGAAAAGTGTGGGATGAACTGACGATAGTAGTTAATGAACCCCATTAGCTGCACCGCTTTAAGTGAATGGGGTTCCTGCCAGTCCATCACAGCCTGTAGTTTGGCAGGATCCATAGCCAATCCCTGGGCGGAGATGATATAGCCAAGGAAAGGTAAGGACTCCTGCTCGAACATACACTTCTCCAACTTGGCATAGAGGGAGTTTGCCCGTAGGAGGTCGAAGACTTTGCAAACATCTCTCCGGTGGGACTCAATATCTGGAGAGTAGATGAGAATATCATCCAGATAGACTACGACTGAGGTGGAGAGCATATCCAGGAAGATGTCATTCACAAAGTCTTGGAAGACGGCTGGGGCATTACAGAGCCCGAAGGGCATCACCAGATATTCATAGTGCCCATCCCTGGTGTTAAAAGCCGTCTTCCATTCGTCCCCCTCACAGATGCGAATCAGGTTGTAAGCACGCCGCAGATCTAATTTAGTAAACACCCTTGCTCCCCGAAGCCTATCGAAGAGCTCAGATATCAAGGGCAAAGGATACTTATTCTTAACGGTGATGGCGTTAAGACCCCTGTAGTCTATGCATGGACGCAATTCCCCATTCTTCTTCTGCATGAAGAAGAACCCTGCCCCAGCACGTGACACTGACTTCCTAATGAATCCTCTTGCCAGATTTTCCTGGATGTACTGTGACATTGCCTCCGTCTCCGGGAGAGATAACGGTTTGACTCGACCCCGGGAAGGCTCAGCATCAGGCAAGAGATCAATAGGACAGTCATAGGGGCGATGGGGCGGAAGGGTCTCCGCCGCCTTTTTGGAGAACACGTCTGCATAAGACCAGTATTGCTTGGGGAGAGAGGAAAGATCTGTGGGTACCTCTGTAGTAGCAACCTGAACGCACTCCCTCTGACACCTACCCCCACAAGATTCACCCCATCCCAGAATTCTGCCTGAGGACCTCTCGATATGAGGAGAGTGGTACCATAGCCAAGGTATTCCCAACAGGACCTCATCAATTTCCTCAGGAATGAGGAGCAGAAATATAATCTCCTGACGGGATGGCGACATGGACAGAGTAAAAGGGATGGTCTGGTGTGTTATCTGTGGGGGCAGTGTCGACCCATTCACCACCCGTATCGTTACTGGTTGAGCTAGCATAACCAGGGGTATTGCGTGACGTTGGGCGAAGGCAGAAGACATAAAATTGCCCTCCGCCCCAGAATCCACGCAGAGCTCTACCGAGTGGGAGGATGAGCCTATAATAATTGTCCCCTTAAAGGACAATTTGGAGGCAAACGTCGCTTTGTCTAGTGTACCTCCACCCACTACCACTAGACGCTGACGTTTCCTCGACCGCTGGGGACATCTGGTGGCAAGATGTCCTGACTGCTGGCAAACATGACAGACCTTGAGTGCACAAGCGGTCGGGGACTTAGATCCCGCTCATGACACTTCCATGGCCTCATGTGACTCAGGAACCAGGACCGGAGATTCCAGCGGTTTGGCGAAGGTAGGAGCCAGCCGAAACCTCTGCCTACACTGGGCTCGTTCTAACCTCCGCTTGTTAAAACGGAGGTCAATACGAGTAGAGATAGTTATTAACTCCTCCAGTGTGGCAGGAATCTCCCTAGTGGCCAGAGCATCCTTCACGTGATCAGCCAGCCCCTACCAAAATATGGGGATAAGGGCTTTATCCGACCACTCCAGCTCAGAAGCTAAAGTGCGGAAGTGGACGGCAAAATGGCTGACCAAAGACTCACCGTGAGTTAATGCCAGCAGTTGGAGCGCAGTATCATGGGTGACTTGAGGTCCTAAAAAGACCTGTTTCAGAGTGCTCAGAAACAGCGGAGCACTCTGCACCACATGATCGCCATGCTCCCACAGCGGCGTAGCCCATTCCAACGCCCTGTCCGACAAGAGAGAGACAATAAATCCTGTTGTGAATTCTGTGGCAGAGCTCCCTCCTGTGGTCACAAGTGGTACTTCGGCTGATTCTCTCTGTGAGCTTCCGTTGGTGGAGGAGAGTGGTACTGCGGCTTCTGAGTTTCCTTCCTCAGGTGATGTGGTGAAGTCGTTAGGTGCTGCTCTATTTAACTCCACCTAGTGCTTTGATCCTGGCCTCCAGTCAATGTTCTAGTATTGGACCTGTTTCCTCCTGGATCGTTCCTGTGGCCTGCTGCTCTGCATAGCTAAGTTCCGCTTTTGCTTTTTGTTTGCTGTTTTTTTTCTGTCCAGCTTGCTTATTTGTTTCCTCGTGCTTGCTGGTAGCTCTGGGACGCAGAGGGTGTACCTCTGTGCCGTTAGTTCGGTACAGAGGGTCATTTTGCCCCCTTTGCGTGGTTGTTTGTAGGGTTTTGTGTTGACCGCAAAGTTACCTTTCCTATCCTCGCTCTGTTCAGAAAGTCGGGCCTCACTTTGCTAAATCTATTTCACCTCTACGTTTGTCTTTTCATCTTAGCTCACAGTCATCATATGTGGGGGCTGCCTTTTCCTTTGGGGTATTTCTCCGAGGCAAGGTAGGCTTATTTTCTATCTTCAGGCTAGCTAGTTTCTCAGGCTGTGCTGAGTTGCATAAGGAGCGTTAGGTGCAATCCACGGCTGCCTCTAGTGTGGTTGGAGAGGATTAGGGATTGCGGTCAGCAGAGTTCCCACGTCTCAGAGCTCGTTCTATGTTTTGGGGTTATTGTCAGGTGACTGTATGTGCTCTGACTTCTATGTCCATTGTGGTACTGAATTACCAGATCATAACAAAATCCCACCTTAGCCCGCTCTGTGGGAAAACGTGCAGCCAGGAGCTCGAAGTGAATAGAGCACTGACTCACGAATCCCCTACAAGATTTGCTATCTCCCGAAAAATTTTCTGGCACCGGGAGGCGAGATAATGTCGGAACAGGGGTGGCAGTGGACAAGGTTGCTGCAGCCACGCTAGCAGCCTGTACAGCAACTGTGGTAACGTCCACAGCTGAGGTTGAGCTCTCGAGAGCTGACAACCTACCCTCCAGCTGCTGGATATACCGCAAGGATTGTTGTATGTCCGTCATTACTAGCCAGACCCTGGCACTAGTGTAATGTTAGGGCTAGTGGAATGCACCAAATAATAAGATAGATTAAGGTGCGTTCGCAGCCCGGGGTCCACCGTGCAGAGATGGAACCTGCTGCCAAGTAATGACGGACTATATGGCGGTACAATGTGAATACACACACGGGTTAACTTCACCCTGTGGGAGATCTTACCCTGGGCATGCTCACAAGGGAAAAAGCAGGACTTAGATCCCAAAAGCGTTTGCTCGCCACTGCCCAGCACTGGCATCAATGGCAGAAGCAGGCAAAGCAGCAGTAATCCTATGCACAGAGTTAAGGTACCGTCACACATAGCGACGCTGCAGCGATACCGACAACGATCCGGATCGCTGCAGCGTCGCTGTTTGGTCGCTGGAGAGCTGTCACACAGACAGCTCTCCAGCGACCAACGATCCCGAGGTCCCCAGTAACCAGAGTAAACATCGGGTAACTAAGCGCAGGGCCGCGCTTAGTAACCCGATGTTTACCCTGGTTACCATCCTAAAAAGTAAAAAAAACCAAACGCTACATACTTACCTTCCGCTGTCTGTCCTCGGCGCTCTGCTTCTCTGGTCTGGCTGTGAGCGCCGGGCAGCCAGAAAGCAGAGCGGTGACGTCACCGCTCTGCTTTCCGGCTGACCGACGCTCACAGCCAGAGCAGGAGGAGAGCAGAGCACAGCGCTGGAGGACAGAGAGCGGTAGGTAAGTATGTAGTGTTTGTTTTTTTACTTTTAGGATGGTAACCAGGGTAAACATCGGGTTACTAAGCGCGGCCCTGCGCTTAGTTACCCGATGTTTACCCTGGTTACCAGCAAAGACATCGCTGAATCGGTGTCACACACGCCGATTCAGCGATGTCTACGGGGAGTCCAGCGACGAAATAAAGTTCTGGACTTTCTTCCCCGACCAGCGATCTCCCAGCAGGGGCCTGATCGCTGCTGCCTGTCACACTGGACGATATCGCTAGCGAGGACGCTGCAACGTCACGGATCGCTAGCGATATCGTCTAGTGTGACAGTACCTTTAGACTGAGCAAGATGCTGGGAACGACGTCTCCGCTGAGCAGACTCCACTGCGGCTGGAGAAGAATGGGAGACCGCAGCAGAGATGGTTCGAGATTTCCCCTGTGCAGAGGCGGGAACTCGACACCTAACATTTTGTGCATCAACTTTTTGTGTCGCACCGTATCAAAAGCTTTTGAAAAGTCCATATACTCTACATCCACTGTGCTCCCTTGGTCCGGTCCGGAACTCACTTCTTCATAGAAACTGATCAGATTAGTCTGACAGGAATGATCCCTAGTAAACCCATGTTGATATTGTGTCATGAGGTCATTCCTCTTCAGATACTCCAGCAAACCATCTCTTAGAATACCCTCCAGGATTTTACCCACAGTAGAGGTTAAGCTTATAGTTTAAGGTTAAGCCTGTAATTTCCTCGTTCAGTTTTTGTCCCCTTTTTGAATATTGGCAGAACATTTGCTATATGCCAGTCCTGTGGCACAGACCCTGTTATAATGGATCTTTACAGGTTAAAAATAATGGTCTATTAATGACTGTATTTAATTCCTGTAGTACTCGGGGGTGTATCCCATCCGGGATCAGAGATTTGTCAATTTTAGCGATTTTTAGACACCACCCTACTTCCTGCTGGGTTAAGTAGGTGACATTTAATGGGGAATTTTTGTTATCACTGATCATATAGTCTGCCATGGGATTTCCTTGTGTAAATACTGAAGAAAAAAGTCATTTAGCATATTGTTTTTTTCCTCATCTTCATCCACCCAGACTATTTTTAAGGGGGCCAACACTATAATTTTTTAGTTTCTTACTATTTATGTAGGTAAAGAATATTTTGGGATTATTTTTACTCTCTCTGGCAATGAGTGTTAGGCGGTGAGTTGCCACCGCTGAACAGCGCGAATCTCAAGCCATCTCTGCTGCCGTCTCCCATTCTCCTCCAGCCGCAGTGGAGCCTGCTCAGCAGAGATGTTGGTCCAGGCATCTGGCTCAAGCTGATACTGTGTTGCTGGTTACTAGAGTTGAGCGACCTTGACCTTTTTAGAGTCGAGCCGGGTTTTGCGAAACCCGACTATGTCCAAAGTCGGGTCGAGTGAAATCGGCCGATTATGACGTAAAGTCGGGATCGACCGAAACACGAAACCCAATGCAAGTCAATGGGGCAGCATAGTCGGCAGTGAGTGGGGGCCAGGAAAACACCTAGAGTGCCCATTTTAATGTCAAAACCATCCATTCTTCTTAATGAAGCTTGTCAAGCGTAATTTACCTTATAATAATTGGAAGGCATTTGAAATTGGGGGTCATTTGGCTAAAGTTGTGGGGGGTAGGGCTGGTTCAAGTAATTAGTGGGCCCAGGAAATCTGGACCACGTCACGGCAGTGGAGCAGGGAGAGGTAAGTATTTCAACTTTGCAAGTGCTGTGAACCTGAGCAAGCAGGGGGGGCCCACTCGTTGGCATTGGCACTGGCACAGGGCCCCTCAAAGTACAGCGGTGTGTTTGCACGGCGGGGGCGCCTCCCACCGGCAGCAACACTTTTGCGTACTATGAGAGGCCCTGTGCCAGTGACGTCGCCAACTAGTATTCCTCCCCCCACCTGATGAAGGAACCTGCACTTTCATCTGCACCTTCCTCTTTGTCCCCGTGTAAGGTGGTATGGTATGCGGGAAGAGCAACCTGACTTTCAGCAGGGTCACAATGTTGTTGTGTAGCGTGCACGGGGAATGTTGCGTTATGGGTCAATGTACCAGCAGACTCATCTATCACTGGCTGGGCAATGGGCACGATGAAGTGGAAACACAGATATAGGCCCAAAGAAGAAAGTGGGCTAAATGCAGTTCAAAATTGGTAACACAGGAATAACCAGGGGGCATTGCAGTGGAGGACAACTGGAATGAGAGGCTGACACAGAGAGTAGGGCCAAATCAGTAAGTAGTCGAAATGCAGTTCAAAATTGGCAACCGTAGTAAACAGGCGGCACAGCTTTGTTCAGTGGAGGAGAACAGCAAGGAGTGGCAGACACCGATAGTAGGCCCCAACCCAACTAGTAGGCCAAATGCAGTCTAACATTAACAACTACTTAACGAGAGGCTGAAAATGGTATTTCAGGACAGGAAACCAGGAGAACAGCAAGGAGTGGCAGACACCGATAGTAGGCCCCAAACCAACTAGTACGCCAAATGCAGTTGTTCCATTTAACCACAATTTAATGAGAGCCTGAAGATAGAAGCTCAGGAAAGGCAACCTGGGGAACACCTTGGAGTGTAACACACCATCTCTCTCCACCCCATACCCATTTTGTAGGCCTAATGCTGTGTACTTTTCTACAACTACTAAACGAGAGTCGGAAGACCGAAGCAATGGCAAGGAAACCTGGGGAACACCTTGGAGTGTAACACACCATCTCTCTCCACCCCATACCCAATTTGTAGGCCTAATGCAGCCTACTTTCCGACACCTACTAAACGAGAGCATGAAGATCGAAGCTCAGGAAAGGCAACCTGGGGAACACCTTGGAGTGTAACACACCATCTCTCTCCACCCCATACCCATTTTTTAGGCCTAATGCAGTGTACTTTTCTACAACTACTAAACGAGAGTCGGAAGACCGAAGCAATGGCAAGGAAACCTGGGGAACACCTTGGAGTGTAACACACCATCTCTCTCCACCCCATTCCCCATTTTTTAGGCCTAATGCAGCCTACTTTCCGACACCTACTAAACGAGAGCATGAAGATCGAAGCTCAGGAAAGGCAACCTGGGGAACACCTTGGAGTGTAACACACCATCTCTCTCCACCCCATACCCATTTTGTAGGCCTAATGCTGTGTACTTTTCTACAACTACTAAACGAGAGTCGGAAGACCGAAGCAATGGCAAGGAAACCTGGGGAACACCTTGGAGTGTAACACACCATCTCTCTCCACCCCATTCCCCATTTTTTAGGCCTAATGCAGCCTACTTTCCGACACCTACTAAACGAGAGCATGAAGATCGAAGCTCAGGAAAGGCAACCTGGGGAACACCTTGGAGTGTAACACACCATCTCTCTCCACCCCATACCCATTTTGTAGGCCTAATGCTGTGTACTTTTCTACAACTACTAAACGAGAGTCGGAAGACCGAAGCAATGGCAAGGAAACCTGGGGAACACCTTGGAGTGTAACACACCATCTCTCTCCACCCCATACCCAATTTGTAGGCCTAATGCAGCCTACTTTCCGACACCTACTAAACGAGAGCATGAAGATCGAAGCTCAGGAAAGGCAACCTGGGGAACACCTTGGAGTGTAACACACCATCTCTCTCCACCCCATACCCATTTTGTAGGCCTAATGCTGTGTACTTTTCTACAACTACTAAACGAGAGTCGGAAGACCGAAGCAATGGCAAGGA
Source organism: Ranitomeya imitator (assembly GCF_032444005.1). Taxonomy (NCBI): domain Eukaryota; kingdom Metazoa; phylum Chordata; class Amphibia; order Anura; family Dendrobatidae; genus Ranitomeya; species Ranitomeya imitator. The sequence goes on along the minus strand of NC_091284.1, from coordinate 220,856,935 downwards.
AACCTGGGGAACACCTTGGAGTGTAACACACCATCTCTCTCCACCCCATACCCAATTTGTAGGCCTAATGCAGCCTACTTTCCGACACCTACTAAACGAGAGCATGAAGATCGAAGCTCAGGAAAGGCAACCTGGGGAACACCTTGGAGTGTAACACACCATCTCTCTCCACCCCATACCCATTTTGTAGGCCTAATGCTGTGTACTTTTCTACAACTACTAAACGAGAGTCGGAAGACCGAAGCAATGGCAAGGAAACCTGGGGAACACCTTGGAGTGTAACACACCATCTCTCTCCACCCCATACCCAATTTGTAGGCCTAATGCAGCCTACTTTCCGACACCTACTAAACGAGAGCATGAAGATCGAAGCTCAGGAAAGGCAACCTGGTGAAAACCTTGGAGTGTAACACAACCTGTCTCTACACCCCATACCAAATTTGTAGGCCTAATGCAGCGTAGTTTCCACCAACTACTAAACGAGAGCCGGAAGATCGAAGCTCATGAAAGGCAACCCGGGGAACACCTTGGAGTGTAACACAACCTCTCTCTACACCACGAAAGGGCTGATTCTTAGGAAGGAAGGCTGTTGTAAATAAGCATTGCGCGTCCGAGGGTGATTATATTCTTATTCGGTATCTACTCACCCTCGGACGCGCCATGCTTCTTGATTTGTAATTAATGTTTATTTGCAATGTGCTTTTGACTTACTCAATTATTTTTTTAATTATTGATTTTATTAAATTAATAGTTTAACATCTTATTGGAAATAATTTAAAGGAGACGCGACAGGACAACACTCGGTGGATGCCATATCTGTGTTAACAACTCCAAAAAACTTTCAGTTAACTTCTTGCAGGAGAAAGAAATTGTAGCTGTTGGACCTTTGTAGTACAGTTCCAGATATTTGTTGTGTGTTTGTTTTGATTGTTAAAATGTCTGCATTTGAGATCTCAACACGATCTTATTTTTTATAATCAAATTAATTTTTTAAATATTTTATTAGGTTGGTTCAAGGGGTACACGGGCCGCAGTAGACAGGTCAGTGGAGGCCTAGTGGAAGGAGGGACCGCAGATGCGCCACTGTTTCACCCATACACAATTAGTAGGCCTAATGCAGCGTAGTTTCCAACAGCTACTAAACGAGAGCCGGAAGATCGAAGCTCAGGAAAGGCAACCTGGGGAACACCTTGGAGTGTAACACAACCTCTCTCTACACCACGGAAGGGCTGATTCTTAGGAAGGAAGGCTGTTGTAAATAAGCATTGCGCGTCCGAGGGTGATTATATTCTTATTCGGTATCTACTCACCCTCGGACGCGCCATGCTTCTTGATTTGTAATTAATGTTTATTTGCAATGTGCTTTTGACTTACTCAATTATTTTTTTAATTATTGATTTTATTAAATTAATAGTTTAACATCTTATTGGAAATAATTTAAAGGAGACGCGACAGGACAACACTCGGTGGATGCCATATCTGTGTTAACAACTCCAAAAAACTTTCAGTTAACTTCTTGCAGGAGAAAGAAATTGTAGCTGTTGGACCTTTGTAGTACAGTTCCAGATATTTGTTGTGTGTTTGTTTTGATTGTTAAAATGTCTGCATTTGAGATCTCAACACGATCTTATTTTTTATAATCAAATTAATTTTTTAAATATTTTATTAGGTTGGTTCAAGGGGTACACGGGCCGCAGTAGACAGGTCAGTGGAGGCCTAGTGGAAGGAGGGACCGCAGATGCGCCACTGTTTCACCCATACACAATTAGTAGGCCTAATGCAGCGTAGTTTCCAACAGCTACTAAACGAGAGCCGGAAGATCGAAGCTCAGGAAAGGCAACCTGGGGAACACCTTGGAGTGTAACACAACCTCTCTCTACACCACGGAAGGGCTGATTCTTAGGAAGGAAGGCTGTTGTAAATAAGCATTGCGCGTCCGAGGGTGATTATATTCTTATTCGGTATCTACTCACCCTCGGACGCGCCATGCTTCTTGATTTGTAATTAATGTTTATTTGTAATGTGCTTTTGACTTACTCAATTATTTTTTTAATTATTGATTTTATTAAATTAATAGTTTAACATCTTATTGGAAATAATTTAAAGGAGACGCGACAGGACAACACTCGGTGGATGCCATATCTGTGTTAACAACTCCAAAAAACTTTCAGTTAACTTCTTGCAGGAGAAAGAAATTGTAGCTGTTGGACCTTTGTAGTACAGTTCCAGATATTTGTTGTGTGTTTGTTTTGATTGTTAAAATGTCTGCATTTGAGATCTCAACACGATCTTATTTTTTATAATCAAATTAATTTTTTTTATATTTAATGATGTTGGTTCAAGGGGTACACGGGCAGCAATAGACAGGTCAGTGGAGGCCTAGTGGAAGGAGTGACGGCAGACAGGCATCAAAGGCCTAACATTGGGCTGGCTGTAGGCAAGTTAAAATTGGTTCCAGGGGAACACGGCCATCAGTGGCCTGGTCAGTGTAGTTGTAGTTGAAAGAACGGGACGCAGACAGGCTTCGAAGGCCTAACATAATAACATAGGGCTGGCTGTAGGCAAGTTAAAATTGGTTCCAAGGGAACACGGCCATCAGTGGCCTGGTCAGTGTAGTTGTAGTTGAAAGAACGGGACGCAGACAGGCTTCGAAGGCCTAACATAACAAACTTGGGCTGGCTGTAGGCACTTTTAAATTTGTTCCAGGGGTACATGGGCAGCAGTGTATGGTCAGTGGAAGTCTAGTGGAAGGAGTGACCGCAGACAGGCTTCCAAGGCCTAACATAACAAACTTGGGCTGGCTGTAGGCACTTTTAAATTGGTTCCAGGGGTACACGGGCAGCAGTGGTCTGGTCTGTGGAAGTCTAGTGGAAGGAGTGACCGCAGACAGGCTTCGAAGGCCTAACATAACAAACTTGGGCTGGCTGTAGGCACTTTTAAATTGGTTCCAGGGGTACACGGGCAGCAGTGGTCTGGTCAGTGGAAGTCTAGTGGAAGGAGTGACCGCAGACAGGCTTCCAAGGCCTAACATAACAAACTTGGGCTGGCTGTAGGCACTTTTAAATTGGTTCCAGGGGTACACGGGCAGCAGTGGTCTGGTCTGTGGAAGTCTAGTGGAAGGAGTGACCGCAGACAGGCTTCGAAGGCCTAACATAACAAACTTGGGCTGGCTGTAGGCACTTTTAAATTGGTTCCAGGGGTACACGGGCAGCAGTGGTCTGGTCAGTGGAAGTCTAGTGGAAGGAGTGACCGCAGACAGGCTTCCAAGGCCTAACATAACAAACTTGGGCTGGCTGTAGGCACTTTTAAATTGGTTCCAGGGGTACACGGGCAGCAGTGGTCTGGTCAGTGGAAGTCTAGTGGAAGGAGTGACCGCAGACAGGCTTCCAAGGCCTAACATAACAAACTTGGGCTGGCTGTAGGCACTTTTAAATTGGTTCCAGGGGTACACGGGCAGCAGTGGTCTGGTCTGTGGAAGTCTAGTGGAAGGAGTGACCGCAGACAGGCTTCCAAGGCCTAACATAACAAACTTGGGCTGGCTGTAGGCACTTTTAAATTGGTTCCAGGGGTACACGGGCAGCAGTGGTCTGGTCAGTGGAAGTCTAGTGGAAGGAGTGACCGCAGACAGGCTTCCAAGGCCTAACATAACAAACTTGGGCTGGCTGTAGGCACTTTTAAATTGGTTCCAGGGGTACACGGGCAGCAGTGGTCTGGTCTGTGGAAGTCTAGTGGAAGGAGTGACCGCAGACAGGCTTCGAAGGCCTAACATAACAAACTTGGGCTGGCTGTAGGCACTTTTAAATTGGTTCCAGGGGTACACGGGCAGCAGTGGTCTGGTCAGTGGAAGTCTAGTGGAAGGAGTGACCGCAGACAGGCTTCCAAGGCCTAACATAACAAACTTGGGCTGGCTGTAGGCACTTTTAAATTGGTTCCAGGGGTACACGGGCAGCAGTGGTCTGGTCTGTGGAAGTCTAGTGGAAGGAGTGACCGCAGACAGGCTTCGAAGGCCTAACATAACAAACTTGGGCTGGCTGTAGGCACTTTTAAATTGGTTCCAGGGGTACACGGGCAGCAGTGGTCTGGTCAGTGGAAGTCTAGTGGAAGGAGTGACCGCAGACAGGCTTCCAAGGCCTAACATAACAAACTTGGGCTGGCTGTAGGCACTTTTAAATTGGTTCCAGGGGTACACGGGCAGCAGTGGTCTGGTCAGTGGAAGTCTAGTGGAAGGAGTGACCGCAGACAGGCTTCCAAGGCCTAACATAACAAACTTGGGCTGGCTGTAGGCACTTTTAAATTGGTTCCAGGGGTACACGGGCAGCAGTGGTCTGGTCAGTGGAAGTCTAGTGGAAGGAGTGACCGCAGACAGGCTTCGAAGGCCTAACATAACAAACTTGGGCTGGCTGTAGGCACTTTTAAATTGGTTCCAGGGGTACACGGGCAGCAGTGGTCTGGTCAGTGGAAGTCTAGTGGAAGGAGTGACCGCAGACAGGCTTCGAAGGCCTAACATAACAAAATTGGGCTGGCTGTAGGCACTTTAAATTGGTTCCAGGGGTACATGGGCAGCAGTGTATGGTCAGTGGAAGTCTAGTGGAAGGAGTGACGGCAGACAGTCTTCGAAGGCCTAACATAACAAAATTGGGCTGACTGTAGGCACTTTTAAATTGGTTCCAGGGTAACACGGCCAGCAGTGGCCTGGTCAGTGTAGTAGTTGTAGAAAGAAGGGACCGCAGACAGGCTTCGAAGGCCTAACATAACAAAAATGTCAAAACAATGGTATTGTCAGTGCCAGGCATTGAAGGATGTCAGCGCCTAGACTACACATTGGTGAAGCTGTGAGAGATAATTTTGCTAGTGGTAGAGCACTGTTTGAGCTGGGGGGGGGAACTGTCTTGTGGCCGGCGGTACAGGCACAGGGCCCCTCATATTACAACGGTGTGTCTGACGTTGGGTGCGCACCACCACCGCCAGAGACACTTTATTGTACTATGAGGGACCCAGTGGCAGTGCCGTCGACCAAAAGCGGCCACACCCACCTCTTCAGACAAACAGCACTCTCAAGGGTCCAAGCGCAAAGTGGCGATAGCACGGCCCCGTGTGGGGAGTTTGGCCATTTCGTGAGGTGGAAACATGTCGTATGCTGGACAATCAGGTGAAGAAAATTACGAGATTGGAAAAGTCATTCAGAATAGTCCACAGGCAAGACCTTTTCATAGGAAAGCTAGGTGTCAGCCGGGCAGGGTGGGGCAAAAGATTTTGAAATCCAGTTGTGGTTCATTTTAATGAAGGTTAGATCATCTACATTTTGGGTAGCCAGACGAGTCCTTTTTTCTGTTAGTATTGAACCTGCAGCACTGAATACTCTTTCTGATAGGACACTAGCTGCCGGGCAAGCAAGCTCCTGCAATGCATATTCTGCCAATTCTGGCCAGGTGTCTAATTTGGATGCCCAGTAATCAAATGGGAATGACGGTTGAGGGAGAACGTCGATAAGGGATGAAAAATAGTTTGTAACCATACTGGACAAATGTTGTCTCCTGTCACTTTGAATTGATGCTGCAGTACCTGTCCTGTCTGCGGTCATAGAAAAATCACTCCACAACCTGGTCAGAAAACCCCTCTGGCCAACGCCACTTCTGATTTCTGCCCCTCTAACACCTCTGGTCTGCTGGCCCCTGGAGCTCGTGTGAGAACGATCACGGGCGCTGTGTGCAGGGAATGCCAGAAGCAAACGGTCAACAAGAGTTGATTGTTTTGTTGCTAATATTAGTTCCAAGTTCTCATGTGGCATAATATTTTGCAATTTGCCTTTATAGCGAGGATCAAGGAGGCAGGCCAACCAGTAATCGTCATCGTTCATCATTTTTGTAATGCGTGTGTCCCTTTTGAGGATACGCAAGGCATAATCCGCCATGTGGGCCAAAGTTCCCGTTGTCAAATCTGCGGTTGTGCTTGGTTGAGGGGCAGTTGCAGGCAAATCTACGTCACTTGTGTCCCTCAAAAAACCAGAACCCGGCCTTGCCACGCCACCAATTTCCCGTGCCCCCGGGAAAGCTTCCTCATTAAAAATATACTCATCCCCATCATCCTCCTCATCCTCCACCTCCTCTTCGCCCGGTACCTCGTCATGTACACTGCCCTGACCAGACAATCGCTGACTGTCATCAAGGCTTTCCTCTTCCTCTGGTGCAGACGCCTGATCCTTTATGTGCGTCAAACTTTGCATCAGCAGACGCATTAGGGGGATGCTCATGCTTATTATGGCGTTGTCTGCACTAACCAGCCGTGTGCATTCCTCAAAACACTGAAGGACTTGACACATGTCTTGAATCTTCGACCACTGCACACCTGACAACTCCATGTCTGCCATCCTACTGCCTGCCCGTGTATGTGTATCCTCCCACAAAAACATAACAGCCCGCCTCTGTTCGCACAGTCTCTGAAGCATGTGCAGTGTTGAGTTCCACCTTGTTGCAACGTCTATGATTAGGCGATGCTGGGGAAGGTTCAAAGAACGCTGATAGGTCTGCATACGGCTGGAGTGTACAGGCGAACGGCGGATATGTGCGCAAAGTCCACGCACTTTGAGGAGCAGGTCGGATAACCCCGGATAACTTTTCAGGAAGCACTGCACCACCAGGTTTAAGGTGTGAGCCAGGCAAGGAATGTGTTTCAGTTGGGAAAGGGAGATGGCAGCCATGAAATTCCTTCCGTTATCACTCACTACCTTGCCTGCCTCAAGATCTACAGTGCCCAGCCACGACTGCGTTTCTTGCTGCAAGAACTCGGACAGAACTTCCGCGGTGTGTCTATTGTCGCCCAAACACTTCATAGCCAATACAGCCTGCTGACGTATGCCAGTAGCTGCCCCATAATGGGAGACCTGGTGTGCAACAGTGGCAGGTGCGGATGGAGTGTTTGTGCGACTGCGGTCTGTGGACGAGCTCTTGCTTCTGCAGGAGGACGAGGAGGAGGAGGAGGAGGAGGGGGTGCGAACGGCTACAGACAACTGTTTACTAGACCGTGGGCTAGGCAGAACTGTCCCAAACTTGCTGTCCCCTGTGGACCCTGAATCCACCACATTTACCCAGTGTGCCGTGATGGACACGTAACGTCCCTGGCCATGCCTACTGGTCCATGCATCTGTTGTCAGGTGCACCTTTGTGCTCACAGATTGCCTGAGTGCATGGACGATGCGCTCTTTAACATGCTGGTGGAGGGCTGGGATGGCTTTTCTGGAAAAAAAGTGTCGACTGGGTAGCTCGTAGCGTGGTACAGCGTAGTCCATCAGGTCTTTGAAAGCTTCGCTTTCAACTAACCGGTAGGGCATCATCTCTAACGAGATTAGTCTAGCTATGTGGGCGTTCAAACCCTGTGTACGCGGATGCGAGGCTAAGTATTTCCTTTTTCTAACCATAGTCTCATGTAGGGTGAGCTGGACTGGAGAGCTGGAGATCGTGGAACTAGCGGGGGTGCCGGTGGACATGGCAGACTGAGAGACGGTGGGAGATGGTATTGTTGCCGCCGGTGCCCTAGATGCAGTGTTTCCTACTACGAAACTGGTGATTCCCTGACCCTGACTGCTTTGGCCTGGCAAAGATACCTGCACAGATACAGCAGGTGGTGCGCTAAATGGTGGTCCTACACTGCCGGAAGGGATGTTGCGTTGATGACTAGCTTCATTGGCCGAGGGTGCAACAACCTTAAGGGACGTTTGGTAGTTAGTCCAAGCTTTCAAATGCATGGTGGTTAAATGTCTATGCATGCAACTAGTATTGAGACTTTTCAGATTCTGACCTCTGCTTAAGGAAGTAGAACATTTTTGACAGATGACTTTGCGCTGATCAATTGGATGTTGTTTAAAAAAATGCCAGACTGCACTCTTTCTAGCATCGGATACCTTTTCAGGCATTGCAGACTGAGCTTTAACCGGATGGCCACGCTGTCCTCCACCAGGTTTTGGCTTTGCCACGCGTTTTGGGCAAGATACGGGCCCGGCAGATGGAACCTGTGGCGATGTTGATGCCTGCTGCGGCCCCTCCTCCTCCTCTGCTTCAGAACTGCTGCCGCCTGCACCCTGTTCCCCCAATGGCTGCCAATCGGGGTCAAGAACTGGGTCATCTAATAACTCTTCTTGTACCTCCTGCGCAACTTCGTCTGTGTCACCGTGTCGTTCGGTGGTATAGCGTTCGTGATGGGGCAACATAGTCTCATCAGGGTCTGATTCTTGATCAGCACCCTGCGAGGGCAATGTTGTGGTCTGAGTCAAAGGACCAGCATAGTAGTCTGGCTGTGGCTGTGCGTCAGTGCACTCCATGTCAGATTCAATTTGTAATGGGCATGGACTGTTAACTGCTTCACTTTCTAAGCCAGGGACGGTATGTGTAAAGAGCTCCATGGAGTAACCTGTTGTGTCGCCTGCTGCATTCTTCTCTGTTGTTGTTTTTGCTGAAGAGGACAAGGAAGTGACTTGTCCCTGACCGTGAACATCCACTAACGACGCGCTGCTTTTACTTTTACCAGTTTCACGAGAGGAGGCAAAAGAGCTAGAGGCTGAGTCAGCAAGATAAGCCAAAACTTGCTCTTGCTGCTCCGGCTTTAAAAGCGGTTTTCCTAATCCCAGAAAAGGGAGCGTTCGAGGCCTTGTGTAGCCGGACGACGAACCTGGCTCCACAGCTCCAGACTTAGGTGCAATATTTTTTTCCCCACGACCACCTGATGCTCCACCACTACCACTACCCTCATTACCAGCTGACAATGAACGCCCCCGGCCACGACCTCTTCCACTAGACTTCCTCATTGTTTTAAAAACGTAACCAAACTAACGTTATTTGTTGCAGTCACACAACTTACACGGTGAGCTATAACTTCAGTATGATTTAGCTACCCCTTTACAGGTTGGTGAGACCACAGCGAAAATCAGGCCCAATGTTACACACTCTTTTTTTGGTGGCTGCAAATTAGAGAGATGCCCCACACGCAGGACTGTCACTGAAGCACAAATGTTAATATTAATGTCACACTATTATTTTTTTTTTATTTTTATTTTTTTCAGGAACACTTTAGAAACCCCCCAAAAAAAAAAAAATAGATTTTTGCAGGGAGAATTTAGAAAACAAATGTAACAAACTATATGCTTTCTATGGGCCACTGAGTGAGAGATGACGCACACAGGAATCAGGAGTGGCACACAAGCCCAGAGGCCAATATTTTTCTACCAATGATTGATGGAGTTATTTTCTCTGGTAGATTTTGGAACCCAAATCAAGGAAAAAAAATATAGGCTTTCTATGGTCCACAATTGGAGAGAGAGAGAGAGAGAGAGAGAGAGAGAGAGATGGCACACCCAGGAGTCAAGACTGGCACACAAGCAGAAAGGCCAATATTAATCTCCCACTGTTTTTTTTGTTTGTTTTTTTTTTTTTTTTTTCAGGGAGACTTTAGAAAAAAAAATAATAAAAAAAATATGATTTTATCAGGAAGAATTTAGAAACCAAATAAAATAAAATGATTTTTTCAGGGAGAATTTATAAAAAAAATAAAAACAAAAATAGGCGTTCTATGGCCCACTGACTGAGAGATGACGCACACAGGAGTCAGGAGTGGCACACAAGCCCAGAGGCCAATATTTTTCTACCAATGATTGATGTAGTTATTTTCTCTGGTAGATTTTGGAACCCAAATCAAGGAAAAAAAATATAGGCTTTCTATGGACCACAATTGGAGAGAGAGAGAGAGAGAGAGATGGCACACCCAGGAGTCAAGACTGGCACACAAGCAGAAAGGCCAATATTAATCTCCCACTGTTTTTTTTGTTTGTTTTTTTTTTTTTTTTTTCAGGGAGACTTTAGAAAAAAAATAATAAAAAAAATATGATTTTATCAGGAAGAATTTAGAAACCAAATAAAATAAAATGATTTTTTCAGGGAGAATTTATAAAACAAATAAAAACAAAAATAGGCGTTCTATGGCCCACTGACTGAGAGATGACGCACACAGGAGTCAGGAGTGGCACACAAGCCCAGAGGCCAATATTTTTCTACCAATGATTGATGTAGTTATTTTCTCTGGTAGATTTTGGAACCCAAATCAAGGAAAAAAAATATAGGCTTTCTATGGACCACAATTGGAGAGAGAGAGAGAGAGAGAGATGGCACACCCAGGAGTCAAGACTGGCACACAAGCAGAAAGGCCAATATTAATCTCCCACTGTTTTTTTTGTTTGTTTTTTTTTTTTTTTTTTCAGGGAGACTTTAGAAAAAAAAATAATAAAAAAAATATGATTTTATCGGGAAGAATTTAGAAACCAAATAAAATAAAATGATTTTTTCAGGGAGAATTTATAAAACAAATAAAAACAAAAATAGGCGTTCTATGGCCCACTGACTGAGAGATGACGCACACAGGAGTCAGGAGTGGCACACAAGCCCAGAGGCCAATATTTTTCTACCAATGATTGATGTAGTTATTTTCTCTGGTAGATTTTGGAACCCAAATCAAGGAAAAAAAATATAGGCTTTCTATGGACCACAATTGGAGAGAGAGAGAGAGAGAGAGAGAGAGAGAGATGGCACACCCAGGAGTCAAGACTGGCACACAAGCAGAAAGGCCAATATTAATCTCCCACTGTTTTTTTTGGTTGTTTTTTTTTTTTTTTTTCAGGGAGACTTTAGAAAAAAAAATAATAAAAAAAATATGATTTTATCAGGAAGAATTTAGAAACCAAATAAAATAAAATGATTTTTTCAGGGAGAATTTATAAAACAAATAAAACCAAAAATAGGCGTTCTATGGCCCACTGACTGAGAGATGACGCACCCAGGAGTCAAGACTGGCACACAAGCAGAAAGGCCAATATTAATCTCCCACTGTTTTTTTTTTTTTTTTTTTTTTTTCAGGGAGACTTTAGAAAAAAAAATAATAAAAAAAATATGATTTTATCAGGAAGAATTTAGAAACCAAATAAAATAAAATGATTTTTTCAGGGAGAATTTAGAAAACAAATAAAACCAAAAATAGGCGTTCTATGGCCCACTGACTGAGAGAGAGAGAGAGATGGAACGCTTAGTACTGGCACACAAGCCCAAAGGGCAATATTAATCTCCCTTTTTTTTTCCAGGGAGAATTTCTAAAACCCAAAAAAAAAAAAAAATAGGCTTTCTATGGCCCACTATTTGTGAGAGAGATGGGACGCTCAGGACTGGCACAGATGGCACGCTCAGGACTGGCACAGAAGCCCAGAGGCCAATATTAATCTCCCTTTTTTTCTGGGAGAATTCATAAAACCAAAAAAATATTTAAATAGGCTTTCTATGGCCCACTATTTGTGAGAGAGATGGCACGCTCAGGACTGGCACAGATGGCACGCTCACAACTGGCACACAAGCCCAGAGGCCAATATTAATCTCCCTTTTTTCAGGGAAAATTTATAAAACCAAAAAAAAAATTAAATAGGCTTTCTATGGCCCACTATTTGTGAGAGAGATGGCACGCTCAGGACTGGCACAGATGGCACGCTCACAACTGGCACACAAGCCCAGAGGCCAATATTAATCTCCCTTTTTTCAGGGAAAATTTATAAAACAAACAAAAAAATTAAATAGGCTTTCTATGGCCCACTATTTGTGAGAGAGATGGCACGCTCAGGACTGGCACAGATGGCACGCTCACAACTGGCACACAAGCCCAGAGGCCAATATTAATCTCCCTTTTTTTCAGGGAGAATTTATAAAACCAAAAAAAAAATTAAATAGGCTTTCTATGGCCCACTATTTGTGAGAGAGATGGCACGCTCAGGGCTGGCACAGATGGCACGCTCAGGACTGGCACACAAGCCCAGAGGCCAATATTAATCTCCCTTTTTTTCAGGGAGAATTTATAAAACCCAAAAAAAAATAAAATAGGCTTTCTATGGCCCACTATTTGTGAGAGAGATGGCACACTCAGGACTGGCACACAAGCCCAAAGGCCAATATTAATCTCCCACTGTATTTTTATCAGGGAGAATTTATACACCCCACAAAAAAAAATACAGAAAAATGAAAAGGCTTTCTATGGCCCACTATGTGAGAGAGATGGCACACACAGGGATGGCACTCTAGCAGAAATGCCAAATTGCCAATCTTAATCTCCCACCAAAAAAAAAACAAAAAAAAAAACAGGGAATGTCCTACAATTACTATCTCCCTGCCTGCAGTAATCTCAGCCAGGTATGGCAGGCAGCTACTATCTCCCTGCCTGCAGTAATCTCAGCCAGGTATGGCAGGCAGCAATAAGGAGTGGACTGATGCACAAATGAAATAAAAAGTGTGGACAAACAAAAAAGATAGCTGTGCAGAAAGGAAGGAACAAGAGGATTTGTGCTTTGAAAAAAGCAGTTGGTTTGCACAGCGGCGTACACACAGCAATGCAGCTATCAGGGAGCCTTCTAGGGCAGCCCAATGAGCTACAGCGCTGAGGGGAAAAAAAAAAAAAAAAAAACTTCCACTGTCCCTGCACACCGAGGGTGGTGTTGGACAGTGCAAATCGCTGCAGCACAAGCGGTTTTGTGGTTAATGGACCCTGCCTAACGCTATCCCTGCTTCTGACAAAGCGGCAGCAACCTCTCCCTAAGCTCAGATCAGCAGCAGTAAGATGGCGGTCGGCGGGAACGCCTCTTTATAGCCCCTGTGACGTCGCAGACAGCAAGCCAATCACTGCAATGCCCTTCTCTAAGATGGTGGGGACCAGGACCTATGTCATCACGCTGCCCACACTCTGCGTTTACCTTCATTGGCTGAGAAATGGCGCTTTTCGCGTCATTGAAACGCGACTTTGGCGCGAAAGTCGCGTACCGCATGGCCGACCCCGCACAGGGGTCGGATCGGGTTTCATGAAACCCCGACTCAGCCAAAAGTCGGCGACTTTTGAAAATGTTCGACCCGTTTCGCTCAACCCTACTGGTTACTTCTGTCCTTCCAGGCTCAGCCATCATAACCAGTACCGATCAGCGGCGAACGGGCGCTGCTGGAACTGAGTCCTGCTTTTCTTCTTCTGAGCATGCCAAAAAGGATGACCTCCCATTGGAGGTCAGGAGTCACATGCTCAGGTCCTCTAGCAACTCCTATTGAACCACTAAGAAGGTCCCGGAAAGCTTCCGCTATAAAAGGTTTGCATGGCTGCACGGCCATGCGATAGTATAAACCTGTTATCATGTGTGTGGAGGTATGCCTGCTCTGGTGATTGCTCCTTAATCATTCCCATTCCTAGTCTTGTTGAATGCTCGTGAATGTTGGAGCTGCCTAGTGCCTGAAAGGGCTATCCTAGACACAAGAGCATGATCCTACGGCGTCAAACCAGCAGCGACCACCATTGCGGCACCGTGCGCAATCAGTGCGCTTTCCTAGCCCTAGTTAGGGAGGTTAGTGGCATCCGCCAGAGCAGCACTGTACGCACTCTGTGCGGTAATCTTTAATCAGTCCTGACAACAGGTCAGTATAGAGTGGGAACTCCCACTTGATCTCAGCATCTGACTCAGGGTGTCCCCAGGTGCAGGCTCAAAAGCCACCGATTGTCAGAGCAAGATCAAGCACCATCATAGTGGGGGTGAGTTTCAGGGATCCAACCAGCGTCCATCTGCTGCACCCTGTGCCTGCTACCATGGCACAGCATTTACTTTGCTTCCCTGCGACTCTGTGAAGCAAAAGAGTTCGCATCAGTTCATACCGGGTGATGGAACCCATGTTTATTCTGGCATAGTACCGCCATATAGTGCCGCCATTACCTTGCACCAGGTTCCAACTCTGCACGTTGGACCCCGGGCTGCGAACGCACCTTTTACTATCTTTATATTTATTCGGTGTGTTCCGCCAGCCCTAACATTGAGTCTCCCTGTCTCAATTTTTGCTGCCTTGATTTGCTTTTTACAGAATGTATTTAATTTTCTATATTTATTTAATGCCTCATCACTAGTGTTGAGCGATACCTTCCGATATGCAAAGGTATCGGTATCGGATGGTATCGGCCGATATCCAAAAAATATCGGATATCGCCGATACCGATACCCGATAACAATGAAAGTCAATAGGACACAAATATCGGAAGGTATCCTGGATGGTTCACAGAGTGTCTGAAGGAGAGGAGACTCTTCTTCAGGCCCTGGGATCCATATTCATGTAAAAAATAAAGAATAAAAATAAAAATATGGATATACTCACCCCTCCGAAGGACCCTGGCTGTCACCGCTGCGAGCGTCTGCCTCCGTCCCTAAGAATGCAGTGAGTGAAGGACCTTCGATGATGTCGCGGTCAGGTGACCGGTCAGCGGTCACCTGACCGCTCACATGACCGTGATGTCATCGAAGGTCCTTCACTCACTGCATTGTTAGGGACCGAGGCAGACGCTCGCAGCGGTGACAGCCAGGGTTCGTCGGAGGGGTTAGTATGTCCATGTTTTTTATTTTTATTCTTTATTTTTAACAAGAATATGGATCCCAGTGCCTGAAGGAGAGTCTCCTCTCCTCCAGACCCTCGGAACTATACGCACCGAACATGCCGATTCCGATTTCTGATATCGCAAAAATATCGGAACTCGGTATCGGAATTCCGATACAGCAAATATCGGCCGATACCCGATATTTGCAGTATCGGAATGCTCAACACTACTCATCACTACCTACTTCCTTTAACTCTCTAAATGCTTTCTTTTTGTCACTTATTGCACCCCTTACAACTCTATTTAGCCATATTGGTTTCCTCTTATTTCTAGCATGTTTATTCCCATATGGTATATACTGTGCAGAGGTCCTATCCAGGATGCTGACATGCGTCTCCCATTTTCTTTGTGTATTTTTATGTCTCAGGATATTGTCCCAGTTAATTGCACCAAGATCATCTCTCATCTGTTGGAAATTTGCCCTCCTGAAGTTTAGTGTCCTTGTAACCCCTCTACTACGCATCTTATTAAAGGATACATGAAAACTTATTATTTTGTGATCACTATTACCCAAGTGACCCCCGACCCTTATATTTGATGTGCGGTCTGGCCTGTTGGTTAATATTAGGTCTTGCAGTGCCCCCCTTCTTGTTGGGTCCTGACCCAGTTGTGAAAGGTAATTGTCTCTCATAGTTGTCAAAAACCGATTACCTTTGCTGGAACTGCAGATTTCCGTTCCCCAATCTATTTCAGGGTAGTTGAAGTCCCCCATAATAATGACTTCTCCTTGAGTTGCAGCTTCATTTATTTGCTTTACGAGGATATTCTCCGTTGCTTCCGTTATTTTAATTATAGTATAATTACTTAATTTCTGTATATGCAATATTCAGTCTACTGTGGGACATCTACTGGGATAAAAGAAAAAAGGACTTGATTATGAAAGTCACACAAGTCTGTCTAAGCATCCCACAAAATAGTAATGCTGTCTACTTTGCCTTTCCTTGTACAAGATGTTTTTCATTATCATGTCAAGATATTTAAAACAATATTTTTGAGATATCTTTGAAGTTCCTGTTTCAACAGATTTCTCAGTCTACAATATTTTACAAAGAAGATTTCGGGTGGAAAACATCCCTGTGAACACGTGCTGATATATAGAATTGTTTTAGGGAGTTGGTTGAAAAAGGTCAACGTGATGTCACCTCATTGATGTCAGGCTTCCAAAGCTCACCCAAACGTGGCACTCATCTGACAACCTCATGAATATTTTGCTGTTAAAACAAGGTCAGCAAAATAGAAATGTAGAAGCAGTGCCTCATGAACTTCCATCTTTTTACGAGACCTTAAACATTCCTGTAGACTGCCTGACAAAATCCTGCTACTGGGCCGATCTAGAGTTACATATTTATAAAAAAAATAGCCATATCATTTATCTATAATAGTTAAATAAACCACTCTAGAGAATGGGATTTATTTATACTTACATAACATCTAAACACTGCAGGCGGGTCCTGTTTGTATATACATTAGCTTTTCTACACAAGTCAAAAGATTCATAGCACAAATAGTAGGTTTGCAAGGGGCCCATCTCCTACTGTTGATATACAATAGCTATGATGGACATAAAAGCACTAATTATTTAGGATATTTGTAGAACTAGCTATACACAGGAATCAAAGCAGAATGTTCAAAATAGCAACATTTTAAAACTATCTTAGATGCTAGATAAAAGACAAGATTTTCCAAGAAAAGACGAATTTTATTTCTTTTTATCTATTACCTTCATTCACCCTTTAAAGAGTTAAGTGGAATCTGCCACCAGGTTTTTGCACCTCAATCTGAGAGCAGCATGATTTACCCTAATAACAGCAATGTGTCATTTATTGGACTGATTGATACAGTTTTGAGAAAATCACTGTTATATCTGCTACAGATATACCAGTTCTCTGAATGATTAGCTTTGTTTAACTCCACAACCACCACTGATTGGCAGCTGTTTGTGCACACTGTGCATAAGCAGAAAGATAGAAATCAGTGGTGGGGCATGGTATGCATGCATACAGAGAACCACATTGCAGCAGGTTTACTAGTCCTCTAGTGATACTCTCTTACTGAAAAAAACAGGAATTTTATCATAACTACAGCAAGCAGCCGGTAAGTGACACTGCTGATATCAGGTCCATATTCTACCCCTACTGTCACGGAGTTACCGCGATAGAGCAATACCAGAAGACCACGGCGTCTGATGGCTTCTGCTTCATCGCTGAGAAGAAGCACTTCTCCTGTGTATTAAAAGTGTTTTGTTTTCTTTCAGCAGGACAGGGGTTAATAGGCCATGTGGAAATTCCTGCTTTCAGCTGTGCTCAGTTAGCCACTCCTGTCTCCATTAAAAGCTAGGCCTTCTGGTCAGATCTTTGTCTGAGATAGCACTTGCTTGAAAGACCTGGAGTAGTGAGGAGCTGGTGTTTGGAGAGCTGGAGGAATTTTAATGTGCAACAGTTGTATGGTTTGTACGCTTGGAAAATTCTTCATCCTTACCTGCTTTATTTACCCTCCCCGTCCTTCACACCCTGGTGGATACCTCTGTTATTTGTGAGAGCATATTTTGTATGAGTGGAGTTTTCTTTTTACCCTTGTCTTTGTTCCTCTGTTTGTCGGGTTGGTGTACTGTTGTACATGGTAGCGCCTCTCTTCCCCGGGTGGGGGAGGGGGATAGACGCAGGGTGGCAGTCAGGAGACAGGGCGAGGGTGGAGGCCCCGGCATCCTCGCCATCTGAGGTATCCCGGGGAACAGGGCGAGTTAGGCCGCCCCCTAGAGCTAGGGCCAGGAAAGGTGCCCCTGGTCCAAGTTTAGTCGCCAGTCCAATCGTGACATTATCTCAGACCAGAAAGCATTTTTCTGATCCGTTATGGATCCTATTACAGCGCTGACAGGGCAGTTGCAGCAGCTCAGTCTGGAGGTGGCGGATTTACGCACGGTGGTTTCACAGCACTCTGTTACGTCGGGTGTGGGGATCTCGCTTTCCAAACAAACCATTGTGGAGCCCAAGGTCACGCTGCCAGACAGGTTCTCCAGAGGGCGGGACAAGTTTGTTGTGTTCCGGGAGGCCTGCAAACTTTATTTCTGGCTATGTCCGGTATCCTCGGGTATGGTGGAGAAATGGGTGGGGATTGTTATCTCGCTCTTAAGGGGGAACCGCAAGCATGGCCTTTTTCTCTTCCATCTGACTCACAGTCACTTCAGTCAGTAAAGGGCTTTTTCCAGGCTTTGGGCTTAGTGTATGATGACCCTGATCGTGTCTCCTTGGCTGAGTCGTCTCTGCGCCAACTTCAGCAAGGTAACCATCAGGCAGAGGAATATTGCTCCGAATTCCGACGGTGGGCCACTGGCACTAGATGGAATGACCCGGCCTTCCGTAGTCAGTTCTGCAAGGGTCTTTCCATAGGGATAAGGGATGCTTTAGCTCTCTATGAGACTCCGGATTCCCTTGAGGCGGCCATGTCTCTGACGATCTGGGTTGATCGCCGTCTTCGCCAGAGGCAAAGGGAGACACCTCTGGGGGCAGGAGGTCCAAGTTTGAGCATGACCAGTACTGATTCTACTGTGGAACCCATGCAAGTGGGTGCAGCGTCCCAACCTAGCAAACCTGCTTTAATTCGACGTAAGGGGGAGTGTGCTTTTGTTGTGGCAAGAAAGGTCATTTTGTGAGCACATGTCCTACCCATCACTTGTTTAAACAACCGCCAGAAAACTAGAGAGCCTGGGTTGCGGGGAGGTAGGTGTTATGTTTGCTAATGACAGGTGTTATGAAGGCAATCCAGAAACACAGTGTGCTTAGCGATCAGAGCGCAAACAGTGATCTGACAAATACCCAAAAATACAAGAACGAGCTCTGAGACGTGGAAACTCTGTAGACTGCACACCTGATCCTATCCTAAACACAACTAAAAGCGGCTGTGGATTGCGCCTAACAACTACCTAGGCAACTCGGCACAGCCTAAGAAACTAGCTAGCCTGAAGATAGAAAAATAGGCCTGACTTGCCCCAGAGAAATTCCCCAAAGGAAAAGGCAGCCCCCCACATATAATGACTGTGAGTAAGATGAAAAGACAAAACGTAGGGATGAAATAGATTCAGCAAAGTGGGGCCCGATATTCTAGGACAGAGCGAGGACAGTAAAGCGAACTTTGCAGTCTACAAAAAACCCTAAAGCAAAACCACGCAAAGGGGGCAAAAAAAACCCACCGTGCCGAACTAACGGCACGGCGGTACACCCTTTGCATCTCAGAGCTTCCAGCAAAACAAAAGACAAGCTGGACAGAAAAAAAAGCAACAAAAAGCAAAAAGCACTTAGCTATACAGAGCAGCAGGTCACAGGAACAATCAGGAGAAGCTCAGATCCAACACTGAAACATTGACAAGGAGCAAGGATAGCAGCATCAGGCAGAGTTAAGTAATGAAGCAGTTAACGAGCTCACCAGAACACCTGAGGGAGGAAGCTCAGAAGCTGCAGTACCACTTGTGACCATAGGAGTGAATTCAGCCACAGAATTCACAACAGTACCCCCCCCTTGAGGAGGGGTCACCGAACCCTCACCAGAGCCCCCAGGCCGACCAGGATGAGCCGCATGAAAGGCACGAACAAGATCGGAAGCATGAACATCAGAGGCAAAAACCCAGGAATTATCTTCCTGAGCATAACCCTTCCATTTAACCAGATACTGGAGTTTCCGTCTAGAAACACGAGAATCCAAAATCTTCTCCACAATATACTCCAATTCCCCCTCCACCAAAACCGGGGCAGGAGGCTCAACAGATGGAACCATAGGTGCCACGTATCTCCGCAACAACGACCTATGGAATACATTATGTATGGAAAAGGAGTCTGGGAGGGTCAAACGAAAAGACACAGGATTGAGAACCTCAGAAATCCAATAAAACGAGGTTTAAATTTAGGAGAGGAAACCTTCATAGGAATATGACGAGAAGATAACCAAACCAGATCCCCAACACGAAGTCGGGGACCCACACGGCGTCTGCGATTAGCGAAAAGTTGAGCTTTCTCCTGGGACAAGATCAAATTGTCCACTACCTGAGTCCAGATCTGCTGCAACCTATCCACCACAGAATCCACACCAGGACAGTCCGAAGACTCAACCTGTCCTGAAGAGAAACGAGGATGGAACCCAGAATTGCAAAAAAATGGAGAAACCAAGGTAGCCGAGCTGGCCCGATTATTAAGGGCGAACTCAGCCAACGGCAAAAAGGACACCCAATCATCCTGGTCTGCAGAAACAAAACATCTCAGATATGTTTCCAAGGTCTGATTGGTTCGTTCGGTCTGGCCATTAGTCTGAGGATGGAAAGCCGAGGAAAAGGATAGGTCAATGCCCATCCTACCACAAAAGGCTCGCCAGAACCTTGAAACAAACTGGGAACCTCTGTCAGAAACAATATTCTCAGGAATGCCATGCAACCGAACCACATGCTGAAAGAACAAAGGTACCAAATCAGAGGAGGAAGGCAATTTAGCCAAGGGCACCAGATGACACATTTTAGAAAAGCGATCACAGACCACCCAAATGACTGACATCTTTTGAGAAACGGGAAGGTCAGAAATGAAATCCATCGAAATATGTGTCCAAGGCCTCTTTGGGACCGGCAAGGGCAAAAGCAACCCACTGGCACGAGAACAGCAGGGCTTAGCCCTAGCACAAATCCCACAGGACTGCACAAAAGTACGTACATCCCGTGACAGAGATGGCCACCAGAAGGATCTAGCCACTAACTCTCTGGTACCAAAGATTCCAGGATGACCAGCCAACACCGAACAATGAAGTTCAGAGATAAGTTTATTAGTCCACCTATCAGGGATGAACAGTTTCTCTGCTGGACAACGATCAGGTTTATTCGCCTGAAATTTTTGCAGCACCCGCCGCAAATCAGGGGAGATGGCAGACACAATGACTCCTTCCTTGAGGATACCCGCTGGCTCAGATAAACCCGGAGAGTCGGGCACAAAACTCCTAGACAGAGCATCCGCCTTCACATTTTTAGAGCCCGGAAGGTACGAAATCACAAAGTCGAAGCGGGCAAAAAATAACGACCAACGGGCCTGTCTAGGATTCAAGCGCTTGGCAGACTCGAGATAAGTCAAGTTCTTATGATCAGTCAATACCACCACGCGATGCTTAGCTCCTTCAAGCCAATGACGCCACTCCTCGAATGCCCACTTCATGGCCAGCAACTCTCGATTGCCCACATCATAATTACGCTCAGCGGGCGAAAACTTCCTGGAAAAGAAAGCACATGGTTTCATCACTGAGCAATCAGAACCTCTCTGTGACAAAACCGCCCCTGCTCCAATCTCAGAAGCATCAACCTCGACCTGGAACGGAAGAGAAACATCTGGCTGACACAACACAGGGGCAGAACAAAAACGACGCTTCAACTCCTGAAAAGCTTCCACAGCAGCAGAAGACCAATTAACCAAATCAGCACCCTTCTTGGTCAAATCGGTCAATGGTTTGGCAATGCTAGAAAAATTACAGATGAAGCGACGATAAAAATTAGCAAAGCCCAGGAACTTTTGCAGACTTTTCAGAGATGTCGGCTGAATCCAATCCTGGATGGCTTGGACCTTAACTGGATCCATCTCGATAGTAGAAGGGGTAAAGATGAACCCCAAAAATGAAACTTTCTGCACACCAAAGAGACACTTTGATCCCTTCACAAACAAAGAGTTAGCACGCAGGACCTGAAAAACCATTCTGACCTGCTTCACATGAGACTCCCAATCATCTGAGAAGATCAAAATGTCATCCAAGTAAACAATCAGGAATTTATCCAGATACTCACGGAAGATGTCATGCATAAAAGACTGAAACACAGATGGAGCATTGGCAAGTCCGAACGGCATCACTAGATACTCAAAATGACCCTCGGGCGTATTGAATGCAGTTTTCCATTCATCTCCTTGCCTGATTCTCACCAGATTATACGCACCACGAAGATCTATCTTAGTGAACCAACTAGCCCCCTTAATCCGAGCAAACAAGTCAGATAACAATGGCAAGGGATACTGAAATTTAACAGTGATCTTATTAAGAAGGCGGTAATCAATACACGGTCTCAGCGAACCATCCTTCTTGGCTACAAAGAAGAACCCTGCTCCCAGTGGTGATGACGATGGGCGAATATGTCCCTTCTCCAGGGATTCCTTCACATAACTGCGCATAGCGGCGTGTTCAGGCACGGATAAATTAAATAATCGACCTTTAGGGAATTTACTACCAGGAATCAAATTGATAGCACAATCACAATCCCTATGCGGAGGTAGAGCATCGGACTTGGGCTCTTCAAATACATCCTGATAATCAGACAAGAACTCTGGGACCTCAGAAGGGGTGGATGACGAAATCGACAAAAATGGAACATCACCATGTACCCCCTGACAACCCCAGCTGGATACCGACATGGAATTCCAATCCAATACTGGATTATGGGTTTGTAGCCATGGCAACCCCAACACGACCACATCGTGCAGATTATGCAACACCAGAAAGCGAATAACTTCCTGATGTGCAGGAGCCATGCACATGGTCAGCTGGGCCCAGTATTGAGGTTTATTCTTGGCCAAAGGTGTAGCATCAATTCCTCTCAATGGAATAGGACACCGCAAAGGCTCCAAGAAAAACCCACAACGTTTAGCATAATCCAAATCCATCAGATTCAGGGCAGCGCCCGAACCCACAAACGCCATGACAGAAAACGACGACAAAGAGCATATCAAGGTAATGGACAGAAGGAATTTGGACTGTACAGTACCAATGACGGCAGACCTAGCGGACCGCTTAGTGCGCTTAGGACAATCAGAAATAGCATGAGTGGAATCACCACAGTAGAAACACAGACCATTCAGACGTCTGTATTCCTGCCGTTCAACTCTAGTCATAGTCCTATCGCACTGCATAGGCTCAGGTTTAACCTCAGGCAGTACCGCCAAATGGTGCACAGATTTACGCTCGCGCAAGCGTCGACCGATCTGAATGGCCAAAGACAAAGACTCATTCAAACCAGCAGGCATAGGAAATCCCACCATGACATCCTTAAGAGCCTCAGAGAGACCCTTTCTGAACAAAGCTGCCAGCGCAGATTCATTCCACTGAGTGAGTACTGACCATTTCCTAAATTTCTGACAATATACTTCTATATCATCCTGACCCTGGCACAAAGCCAGCAAATTTTTCTCAGCCTGATCCACTGAATTAGGCTCATCGTACAGCAATCCGAGCGCCAGGAAAAACGCATCGATACTACTCAATGCAGGGTCTCCTGGCGCAAGAGAAAATGCCCAGTCTTGAGGGTCGCCGCGCAAAAAAGAAATAATAATCAAAACCTGTTGAATAGGATTACCAGAAGAATGAGGTTTCAAGGCCAGAAATAGCTTACAATTATTTTTGAAACTTAGAAACTTAGTTCTATCTCCAAAAAACAAATCAGGAATAGGAATTCTTGGTTCTAACATAGATTTCTGATCAATAGTATCTTGAATTTTTTGTACATTTATAACGAGATTATCCATTGAAGAGCACAGACCCTGAATATCCATGTCCACACCTGTGTCCAGAATCACCCAAATGTCTAGGGGAAAAAAAAAAAGTGAACACAGAGCAGAAAAAAAAAAAAAAAAAAAATGATGTCAGAACTTTTTCTTTCCCTCTATTGAGAATCATTAGTTGGGCTCCTTGTACTGTTATGTTTGCTAATGACAGGTGTTATGAAGGCAATCCAGAAACACAGTGTGCTTAGCGATCAGAGCGCAAACAGTGATCTGACAAATACCCAAAAATACAAGAACGAGCTCTGAGACGTGGAAACTCTGTAGACTGCACACCTGATCCTATCCTAAACACAACTAAAAGCGGCTGTGGATTGCGCCTAACAACTACCTAGGCAACTCGGCACAGCCTAAGAAACTAGCTAGCCTGAAGATAGAAAAATAGGCCTGACTTGCCCCAGAGAAATTCCCCAAAGGAAAAGGCAGCCCCCCACATATAATGACTGTGAGTAAGATGAAAAGACAAAACGTAGGGATGAAATAGATTCAGCAAAGTGGGGCCCGATATTCTAGGACAGAGCGAGGACAGTAAAGCGAACTTTGCAGTCTACAAAAAACCCTAAAGCAAAACCACGCAAAGGGGGCAAAAAAAACCCACCGTGCCGAACTAACGGCACGGCGGTACACCCTTTGCGTCTCAGAGCTTCCAGCAAAACAAAAGACAAGCTGGACAGAAAAAAAGCAACAAAAAGCAAAAAGCACTTAGCTATACAGAGCAGCAGGTCACAGGAACAATCAGGAGAAGCTCAGATCCAACACTGAAACATTGACAAGGAGCAAGGATAGCAGCATCAGGCGGAGTTAAGTAATGAAGCAGTTAACGAGCTCACCAGAACACCTGAGGGAGGAAGCTCAGAAGCTGCAGTACCACTTGTGACCACAGGAGTGAATTCAGCCACAGAATTCACAACAGGTAGGCAACTCGGGTGTACTCATAACCTCTGTGGGAAAGACTCGATTTTCCTTCCACTATGTTATATGTGGGTGAAAATAAGGTTGACGTGTCCACCTTCTTGGACAGTGGGGCGGGGTTTAATTTGGTCGACGCAGGGTTCGTCCGGGACCAAGGCTTTGTCTCACAAACCTTGTCCAGACCTATACCCATAATAGCTATTAATTCCGGTCCCCTAAGACAGGGGCACTTCATGCAGGTAGGCCATGACTTACGGCTACAAGTAGGGGCCATACACTCTGAGGTGTTAAAATGTTATGTGCTTGAGGGCCTGCCCTCACCTGTGGTACTGGGACTTCCTTAGCTCGCTCTGCACAATCCAGTAATTGATTGGCAGACACAGGAAGTGGTAAAATGGGAGTACATACTGTCAAGGACACTGTTTGGGTACCCGGTTGGCAAGGGTGGATACCCAGTCTGTGCCCCATTACCTGTCAGACTTTGTGGATGTGTTTTCTGAGCAGGGGAGCCAAGAGCTTCCCCCACATCATCCTTATGATTGTGCCATCAATCTGGTTCCTGGTGCCAAGCTGCCCAAGAGCAGACTCTATAACATCTCAGGTCCAGAAAGGCAGGCCATGAAGGACTATATTACAGAAAGTCTGGCTAAGGGCCATATCCGACCTTCCTCTTCACACCTTGCTGCAGGGTTCTTTTTCGTAAAGAAGAAGGATGGCAGGTTACGTCCTTGCCTGGATTTCCGGGAACTTAATGCTATCACGGTCCGTGATCCGTATCCGCTACCTCTTATACCTGACCTTTTTAATCAAATTATTGGGGCAAAATGGTTCTCTAAAATGGACCTCAGGGGGGCGTTCAATCTCATCCGCATTAAGGAGGGTGATGAGTGGAAGACTGCATTCAATATGCCAGAAGGACACTACGAGAATCTAGTGATGCCTTTTGGGTTGACGAAGACGCCCGCCGTCTTCCAGCACTTTATTAATGACATCTTTAGTCACCTTGTAGGCAGGTTTGTTGTTATCTACCTGGATGACATTCTTGTGTACTCACCTGACCTTGAGTCACACCAGCAACATGTCAGACAAGTCCTACAGATACTTTGTGACAATAAATTGTATGTCAAACCTGAAAAGTACATGTTCTCGGTGGAGGAGATCCCTTTCTTTGGATATGTAATATCTGCCACCGGTTTTCGCATGGATACTGCGAAAGTCCGGGCGGTATTGGAATGGGATCATCCTGAGGATTTGAAGTCCTTACAAAGATTTTTGGGGTTTGCCAATTACTACCGTAAATTCATAAAGAACTTTTCAGTAGTAGCTAAACCACTCACTGATATGACTAAAAAAGGGACGGACTTCTCCAAGTGGTCCAGTCCTGCCAAGGAGGCATTTGACACTTTGAAAGGGTGTTGTACTTCTGCGCCGATTCTTATTCAGCCTGATGTCACTCAGCCATTCATTGTGGAGGTGGATGCATCCGAGGTGGGAGTAAGGGCTGTATTATCGCAAGGTGCGTCTCCTGGTAAATGGCAACCATGCGCTTACTTCTCTAAAAAACTGTCACCAGCTGAGAGAAACTATGATATTGGTAATAGGGAACTCTTAGCTATCAAATGGGCATTTGAGGAGTGGCGTCATTTTTTGGAAGGAGCGGTTCACCCTGTGACGGTGATCACTGATCATAAGAATCTGGTTTACTTGGAGTCGGCAAAACGTCTTACACCTCGTCAGGCAAGATGGGCTTTGTTCTTTACCAGATTTAACTTTTTTGTTACTTTTAGGCCGGGAAGCAAAAATGTTAAGGCAGATGCTTAGTCCCATTGTTTTCCTGGGGGAGGCGATAAGTGCAAACCGGTACCTATTCTTCAAAAAGGGGTAGTAATGGCATCCATATGCTCCAATCTTGAAAGAGAGGTTGCGGGCGCTTAGGGGGATGCCCCTGCTACCTGTCCTCTTGGTGAACTATTTGTACCAGTCAATCTCCATCTTAGAATCTTCAGTGAACATCATGATATGGTGCCGGCTGGACGTCCAGGGATTAAGGCTACTGCAGATCTACTTACTCGGCGTTTTTGGTGGCCAGGTGCTTTTAAGGATGTTCAGGAGCATGTCGCCGATTGCAATATCTGTGCGCATTCTCAGACTTCACATACCCGTCCGTCAGGGGCTCTCCTACCTTTGGAGATTCCCAGCAGACCTTGGACTCATTTGTCGGTCGATTTTATTACGGATCTACCTGTGTCTGCAGGGAACACTGTAATTCTGATGGTAGTGGACAGGTTCAGTAAAATGTCTCATTTTATTGCTTTGCCAGCTTTGCCTAATGCCAAAACTTGCGCAAATCTTCGTCAGGGAAATAATAAGACTGCATGGGATTCCTATGGATATTGTTTCTGATCGGGGGTGCAGTTCATCTCCAAATTTTGGAGGGCGTTTTGCACCCATTTGGGGATCCATTTGTCTTTTTCTTTGGCGTTTCACACTCAGTCTAACGGGCAGACTGAACGGGTTAATCAGAATTTAGAGACTTAGATGTTTTGTATCTGAGAATCAGGAGGACTGGGTGACCTACTTACCATTGGCTGAATTTTCAGTTAATAATTGCTGTCTGGAATCAACTGGTAAGTCCCCATTTTTGGGGGCATATGGGTTTCATCCGCAGTTTAGTTTGTTCAATGGTGATCGCCTTTCTGGTTTACCAGAGGAGGAACGGTTCTCTTCTTCTATTTCTACGATTTGGCAGGGGGTGATTAATAATTTGCAAAAGATGGGCTCCAAATATAAGAGATTGGCTGATCGGAGACGTTTGGTGGGTCCGGACCTGAGTGTTGGTGACTTGGTGTGGCTGTCCTCAAGGAACATTAAGCTAAAGGTTCCATCTTGGAAATTGGGTCCCAGGTTTATTGGTCCCTATAAGATCCTAGCCATCGTCAATCCGGTAGCATTCTGCCTTGCTCTGCCACCTACGTTTAAAATCCACAATGTGTTTCACCGTTCTCTTCTCAAGAAGTACGTGGCATCTGCAGGATCTTCACCTCTGCCACCTTCTCCTGTCATTGTCGATGGTAATCTGGAGTTCCAGATAGCCAAGGTCTTAGATTCTCGACTGGTTCGTCGGTCACTTCAATACATGGTACATTGGAAGGGGTACGGTCCTGAGGAGAGGATGTGGGTTCCAGCTTCCGATGTTCATGTGACCAGACTGGCTCGGGCCTTTCATACGGCCCACCCAGATAAACCAGGTCCTGAGGTTCCGGTGGTCCCTCATAGAAGGGGGGGTACTGTCACGGAGTTACCGCGACAGAGCAGTACCAGAAGACCACGGCATCTGATGGCTTCTGCTTCATCGCTGAGAAGAAGCACTTCTCCTGTGTATTAAAAGTGTTTTGTTTTCTTTCAGTAGGACAGGGGTTAATAGGCCATGTGGAAATTCCTGCTTTCAGCTGTGCTCGGTTAGCCACTCCTCTCTCCTTTAAAAGCTAGGCCTTCTGGTCAGATCCTTGTCTGAGATAGCACTTGCTTGATAGTCCTGGAGTGAGGAGCTGGTGTTTGGAGAGCTGGAGAAATTTTATTGTGCGACAGTTGTATGGTTTGTACGCTTGGGAAATTCCTCATCCTTACCTGCTTTATTTACCATCCCCGTCCTTCACACCCTGGTGGATACCTCTGTTATTGGTGAGAGCATATTTTGTATAAGTGGAGTTTTCTTTTTACCCTTGTCTTTGTTCCCTTGTTTGTCGGGTTGGTGTACTGTTGTACACGGTAGCGCCTCTCTTCCCCGGGTGGGGGAGGGGGACAGACGCAGGGCAGCAGTCAGGAGACAGGGCGAGGGCGGAGGCCCCGGCATCCTCACCATCTGAGGTATCCCGGGGAACAGAGCGAGTTAGGGTGCCCCCTAGAGCTAGGGCCAGGAAAGGCCCCCCTGGTCCCAGTTTACTCGCAGTCCAATCGTGACACCTACATTATGCTGCTCTCAGATTTGGTGGCAAAAACCTGGTGACAGATTCCTTTTAGAGTGGTCAGGAAAGCAATAGAGGATTGTGGCATTAAATATTCAAGGTCTACAGTCTATAAGGAAGAGCAGGAAGCTGACGTAATGAGGTTCTGTCAGTGGTTGTCTCTCAGCTCTAAAAATGGCTACCATGGAAAGGCTTAGAGCAAGCCACTCTAATAACCCTGTCCCTAGATTTTATAATTATCTTGTGTACAGGGATCTGGATGTATACAGACATTCCCTGGGCTGGTGCCACAGAGTCAGCCGTGGTTGGGTGGGACAGGCTGGCAGAAGCGGTTAGGTAGCCAA
The DNA here is from genome assembly GCF_032444005.1 of Ranitomeya imitator. Taxonomy (NCBI): domain Eukaryota; kingdom Metazoa; phylum Chordata; class Amphibia; order Anura; family Dendrobatidae; genus Ranitomeya; species Ranitomeya imitator. The sequence continues at coordinate 220,828,684 of NC_091284.1, read as the reverse complement.
TTTAGAACCAAGAGGGAAGAGATGGTATAAAATTAGAAAATGCAAGAATAGTCAGTAATACAAGCCAAGGTCAAGACATGAAAGAAATACACTACACAGGAGCTGAACACACAGGACTTAACCAGAAGAGCACAAGTCTAGATCTGGAATCTTCCAGCAGTAAGCTGGAAGCTTTAGTAGGATGTGGTGTTTTTTAATTGGCTGCAGTAGGGAGCTGATGACTCCAGCTAGACAGCACACACACCCATACTGTTAGAATGGACAACACTGCAGGTCTCAGCCTGCCTAACATTAGTGGCTGGATAGAGCCCCAATTGTTCAAAGCTTCTGGTTGAAACGTCTCTTCTATCATCATCACCACTCACAGGATGAATGTGGCAGATACTGAGATTGATATAGCAGGAACAGGTCCTGGTAGAGAGGTGCTAGCTTTCTGCTTTAGAGAGCATGGCCTATTAATGCATTACACTGTGTGCAGAATTATTAGGCAAGTTGTTTTTTGGATCACATGATACTTTTTATACATGTTGTCCTACTCCAAGCTGTACAGGCTTGAGAGCCAACTACCATATAAGTAAATCAGGTGATGTGCATCTCTGTTATGAGAAGGGGTGTTGTCTAATGACATCAAAACCTTATATAAGGTGTGCTTAATTATTAGGTAACTTCCTTTCAATTGGCAAAATGGGTCAGAAGAGAGATTTGACGGGCTCTGAAAAATCCAAAATTGTGAGAGATCTTGCAGAGGGATGCAGTAGTCTTAAAATTGCCAAACATTTGAAGCGTGATCACCGAACAATCAAGCGTTTCATAGCAAATAGCCAACTGGATCGCAAGAAGCGTGTTGGACAAAAAAGGCCCAAAATAACTGCCCATGAATTGAGGAAAATCAAGCGTGAAGCTGCCAAGATGCCATTTGCCACCAGTTTTGCCATAATTCAGAGCTGCAACGTTACTGGAGTAACAAAAAGCACAAGGTGTGCAATACTCAGGGACATGGCTAAGGTACGGAAGGCTGAAAAATGACCACCTTTGAACAAAAAACATAAGATAAAACATCAAGACTGGGCCAAGAAATATCTTACGACTGACTTTTCAAAGGTTTTATGCACTGATGAAATGAGAGTGACTCTTGATTGGCCAGAAGCTGGATCAGTAAAGGGCAGAGAGCTCCACTCCTACTCAGATGCCAGCAAGGTGGAGGTGGGGTACTGGTATGGGCTGGTATCATCAAAGATGAACTTGTGCAACCTTTTCGGGTTGAGGATGGAGTGAAGCTCAACTCCCAGACCTACTGCCAGTTTCTGGAAGACAACTTCTTCAAGCAGTGGTACAGGAAGAAGTCAGTATCGTTCAAGAAAAACATGATTTTCATGCAGGACAATGCTCCATCACATGCCTCCAACTACTCCACAGCGTGGCTGGCCAGAAAAGGTCTCAAAGAAGAAACCTGTGTTCCCTCATAAAATTTGAGATCTACAGAGAGGGAAAACAGTACACCTCTCGGAACAGTGTCTGGGAGGCTGTGGTGGCTGCTGCACGCAATGTTGATCGTAAACAGATCAAGCAACTGACAGAATCTATGGATGGAAGGCTGTTGAGTGTCATCATAAAGAAAAGTGGCTATATTGGTCTCTCATTTTTTGGGGTCTTGTTTTTGCATGTCAGAAATGTTTATTTCTAAATTTTGTGAAGTTATATTGGTTTACCTGGTGAAAATAAACAAGTGAGATGGGAATATACTTGGTTTTTATTAAGTTGCCTAATAATTCTGCACAGTAATAGTTACCTGCACAAACAGACATCCTCCTAAGATTGCTAAATCTAAAAAAAAAAACACTCCAACTTCCAAAAATATTAAGCTTTGGTATTTATGAGTCTATTGGGTTGATTGAGAACATAGTTGTTGATCAATAATAACAATAATCCTCTAAAATACAACTTGCCTAATAATTCTGCACACAGTGTACATGATTGGTCAGTTATTTATGTAATACTACACTTCCCTTACAGCTGATACTTTTGTGGAAATGTATGGCCAGTTATGAATTCTATTTGTGGTATTAGATGAGCTCTCTGGAGTAGAAAAGGAGAAAATAGTCATAAGAAAACATTTTTAACCCCTTACCGACATGCCAATTTTCTATTTTCACATTTTTCATATTTCCCTCCCCTTATTCCAAAAGCCATCATTTTTTTTTAATTTTTCTTTCAACATAGCCATAGGAGGGCATGATTTTTTGTGTGGGATGAAATGTACTTTTTAATGACACCATCCATTTTATTATGGCATGTACTGCAAAACAGTAAAGTAATTTAAAGAGTTGCAAATTGGGAAAAAAATTCTGCACTTGATTTTTTGTTTTTGTTTTCATGGTGTCCATTGTGCAGTAAAAATAAACTAGCAATATAATTCTCCAGTTCAATATGATTATGATAATTCCAAACATGCTGGGAAAACAAATCAGAATTTTGTAAAAAAAAAAAAAATGTTTCATGTATCGACATTTTTCGAGACTGGTAACATTTTCATATTCTGCACAATGAAGCTTTTATTGATACCATTTTGTAGTAGGTACAACATTTTATTTACTTTCTATTGCATTATTTACAGTGATGCAGTGGCTGAAAAATTGCATTTCTGGATTCTGATTTTACTTCTCTTTCAAATGTTAATTTTAAATTAATGTTGTATTTTGATAGATTGGACATTTGTTGACACAGCAATTCCACCTTGTATATGCAAAAGTCCAATCTATGCTTGTTTTTATTTTAATTTCTTTATTTGTAATTTTGGAAAAGAGGGTGATTTCATACTGTACTCTTTTTTTTACAGTGGTTTTTTAGGCCCCTTAGAGGACTTGAACCGGTGACTGATGGAGAGTTCAACAGCGGCATTTTAGGAGTTAAAAGAAAAGCTCCACTCCACTTGCTACGGTTAAAGGCAGATGATGGCTAAATAACACAGCCATCATCTATATAAATATAGCAAACCTGCGGAAAAACCCTCTCTTTTCTGCGACAAATTGGAGATCAAAGTGTGAAAATGATGTACGTTTTTAATTAACTTTATTCAAAATATTCTACAGAACTCTATCAAGTATTTATAATGGTCAATAATGTTTATGTGATTCACTGTGGGAACTTTTAATGTTTTTTTTCTTTGGACCCTCTCACCAGACACAGAAAAAAAACTATAGTTCCATTTTTTTATTTCACTGCATTCCGCAATACTTATTATAAAATAACTTCAATAAAACAACTGGTATGAGTAATTCTTACAGCGGTTTGTCTGTTGCTCATTAGAACAAATTGAAGTCCAGAAACACAACATGCGTCATAATTTAATAATCTATAAATAAAAGTCCTCCTTCCTGAATTAGTTTTGATTGAATGAAGTCAATAATTTCCCACTAGCATTTATGTACTATTGAAACGAAAATCTATGTCCACTTTCTTCATGAATTTTCAATTTATATAGACTGATACATCCTGTGGGTCATTTAGTTCCTGGGATTGCCATATCATAGGGCATATGCTTACCATATAAAGAACTTTCACTACAACGGAGTGGATTAGGTTCAAAACTGGTTGAGACAACCTTTATTATCTTCATAAACAGCAACGCAAGTACATCATCGTACAAAAGAATTTGAAACAGAACTGACCATTAATACAGCAACCCAAGCTGAAAATATGAAGGTTAGATGCACTTTTGTCCCTTTCCCTTACAAGCAGGAACTATTCATGCCTTTAGCATCAACTACAACTTTAAAGAACTGCTTCTTTTTCTACCACATAAACTCTGGTTGCCTGGAATATCTCCAAAGAAAAAAAAAGGGATTGAGATCCAGCTCCTAAAATTCGGTAATTTTTATTAGATTCCAAAAACGATAAAATCCACAGACATGGAATAACCAAACTCCCTCTGGGTGGGTGCCCCTGCACATGAGGTGCCATACGGCAACGCGTTTCGATCTGACGATCTTTTTCATAGCCATTACCGAATTTTAGGAGCTGGATCTCAATCCCTTTTTTTTTCTTTGGAGGACTTGATCGTTCACCTGCAACGGAGATCCATGCACCTGTGATCGTCATCGGTGAGCTGGCTTATTTCTTTTCTCTTGTTGCCTGGAATATGCCACTCTAGTAATTGTACAGATACAACACTTATACATTTTACTGTACTGATCCTGAATTACAATTGTGCTACAGTCAGTTCTCATTCATAGCTGCATTAACATTCCCAACTGGCTCAATGTCTTCATAAAACTTGGTCATCTGGTAGTCATGAACATAGAGTACTTATTTTTGCCACATTTATGTATTACACAAATAGGTCCTTGAATTTGATGGTCATCTCTAGTGTTGGTGTGACTTGCTTTGCATGACCCACTCCATTGGCCAAGATAGTGGTCTGAGACCGTTAGATGGGAGCCATGAAAACCTCTTGCCTAACAGCATCTGCTGCTCTTCTTTTGACTATCTGGCCTGGTGCAACATCACATATGCCTCTCGGCAAAAAGTTGAGCCAAGCCGCCTAAACAAAATAAGATCCTCCTTAGGTCAGAGGTGGCTCTCATGGCTTTCATCCAACGGTCACATATTACTGGCATGTTTGATGGATGGCTCATGTGAATCATTTAACACCCACTGTTCACATCTTCTAATATTACTATTTCCCCTGTGGCTAATAGGTATTATTCAAACTAATTTTATTACATACCTTAATTTTCTCATCTTCTATACAGATGCCAATAAGCTTAACATACTGCCAAGGAAAGTAAGGGCTCCCATACATGTTAGACTAACATTGGGGAAATATGCTGTTATAGTCAGGCAGACAGTTTATTTTGTATGTGGGCCCACCTGTTCTCCCTGACAAATTATGTCAAGGGAATTAAAGATCCAGCATTTCCAATTTTGGACTGATGATCCCTTTGTTCTGGACAAGATAGGATGATGCCTGAGGAGTCTCTCATAGTAAACACAGGAGCTCTCGGCAGAGCACGTACTCCTATGTATAAAGGAGAAATAGTGATCGGCATCCTAAACATTACTGGAGGTAATGTTTTATGTACTGCATGACACTTTTTTTGTGGCAGAGTACTTTGGCTATAAGCTGATTGCATCAATGAGATATTAAGCCATTTTCAGCTCAATTAAGAAAGATGAAACTACAATTGTTATTCTATTGAAAACATATTGAGGATCAAATGAGTGAAAACTTTCATGTGAATGTGTTGACAGACTGATCATAAAATAACTACTTGTGGTTCTGTTCAAGCAGTCATGGTATCTTCACTGCCAAGATAGTTCTAAGTTGTAAGGAAATTTATTCCAGAGAACAGTTTGGCTCTTGTTTTAGTGGTGTTATTTTTATGCCACTTACTCCATTCTACAAAAAAAAATGTTTTTGAAAAACGCTGATCCATCAATCAAAATCAAAATATATTAAAGCAATAAAAATAATAGGAAGAATGAAAGAAGAAACACATTAATCTTAGCTGGAATAATGGGAACATACTTGCCAAATTGCCACTATTACGTTAAAGTGGACATTTGGCCAAGTGTTAATATTGAAACGGACACAGGACGCTATAATGGCTTCAGAGGAGAATAAGAAGTTTTTTTTTTCATTTAACCACTCTATGGTGGAGATATTAGGATTTAATGTATTTGGCACCTATAAAGATAACTTTTTTATGAGATCCAAATGGATGTTATCAGACAGTTTTCACTGGGTTAATTTACTTTTTCTACCTATGTTTTGCTGACCAATCATAAGCAGGAAGTAACACTCGAAAGAAAGAACACACCCCACAATAAATTAAAGCAGTTTTCTCAGTGTTTGAGATGTAATGATATAGTCTTGTACTCCTGGTCTCACTTTCTGCATGAGTGAGTCAGTGTGGGGGGAGGCAGCACAGCTGAGTTTAGTTCTGTCACATTACAAACCCTTTCAGCTCTCCTCCTCAGTCAGCTGTATTGTATTGTTCCTCTCCCTCTCTAATAACTCCTGTCCTATGTTGTGTCAGTATTACACTTATGTCCTTTGTGCTTAACTTGTAATCACTTTGCAATGAGATCAGTGCAGGGAGTCATTAGATTTCACAGAGAAGTTGCTCAGAACAGTTAGGTTACTCCTGTGTGAGATATTTTGACAGCTCAGATCTCTCTACAGAGCAACTACAAGTTTCCTGATGCATGGTGGCTCAGTGGTTAGCTTTGCAGTGTTGGGGTCCAGTGTTCAATTCCCACCAAGGACAACATCTGCAAGGAGTTTGTATGTTCTCCCCATGTTTGCATGGTACTCTAGTTCCTCCCACTCTCCAAAGACATACTGATAGGGAATTTAGATTGTGAGCACCATTGGGACAGCAATAATAATGTATGTAAAGCTCTGCGGAGCATGAAAGCGCTATATAAGCAAAGCATATTAAATGATTAAATTAATCTCACCTTCTTAGACTCTCTTGTAACAGGATTGGTGCCACAGGATTGGAGGATAGCTGATGTGGCCCCGATATTTAAGAAAGGTAAGAAGGTGGATCATGGTATCTACTGTCCAGTAAGCCTGACATCAGTACTGTGCAAAGTTTTTGAGGGCATCATAAGTGATGACCTGCAGAGATATATTGCAGAGAATAATATAATATCTGACAACCAGCATGGATTCATGAAAGATAGGTCATGTCTAACCAAAATGTTGGGTTTCTACAGTATAAGGAGGTAAGTGCAAGTCTGGATGTTGGTAATGCGGCTGATGTAATTTTTCTGGATTTTGCAAAGGCATTTGATGTGGTAACACATAACAGCCTTATACTGAAGCTATAGAGGCCAAAACTGGGGGAAACTATATGCAGATGGGTAAGGAATTGGCTAAATGACAGGAAACAGAGTCGTCATAAATGGTTCGTTCTTTAAATGGGATACAGTCAGCAGTGGGGTACCACAGGGATCTGTGCTAGGACTGATTCTTCTTAACCTATTTATTAATGACCTTGTGGATGGAATTGAGAGTAAAGTATCAGTCTTTGCTGACAACACCAAACTATGAAGGATAATAACATCTGACCTTGACGGTATAGTATTGCAAATGATCTGAATAAGATGACTGAATGGGCAAACACTTGGCAAATGAGGTTTAATGTAGATAAATGTAAAGTAGTGCACCTAGGATAGAGTAGTCCTATTGCTGCACATACGTTAAATGGGAGTATACTTGGGACAACAGAAGAAGAGAAGGATTTTGGTATTCTAATTCAGGTAAGCTGAGCATCAGTACTCAATGTCAAGCAGCAGCGGCAAAAGCAAACGAGATTTTAGGATGTATAAAAAGAAAGATAAAATCCTGCAATCCCAACACATTGTTAACCCCTTTATAAATCCCTGGTGAGGCGTCATCTAGAATATGGGATCCAGCTTTGGCTTCACATTTTTGAAAGGACATTCAGAAGTTAGATTAAGTTCAAAGACGGGAAACTAGATTATTACAAGGAATGAAAGGCCTCTCATATGATGAAAGGTTGAAAAAGTTCGGCTTGTTTAGCTTAGAAAAATGACGCCTCAGAGGAGATCTCTTTTACATGTATAAATATACTGTATGTGTGGTCACTACAGAGGACTTGCATAAAACTTATTCCTTCCAAAGATAATACTTAGGACCAGGGGCACTCATTACGGGCACACATAACATTGTGGTTGAAATTGGTGGAGAAAGGTTGAAGTTGATGGACCTAGGTCTTTTTTCAACCTATGTACAGTGGGTTGCGAAAGTATTCAGACCCCTTAAAATTTTTCACTCTTTGTTTCATTGCAGAGATTTGTTAAATTCAAAAATAGTTCATTTTTTCACATTAATGTTCAATCTGCATCCCATCTTGACTGAAAAAAAAAACAGAAAAGTAGACATTTTTGCAAATTTAATAAAAAAGATAAACTGGAATATCACATGGTCATAAGTATTCAGACCCTTTGCTCAGACACTCCTATTTAAGTCACATGCTGTCCATTTCCTTGTGATCCTCCTTAAGATGGTTCTACTCCTTCTTTGGAGTCCAGCTGTGTATAATTAAAGTGATAGCACTTGATTTGGAAAGGCACAAACCTGTCTATATAAGACCTCACAGCTCACAGTGCATGTCAGACCAATTGAAATTTATGAGGTTAAAGGAACTGTCCAAGGAGCTCAGAGACAGAATTGTGGGGAGGCACAGATCTGGCCAAGGCTACAAATGAACTTAACAAATGGCAGCAAAGAAACAAAGGTTACAACATAAATTCTGCAGTACTCAAGGTTCCTAAAAGCTCAGTGGCCTCCATAATCCTTAAATGGAAGAAGTTTGGGACCACCAGAAGTCTTCCTAGACCTGGCCATCCAACCAAATTGAGCAATCATGGGAGAATAGCCTTGGTGAGAGAGGTAAAGAAGAACCTCAAGATCACTGTGGCTGAGCTCCAGAGATGGAGTGGGGTGATGGGAGAAAGTTTCACAAAGTCAATTATCACTTTAGCCCTCCACCAGTCAGGCCTTTATGGCAGAGCTGCCTGACGGAAGCCTCTCCTCAGTGCAAGACACATGAAGGACTACCTGACTATGAGAAATAAGATTCTCTAGTCTGATGAGAAAAAGATAGAACATTTTGGTGATAATTCTAAGTGATATGTGTGGAGAAAACTAGGCAGTGCTCATCACTTGCCCAATGCAATCCCAACAGTGAAACATGGTGGTGGCAGCATCTTGCTATGTTGGTGTTTTTCAGCCGCAGGGACAGGACGACTGGTTGTCATTGAATGAAACATAAATGCAGTTAAATACAGAGATATCGTGGATGAAAACCTCTTCCAGAGTGCTCTGGACTTCAGATTTGGCTGAAGGCTCACCTTCCAACAAGACAATGACCCTAAGCACACAGCTAAAATAACAAAGGAGTGGCTTCAGAACAACTCTGTGACCATTCTTGACTGGCCCAGCCAGAGCCCTGACCTAAACCCCATTGAGCATCTCTGTAGAGACCTGAAAATGGCTGTCCACCCATGTTCACCATTCAACCTGACGGAACTGGAGAGGATCTGCAAAGGAGAGTGGCAGACGATCCCCAAATACAAGTGTGAAAAACTTGTTGCATCATTCCCAAGAAGACTCATGGCTGTACTAGCTAAAAAGGGTGCTTCTACTCAATACTGAGCAAAGGGTCTGAATACTTACAGTACGGACCAAAAGTTTGGACACATCTTCTCATTTAAAGATTTTGTCTGTATTTTCATGACTATGAAAATTGTACATTCACACTGAAGGCATCAAAACTATGAATTAACACATGTGGAATTATATACTTAACGAAAAAGTATGAAACAACTGAAATTATATCTTATACTGTAAAGTAGCCACCTTTTGATTTGATGACTGCTTTGCACACTCTTGGCATTATCTTGATGAGCTTAAAGAGGTAGTCACTGGAAATAGTTTTCACTTCACAGGTGTGCCCTGTCAGGTTTAATAAGTGGGATTTAGTGCATTATAAATGGGGTTGGGACCATCAGTTGTGTTGCACAGAAGTCTGGTGGATACACAGCTGATAGTCCTACTGAATAGACTGTTAGAATTTGATCTAAGGTAAGAAAAAAGCAGCTAAGTAAAGGAAAACGAGTGGCCATCATTAGGGTTGAGCGAAACTGGTCAGCCAGATTCAGAAGTTGCCGACTTTTGGCAAAGTCGGGTTTCATGACCCCTGTGTGGGGTCGGCCATGAGGTCGGCGATCTTCTGAATCTGGTATCGGAATTCCGATACTGATTCCCGATATGTTTGCAATATCGGAAATCGGTATCGGAATTCAGATTTAAGTGTAAAATAAAGAATAAAAATAAAAAATATTGCTATACTCACCCTCGGACACGCCCTGGTTGTAACCGGGAGCCTTCCTTCCTAAGAATGAGCGCCTGAAGGACCTTTCGATGATGTCGCGGCTTGTGATTGGTCGCGAGAGCGGTCACATGGGCGTCACGCGACCAATCACAACCCGCGACGTCATCGAAAGGTCCTTCAAGCGCTGATTCTTAGGAAGGAAGGCTGCGGGTTAGAATCAGGGCGCGTCCGAGGGTGAGAAAATTCCTAACAGGTATATACTCACCCCCGGACGCGCCCTGGTTCTAACCCACAGCATTCCTTCCTAGAATCAGCGCTTGAAGGACCTTTCGATGACGTCGCGGCTTGTGATTGGTCACGTGACGCCCATGTGACCGCTCACGCGACCAATCTCAAGCCGCGACGTCATCGAAAGGTCCTTCAAGCGCTGATTCTTAGGAAGGAAGGCTCCCGGTTACAACCAGGGCGCGTCCGAGGGTGAGTATAGCAATATTTTTTATTTTTATTCTTTATTTTACAGATTAATATGGATCTCAGGGCCTGAAGGAGAGTTTCCTCTCCTTCAGACCCTGGGAACCATTAGAAACCCAATGCACTGCATTGGGTTTCGGGTTTCGGCCGACCCCGACCCCGACTTTTCTATAGGATCGGCCGATTTCACTCGACCCGACTTTTGAAAAAGTCGGGTTTCGTGAAATCCGACCTGATCCTATAAAAACAAAAGTCGCTCAACCCTAGCCATCATTACTTTAAGAAATGAAGGTCAGTCAGTATGAAAAATTGGGAAAACTTTGAAAGTGTCCCCAAGTGTGGTGGCAAAAACCATCAAGCGCTACAAAGAAACTGGCTCACATGAGGACCGCCCCAGGAAAGGAAGACCAAGAGTCACCTCTGCTTCTGAGGATAAGTTTATCCGAGTTACCAGCCTCAGAAATCACAGGTTAACAGCAGCTCAGATTAGAGACTAGGTCAATGCCACACACAGAGTTCTAGTAGTAGACACATCTGTACAACATCTGTTAAGAGGAGACTTTGTGTAGCAGGCCTTCATGGTAAAATAGCTACTATGAGACCCCTGCTAAAGACAGGCATCAAGCAGAAGAGACTTGTTTGGGCTAAAGAACACAAGGAATGGACATTAGACCAGTGGAAATCTGTGCTTTTGGTCTGATGAGTCCAAATTTGAGATCTGTGGTTCCAACCACCGTGCATTTGTGCGACACAGAACAGGTGAACGGATGGACTGTGGGGGTGCTTTGCTGGTGACACTGTTGGGGATTTATTCAAAATTGAAAGCATACTGAACCAGCATGGCTACCACAGCATCTTGCAGTGGCATGCTATTCCATCCGGTTTGCATTTAGTTCGATCATCATTTATTTTTCAACAGGACAATGACCCCAAACACACCTCCAGGCTGTATAAGGCTATTTGACCAAGAAGGAGAGTGATTTGGTGCTACGGCAGATGACCTGGCCTCCACAGTCACCAGACCTGAACCCAATCGAGATGGTTTGGGGTGAGCTGGACCACAGAGTAAAGACAAAAGGGCCAACAAGTGCTAAGCATCTCTGGGAATTCCTTCAACATTGTTGGAAGACCATTCCTGGTAACTACCTCTTGAAGGTCATCAAGAGAATGCCAAGAGTGTGCAAAGCAGGTATCAAAGCAAAGGGTGGCTACCCTATAATTATAATTCCACATGTATAAATATAATTCCACATGTGTTAATTCATAGTTTTGATGCCTTCAGTGTGAATTTACAATTTTCATAGTCATGAAAATACAGAAAAATCTTTAAATGAGAAGGTGTGTCCAAACTTTTGGTCTGTACTGTAAGACCATGAGATATTTCAGTTTTTCTTTTTAATAAATTTGCAAAAATTTCTACATTTCTGTTTTTTTCAGTCAAGATGGGGTGCAGAGTGTACACTAATGAGAAAAAAAACAACTTTTTTGACTTTTCCAAATGGCTGCTATGAAACAAATAGTGAAATATTTAAAGGGTATGAATACTTTCCGTACCCACTGTAACTATAACTACAGTATGTAAAATATCTCGCAGCCCGAGAAAGCTGCTCTATGACAAGGCGAGGGCATGCTCTTCTTTGCTTTTGAGCATTGCACCCTGCTTTTGATTGGTCAGCACCATACAAGGAGAAGAAGTACATACTACCTATGTGAACTATCTGATAACACCAACTTGCAGGTTAAAAAAGTTAACTAATTAGGTGGCAAATACATGGATTGCTTAGATCTCCGCAACAGAGAGGCAATATTAGAAAAAGCAAACGAAAAACTGAGTTTGGCTAGTTGACAACCTTTTTAAATACATGGATTTGGGACTAAAAATCTTTTTTGCAATTCAATTTTATCAAACATTTTGCACTGTTTTTCTTTTACAGGCTCTTTCTTTCCCTGCACATTCAACTGTGATGCAGACTGTGGTCATAAATTTACTGAGAGATGCTTAAAAAAAGTTTTTTTTTGCTCTGCAGCCAATATTATATTTTGCTTCCAGTTTAACTTGTAAAATTTGCTGAAAGGATTGTTTAAATAGACTTATGTACAGTTATATGAAAAAGTTTGGGCACCCCTATTAATCTTCAGCTTAATGTTTTATAAAAATTGTTTTTTTTTGCAACAGCTATTTCAGTTTCATATATCTAATAACTGTTGAACACAGTAATGTTTCTGCCTTGAAATGAGGTTTATTGTACTAAAAGAAAATGGGCAATCTGCATTCAAACAAAATTTGACAGGTGCATAAGCATGGGCACCCCACCAGAAAAGTGACATTAATATTTAGTAGATCCTCCTTTTGCAAAAATAACAGCCTCTAGTCGCTTCCTGTAGCTTTTAAAGAGTTCCTGGATCCTGAATGAAGGTATTTTTGACCATTCCTCTTTACAAAACAATTCCAGTTCAGTTAAGTTTGATGGTCGTCGAGCATGGACAGCCCTCTTCATATGATCCCACAGATGTTCAATGATATTCAGGTCTGTGGACTGGGATGGCCATTCCAGAACAGTGTAATTGTTCCTCTGCATGAATGCCTGAGTAGATTTAGAGCGGTGTTTTGGATCATTGTCTTGCTGAAAGATCCATCCCCTGCGTAACTTCAACTTTGTCACTGATTCATGAATATTATTGTCAAGAATCTGCTGATACTGAGAGGAATCCATGCGTCCCTTAACTTTAACAAGATTCCCAGTGCCGGCATTGGCCACACAGCCCCAAAGCATGATGGAACCTCCACCAAATTTTACTGTGGGTAGCAAGTGTTTTTCTTGGAATGCTGTGTTTTTTGGCCGCCATGCATAACGCCTTTTTGTATGACCAAACAACTCAATCTTGGTTTCATCAGTCCACAGGACCTTCTTCCAAAAAGAAATTGGCTTCTCCAAATGTGCTTTTGCATACCTCAGCTGACTCTGTTTGTGGCATGCTTGCAGAAATGGCTTCTTTCGCATGACTCTCCCATATAGCTTCTCCATGTGCAAAGTGCGTTGTATAGTTGACCGATGCACAGTGACACCATCTGCAGCAAGTTGATGCTGCAGCTCTCTGGAGCTGGTCTGAGGATTGTCCTTGACTGATCTCACCATTCTTCTTCTCTGCCTTTCTGATGTTTTTCTTGGCCTGCCACTTCTGGCCTTAAAAAGAACTGTACCTGTGTTCTTCCATTTCCTTACTATGTTCCTCACAGTGGAAATTGACAGATTAAATCTCTGAGACAGCTTTTTGTATCCTTCCCCTGAACAACTATGTTGAATAATCTTTGTTTTCAGATCATTAGACAGTTGTTTTGAGGAGCCCATGATGCCACTCTTCAGAGGAGATTCAAACAGAGGAACAACTTGCAAGTGGCCACTTTAAGTAGCTTTTCTCGTGATTGCATACACCTGGCTATGAAGTTCAAAGTTCAATGAGGTTAGAAAACCAAAAAAAGTGCTTTAGTAAGTCAGTAAAAAGTAGGTAGGAGTATTTAAAACAAGAAAATGATAAGGGTACCCATACTTATGCACCTGTCAAATTTTGTTTGAATGCAGATTGCACATTTTCTGTTAGTACAATAAACCTCATTTCAAGGCAGAAACATTACTGTGTTCAACAGTTATTAGATATATGAAACTGAAATAGCTGTTGCAAAAAAAACTATTTTTATAAAACATTAAGCTTAAGATTAATAGGGGTGCCTAAACTTTTTCATATAACTGCATAAAACAAAATATGTTAGCACTATGATAAAATCTGGGAAACCAAGGCGCTCCAATAGGTGATATAGTACAGGTAGTAAAAATTAATAAGAAATAAAAATGGTCATCTTGTAAGCTATGCACCAAAGCACACTAATATTAGGACTACCGCCACTCCAGATTGTCAGATGAGTCTGGAGTAGAGGGTATACATCGAGTAGAAAAATTGGAGTCTCTGGCATTGGCCTGTAGGAAGGTTAAAACCACTGGATTATTCTCATGCTATTTACAACTAAAACAAAGGACAATAGTTTGAAACATTAAAAATTAGATTAAAAATGAACAAACTAATGCATTTTTGATACAGTACATGGATCATTGTCCTTCCTAAACCAAAGTCCTTCATGTGTTCAGTAAATTATTTTTATTTTTTAAAGCTCGATTTGTCATGTTTAAATTTGCCAGAGCAAATTTAGCATGGATCCTCATATCCCAGCGTCACAAGGCTGCTGTAATTGTCATGCATGTGCACGATCTTCCATGCTCTTTAGCTTATTTGAAGTATAGCAAACATTTCTGAAAGCAGAAGATAATGTATGCTATATGGCCTGGCGGTTAAGTCAATTGTCATTGCATGAGGTATGTCAATCATGTCCTCCTTGATGTGATTTCAAGATCCAAGGCTCGACTAAGGAAGCAAAACCACACCGGACTAGTCCTGGGTAATTTGCATGTGAATAGCCAATTTTTGACAAGTTGTTTAGCAAAAATTATAGTATATAAATTGTGAAATTATGTCGACAATGGGGACAGAAAAGTAATTAAAATTTGGAGACCACATCTTTTCGCAAATTTGGCTTGCACCGTGATTCTTTACTTTTTAGAGATCAGTTTAATTCATAATCTGGTCTAAATTGCTTGAAAAATGTTGGTCAATGTGCATGCGTGCTGTCAATGTTGACTATCATGAATTGATCTTGGACATTATACCATAGATGTGTAATGATTTATTGGCTTTACAACTGTTTTTTTTTGTAGAAGGTCCTCTACCAAAACATGTTATTGACTATGGATCTGCTAAAATGAAGCCTGTGCTTCAAATATATTAGAACAGAACAAGTAGAAACACTGGAATACCTCCAAATCACATCTGGGGCATGCATGAGGTGCGTTCTTAGTTTTTCTGGGCACAGATTATGAAACGTGATGAATATTAAATGGAATCCTTAATAATAAAAAGAAAAGATGCAAGAAAAAAAAGAATAAAAAAAAGGTTAAATGCACTTTTCCTGTATAACATACCAAGAATAAAAAGAAGCAGTGGCCTCAAGTCCCTGAAATCTTATCTGTAGACGTTCATTATGAAATATATTCCATCTGGATCACCCCACAGCTTTCTAGCAGATGTTCTGTGTCAGCTTCAACAAATGTGGTAGAAACTATGTTTTTCTCTAAGGTCTTCCAGGTAGTTGTTTGACAGCTTTTGCTACAAGGATAGGCTGTTGGGTAGAAAGTCTTGAAAGATGCATGATGATGCTGAAATATCTTTTAAACAGACTTTAACAGAACATGAAATACACTTAGTATTACACTGTGTAAATCAATAATACATAACCTAGCTAAACAGGAATAAAACTGATTTGCTTGGTTCAGAATTTAGATTCTCTAAAAAATGAAAATATGTTGCCAAAACCCTTATTTTACAAAACGTGCTATCTTCATCTTCTCCTTTAGTGCTCCAAGACATCAGCAGAGACAACCTCAATAGCACATGACCCCTTGGAGAATAGTAGACTGCTCTCCTCTCTGAATACCTGCAATAATACAGTATCTACTATTAAAGATATAGAAGCAGTGGTGCAACAACCGCGGTTGCAGTGGGACCGCTACGACCAGGCCTGGCAGGTCAAGGGCACACTGATGCCAGCTGAAACTTCAACTGGATGTGCGAACTCAGATGCACGTCCAGCTGAAATATATTGCAGCTCAAAGATCCATCGGGTCCGTGCCCCACAATACATGCTGCTGGACAATCAGGGGCCAGCAGCTGATGTAGATGTGCACGTGACTAGGGGCGCATGGCTATAACATCAGGCTCTTCCGTCGCATGCTGAAGTCAGCTGCTGACTTCACAAGAAGACACTGTGTGGCGCAGGGTAGGCGATAATTTATTTATTTTAAATCAGTGGCCATACTGCTACATATATGACTATGGGCTGTGCATTATACTACTTGAATTACTATTGGCGGTGCATTATACTACATGAATTTGTATGGGCTGTTTATTATATTTTATGGGTGACTATGGGATGTGTATTATACATTTATAGGTGACTATGAAAAATGCATTATACTTTTTGGGTGAATGTGATGTGCATTATACTTTATGGATGACTATGGGATGTGCATTATAATTTATGAAGGACTAAAGGCTCTGCAGTATACTATATGGATGACTATGGGATGTGCATTATACTTTTTGGATGACTATGGGATGCATTTTACTATATGGAAGACTATGGAGGTACATTATTCTATGGCGACTATGGGGAATACATTATAAGAGGACTATGGGATGTGCTTTATACTATATGGAAGACCATGGGAAGTGCATTATATCATAGGGAGAAATATGGCTGTGCATTATACAGGGTGGGCCATTTATATATGGATACACCTAAATAAAATGGGAATGGTTGGTGATATTAACTTCATGTTTGTGGCACATTAGTATATGGGAGGGGGAAAACTTTTCAAGATGGGTAATGGCCATGGTGGCCATTTTGAAGTTGGCCATTTTGGATCCTACTTTATTCTTTTCAATGGGAAGAGGGTCATGAGACTCAACAAAAAACAAATGTAGAATTTTTTTCAAATTTAATAAAAAAGAAAAACTGAAGTATCATATGGTTATAAGTACCCTTATATGACCCTTTGCTCAGACACTCACACATGCTGTCCATTTCCTTGTGATCCTCCTTCAGATGGTTCTACTCCTTCATTGGAGTCTAGCTGTGTTTAATTAAACTGATAGGACTTGATTTGGAAAGCCACACACGTGTCTATATAAGACCTCACAGCTCACAGTGAACTTCAGACCAAATGAGAATCATGAGATCAAAGGAACTGGCCAAGGAGCTCAGAGAGAGAATTGCAGCAAGTCACGGATCTGGTCAAGGATACAACAGAATTTCTGAAGTACTCAAGGTTCCTTAGAGCTCAGTGGCCTCCATTATCCTTAAATGGAAGAAGTTTGGGACCACCAGAAGTCTTCCTAGACCTGGCCATCCAGCCAAACTGAGCAATCGTGGGAGAAGAGCCTTGGTGAGAGGGGTAAAGAAGAACCCCAAGATCACTGTGGCTGAGCTCCAGTGATGCAGTAGGGAGATGGGAGAAAGTTCCACATAGTCAACTATCACTGCAGCCCTCCACCAGTCAGGCCTTTATGGTAGAGTGGCTCGACGGAAGCCTCTCCTCAGTGCAAGACATCTGAAAGCCCGCATAGAGCTAAAAAAAACATGAAAGACACCCAAACTACGAGAAATAATATTTTTGGGTCTGATGAGATGAAGATAGACCTTTTTGGTGACAATTCTAAATGGTATGTGTGGAGAAAACCAAGCACTGCTCATCACCTGCCCAATACAGTCCCAACAGTGAAACATGGATGTTGAACTAGTTAAGTTTAATTTTGTAGAATCAATTTTGTTTCAAATATGATATCTCTGACTTTTAAGCTCATTAGTTCAGCAGATCAAAAGTGATCCAAAATTAAATTTGAATCTAAAATCAGAGTTTTAAGATTCCTAATGTAAAGATCAATTTGCTATATCTATATGGTCTATGGAGGCAACCATTGAGAGCACCTAGTAATGCCCCCTTTGCCTTTTTCATCAAATGTAGACACCCCAAAAATAGAATGTATGAAAATGTGCATTGCACAAGTTAACTGAATAGCATATAGTTTAAATATTAACAGAATTGGGCCTTTTCTCTTTCTTTCCCTCTCATGAAAAGATACATTTTCTTTTTTTCTGTTTTTTTTTCTGTCTTAGAGAGAATTATGAGGACATATAAGCAAATTAATCTTCAAAAAAGGGTCCGAGTTGGACAATTCTAAGTGGTGACTACCAAAGTTGGCAGCTTTAAGTTAATAAAGTCTAGGGACTAAATGACATGGGAATATTGCACATTTTCCAATGTTAAACAAGCTGTCAAAAAGAATCATTAAAAAGTAAACACGTACAATCAGTGTGATAAGAGATTTTGCTATGTGTTTTCTAACGAGAGAAGAGAGCACATTTTTGTGTAAACGTCTTGTCAGATCAAGGCATATGGCTTTTGGCCTCATATACAATTGTTTTTCAATAATTAACACTGAAGTATTTCTTCTAAACACAGATGTTACCTAAAGAGCATTTGTGGGGAAATGAGCTCAAGCAGGAGTTAATCAAGTATGGGGTGAAATGCTCCACGAGATGATCTGTCATACAGTAGGTGGTCTCTCTCTGGTGGTTAGACTACCGCTGTTTATACAACACATATCTTGAGGCACTCCGCTCCTTAAGACTGATCTACCTAGGTGTTATGGGTGACAGTCCTGCAAACTTTGCAGTTTATTTAAGTAGCTGAAATAGTTTGTCACAATATGAGCTTCTTCCCCTTTTTACAAAAGAGCATAAAGTGAAAATAGAAATCTGACAATCTGAATTCAGTTTGATGTTCATGTAGTGCGCAAATTAGACAATACCTGATGCCTCCTTTTGAAGAAAAAACCAAACTAATATAAATGGATTTAAAATGGTAATTTATAAGCATAAGAACATGTTTGTCGTACCAGTAAATTTCACCAAATGCAAGATTTAGGGTGGTGTCAGGCCTTACTTTCTGAGTCGCCGTATAGCTGTTTTACAGCGTGTCTGCTTCCGGACCATGGTAGAGAAGCATTCTCATGGTAACTTGACATGTTGGAAAATGCTATTTAATTGCAGATACAGGGCTAATCTGCAGGTTACAATGCTACTTCGCCTCCTTACTACAAGCGATGCTATTTAGTTTTTTCCTGTTGGAAGTCTCCGTTTTTCAGTCTTGGGGGCGTGCACAGATCGGCAACATTGACAGCTACTGTAAGCGGCAGTTAAGCGCACACTCCAGGACTTTGGTTGGCAGCTCTCTATACACAGAGGTGCTGAAAGCCAAAGGCCAGGCAGCATAACGCAGCCATCATCTGCCAAGAATAGGGTTGGCTCAGCTCCTGAGCCCGCTCCTTACACACATTCCTGACGAGTACATGTATAATGCTAGTCACCATGCATTAATCACGTGGTCAAACAGGTGTATTTTTATGATTCTATGACGTGGTAGATAATTTTTTTCATACAATATAATGTTAAAGTTTATAGTTATAGGGAATCTTTCAACACATTTGACCTATCTAATATATTAATATGGGCATACAGGTTATAGACTGCTGATGAGAGTGATACCTGTATGACTCATACCAGATGCCTTGTTGTGGAAGCTAATCTATTATCACATTATGTAAATTACCTCTTCCAGGAAATGGGCAGGATGTTGACCAGAAGATAACTCTGCCTCTAGAGCTTATTTTGCATGAAGGGGAGTTACCAGTGTGAGACATGTGACTAACACAGAACAGAAAAAATTAAATTTGTCATCTTGCAAACCCATTATTTGCAGCTCTTTGAACTCTGCTGTATTGTAACAATAATGCCATCCTGTCTGCCTGTGACATAGATGCTGAAGCTGAGAGGAACCTGCAGATGTGTCAGTTATAATCACACACAGCTCTGCAGTGAGATCAGGAGAGCAGGGAGCCGCCATTACACATTACACTGGTAACTCCCATTTTATGTAAAATAATCTCTGGAGGCATAATTGTCTTCCGGGCAGTGTACGTCCCATAGCCTGGACGAGGCCATTTCTATGAAGTGATAAAAGATGATTTTTGCCAGAACAATGCATCTGATATGAGACACAAAAGGAAGACTTTTGTTACATGATAGCAATGACGGTTGTGTACCTTGTGGAAAATCTAATCTTCCATTTTTTTTAAAATCAGAATGAGAAGGTATTTATTTAGTAATATTACATTTTAAACAGTTTGTAAACCAATTGTTTGTGGAAATACCATCTATTTTTTGTTGTATTTATTTTCCTAAGTTATATAGCGCCATTAATTCCACTTCGCTTTACAGACATCAACATTACTGTCCCCATTGGGGCTCACAATCTAGATTCTCTATCAGTGTGTCTTTGGATTGTGGGGGGAAACCGGAGAACCCGGAGGAAACCCACAGAAACACAGTGAGAACATACAAGTTCCTTTCAAATGTTGTTTTATTGGGATTTGCACCCAGGACCCCAGCGAGCAAAACAGCCATGTTAACCACTAAGCCACCACGCTGCCTATGTACAGCTATGTGCAGTATGTGTAATAGCTGCTGGTTTAGCAGAACATAAAATTGACCAATACTGGTATTATCAGCGCAAAACCAAGCTGTTTTTCCCAGGCCTAAGTAGGGGCATTATTTAATAATAATAATAATAATAATAATCTTTATTTTTATATAGCGCTAACATATTCCGCAGCGCTTTACAGTTTGCACACATTATCATATTTGCCTGAATATCGAGTACACAATGTTTCCATCTACAGCTGTCAAAAGTATTAACAGATAAATTCTATGTACATCTGTCAAAATGTCATTCAGGACAACTGATAATAGAATAAAGCACTTTTTCTTGGACTCATAGTAATGTACAAATCTCTACGACTCCTAAAAAATGTAATCTCAAACTTGTTTATTTTGCTGCTCATGTATATCCAAACCAAATTATCTTCATCACTTTGGTCATCCACTGTCAGCCAATAAAGGCTTTCCATTTTTTTGTCTGTTATCCTTACTTTTCTAATCTTTTAGTATGGCCGGCGTCTTGAGTAGAAGTAAAATAGGGCAAATAAAGACAATTAATTCCAATAGATTCACAACTTTTAATTTGTACCTTGAAATATGTTTCCTAATGAATGATTTTATAAATATCTAAAGATGGCAAAATAAGGTGAAAGTATGCATTCACAATTACAGCAATCACTTTAAAGCCTTATAAAGGGAAGCAAAAAATTACCATTTGATATCATGGTATTTTGGAGTTAAATGGTGTTTTAAACTTGTTTTTTGCTGGTTTGGGGCTCATTCTTCAGTCACTATTTTCAATCCTGAACGTGAAAACAAAGGATTGCACTCGGTCCAATGTTATACAATACGGACAATGCAGATGAGCAATTTTTTTCACTGACCGAATCTGCATGTGAGAAAAATCGTAGCATGCACTAGTTTCTTCCATAAATCGGATGAGACCCAATTATTAAAGTCTATTTGTGCAGAAAAAAAATCGGATGCGATTTTTACAGATACACTTCAATTCTGTGACATAGGAAAATGGGTATGGTCCTATTAGAGGCGTAGCTAGGGTTTTGGTTCAGGGGGGGGGGGGCGAAGCTTCTGAGTGGACCCCTAACCAGGTAACCTTGATTACAACTGGGTGACGCACCCTAATAGTGGAGGAGGACCTCAGCAGCTGTTACTGAAGATAATCTCTATATAACGACCAATATGGATATTACTGCCATATGGTCAGTGGTAGATACCAGCCCTACAGAGCATATAAGAGATCACAGCACAGTTATAGATAATGACTTACTGCTGAAAATCTTTCTGATGGAATCGTTCATTTTTCCTGTCTTTTCCATCTGGCCCAGACCGACACAACTTCTTCCAGCCACGACTCGTCTGCAGAGAAAACAAAGACACATTTCACTTCTCATATTCCAGCCATCATCATCTATTCCCAAACTGCACAAACTCCTCATCCTGCTGATACCCCAATACTGAACCGCTGCTGCCGTATGTGTCCCTATTACTGCACCTGATACCCCAATACTGAGCCGCTGCTGCCGTATGTGTCCCTATTACTGCCCCTGATACCCCAATACTGAGCCACTGCTGCCGTATGTGTCCCTATTACTGCCCCTGATACCCCAATACTGAGCCACTGCTGCCGTATGTGTCCCTATTACTGCACCTGCTGTGTGGTTCTCTGTGCCTTCTATATTCTAAAACAACCCTCTATAATATAGTAATGCCAGGTGCAAGTGCCCTAGAAAACAATACCAACATTTTGCTCCCTAGAAAGTAATATTACCATGTGTGCCTCTTTGATAGTCACAATAACCTGAGATCCCCTATAACAAGAAGTGCCCACTTTACATTTAATAATGTGCCGAGTCTGCCCCCTTTACAGCTCCCCTATACAGTATAATGCCCCCTCACTGTATAGTACTATCCACACAGTATACTGACCCCTTAGTAGCCCCCAAACTGTTTGATGGCTCCAACACTGTATGATGGCCCCTTCACTGTAATCTCCACACTGTATGATGGCCCCTTCACTGTAATCTTCACACTGTATGATGGCCCACTAGATGGCCTCCATATAGTATAATGCACCAGATCACCCTAAGTATAGTATAATGCATTCTCCATAGGTCTCCATATAGTATAATGCACTCCCCATAAGCCTCCATATAGTATAATGCACTCCCCATAGGCCTACTTTATAGCACAAGGCAACACCCAGAGGCAGACTCTATAGCACAAGACAGCACCCCCATAGGCAGACCCTGTAGTATAAGACAGCACCCCATAGGTAGACCCTGTAGTATAAGACAGCACCCCATAGGCAGACCCTGTAGTATAAGGAAGCCCCCCATAGGCAGATCCTGAAATATAAGTCAGCCCCCCTATAGGCAGATCCTGAAGTATAAGGCAGCCCCCATAGGCAGATCCTGAAGTATAAAGCAGCACCCCTATAGGCAGATCCTGAAGTATAAGGTAGCACCCCTATAGGCAGATCCAGAAGTATAAGGCAGCCCCCATAGGCAGATCCTGAAGTATAAGGCAGCACACCTATAGGCAGACCTTGAAGTATAAGGGAGCCCCCCTATAGTCAGATCCTGAAGTATAAGGCAGCCCCCATAGGCAGATCCTGAAGTATAAGGCAGCACACCTATAGGCAGATCCTGAAGTATAAGGGAGCCCCCCTATAGTCAGATCCTGAAGTATAAGGCAGCCCCCCTATAGGCAGATCCTGAAGTATAAGGGTATAAGGCAGCCCCCTCTATAGGCAGATCCTGGAGTATAAGGCAGCACACCTATAGGCTGATCCTGAAGTATAAGGCAGCCCCCCTATAGGCAGATCCTGAAGTATAAGGGTATAAGGCAGCCCCCTCTATAGGCAGATCCTGGAGTATAAGGCAGCACACCTATAGGCAGATCCTGAAGTATATGGAAGCCCCCCTATAGGCTGATCCTGAAGTATAAGGCAGCCCCCATAGGCAGATCCTGAAGTGTAAGGCAGCCCTCCTATAGTCATATCCTGAAGTATAACGCAGCCCCCTATACGCAGATCCTGAAGTATAAGGCAGCACCCCTATAGGCAGATCCTGAAGTATAAGGCAGCACCCCTATAGGTAGATCCTGAAGTATAAGGCAGCCCCCCTATAGGCAGATCCTGAAGTATAAGGTAGCACCCCTATAGGCAGATCCTGAAGTATAAGGCAGCCCCCATATAGGCAGATCCTGAAGTATAAGGTAGCACCCCTATAGGTAGATCATGAAGTATAAGGCAGCCCCCCTATAGGCAGATCCTGAAGTATAAGGCAGCCCCCATAGGCAGATCCTGAAGTATAAGGCAGCACACCTATAGGCAGACCTTGAAGTATAAGGGAGCCCCCCTATAGTCAGATCCTGAAGTATAAGGCAGCCCCCCTATAGGCAGATCCTGAAGTATAAGGGTATAAGGCAGCCCCCTCTATAAGCAGATCCTGGAGTATAAGGCAGCACACCTATAGGCAGATCCTGATGTATATGGAAGCCCCCTATAGGCTGATCCTGAAGTATAAGGCAGCCCCCCTATAGGCAGATCCTGAAGTATAAGGGTATAAGGCAGCCCCCTCTATAGGCAGATCCTGGAGTATAAGGCAGCACACCTATAGGCAGATCCTGAAGTATATGGAAGCCCCCTATAGGCTGATCCTGAAGTATCAGGCAGCCCCCCTATAGGCAGATCCTGAAGTATAAGGCAGCCCCCCTATAGGCAGATCCTGAAGTATAAAGAAGCCCCCCTATAGGCAGATCCTGAAGTATAAAGCAGCCCCCCTATAGGCAGATCTTGAAGTATAAGGCAGCACCCTTATAGGCAGATCCTGAAGTATAAGGCAGCCCCCCTATAGGCAGATCCTGAATTATAAGGCAGCCCCCATAGGCAGATCCTGAAGTAGAAGGCAGCACACCTATAGGCAGATCCTGAAGTATATGGAAGCCCCCTATAGGCTGATCCTGAAGTATAAGGCAGCCGCCCTATAGGCAGATCCTGAAGTATAAGGCAGCCCCCCTATAGGCAGATCCTGAAGTATAAAGCAGCCCCCCTATAGGCAGATCCTGAAGTATAAGGCAGCCCCCCTATAGGCAGATCCTGAAGTATAAGGTAGCACCCCATAGGCAGATCCTGAAGTATAAGGCAGCCCCCCTATAGGCAGATCCTGAAGTATAAGGGTATAAGGCAGCCCCCTCTATAGGCAGATCCTGGAGTATAAGGCAGCCCCCCTATAGGCAGATCCTGAAGTATAAGGGTATAAGGCAGCCCCCTCTATAGGCAGATCCTGGAGTATAAGGCAGCACACCTATAGGCAGATCCTGAAGTATATGGAAGCCCCCTATAGGCTGATCCTGAAGCATAAGGCAGCCCCCCTATAGGCAGATCCTGAAGTATGAGGCAGCCCCCCTATAGGCAGATCCTGAAGTATAAAGCAGCCCCCTATAGGCAGATCGTGAAGTATAAGGCAGCCCCCCTATAGACAGATCCTGAAGTATAAAGCAGCCCCCCTATAGGCAGATCCTGGAGTATAAGGCAGCACACCTATAGGCAGATCCTGAAGTATATGGAAGCCCCCTATAGGCTGATCCTGAAGCATAAGGCAGCCCCCCTATAGGCAGATCCTGAAGTATGAGGCAGCCCCCCTATAGGCAGATCCTGAAGTATAAAGCAGCCCCCTATAGGCAGATCGTGAAGTATAAGGCAGCCCCCCTATAGGCAGATCCTGAAGTATAAGGCAGCCCCCCTATAGGCAGATCCTGAAGTATAAGGCAGCACCCTTATAGGCAGATCCTGAAGCATAAGGCAGCCTCCATAAAAAAAATACATAAATAATTACCTCTCTTCCTCCTTGTTCCAGCGGTGCTCCGACCTCCCACTCATCTTCTGACAGCGGGCGCCGGGTGGTGATGTCATCGCGCCCACTGTAAGAGTCGGCGTCGGTGACACCAGACGCTGACAGGGGGATGATGGGAGGAGTGCAGCCCTCCTTCCCTCATCAGTGCGGTGATGGCCGGGGGCCCCCCCGCCTGCTGAGGGGCCCCATAGCGGGCGGTGCTCATGGGCCCCATAAGCGGGCAGCAGAACAAGGAGATCGATACAGTTACAGTAGCGTAGCTCCGGTTGGGCCCCCTCTGAGCTCCGGGGCCGGGGCGATTGCCCCCCCGGTAGCTACGCTACTGGGTCCTGTAAAAGTTTAACATCTGCTACTGTAAAAAACGGATTACACATGGATGAAAAGTGAGAAAAATATTGTCTTATTTTTCAGAATTTAAGTGATGATTCATTTTATATACATTCATGTGAACCTACCATTACTGGAAAGGCAGCAGCAATGAAAAAATAAAAAAATGAAATGATATTCTCCCTGCAGCTGATCGTTTGCAGTCATTGGGATGGTAAAAAGGGCTGTAACAGTCACTGCTCACTACCCAAAGAGCTCACTGTGATCACTCCCCTGCGCGGTGACTGACAGCTGCCACTACCATGTGTGTGCACAGGAGCCTGTGATGTGTGTGTGCCAGGGAGTGATTACTACCTAATTTTTTCCCTGTAGGCAACTTTCTATTAAGCCAGCAGAACATGCTTAAAAAGCTATTTACATGCTGAATACCACCATGTCTAAAAGTAAATAGTGATATTTTTACAGGATCTCTTTAAGCCCTTAACACCCAATGATGTCCGTCATTGGGTGCCCCCCCCCTGTTGGTGTGGGCTCCGGCCATGAGCCCGCACCTTTTCTGGCACATGACAACTGATCTGATCAGCTGTCATGTGCGCCTAACAGCCGAGGGTGGAATCGTGATCCATCAGTGGGTGCTAACATATTAAACGCATCTGTCAATCTCTGACAGCGGCATTTAACATGCAAGTGCCGGAAGCGTGTCGCAAACCATGCCCAGGAGCGCCTGTGTCAAATGAACTGCACTTTTTTTGCAATTTCACTGTACTTTGAATTTTTTTTCTGTTTTCAGCGCACTGTTTGGTAAAACCAATAGCGTCATTCAAAAGTAGAACTCATCTGGAAAAAAACAAGCCCTCACATGGCCATATTGACAGAAAAATAAAAAAGTTATGGCTCTGTAAAGAAGGGGAGCAAGAAACAGAAACACAAAAAAATGGAAATCCACCTGGTCCTTAAGGGGTTAAGGGGGTTATCAGACATCAGTAAAGTAGGGCAGATTTTTCTAGAACAACGTCATTCAGTAATGTAATTAAACCATCAATAAAGTGAAAGATCCCCTGTAAAACAAAAAATCTCACAGATAAAGGGAATGTGTCACCAGTTTTTTGCTACCCTATCTGAGAGCAGTATTATAGGGGGTTAGAGACTCTGATTCCAGTGATTTGTCACTTATTGGACTGCTTGCTGTTAGTTTGATAAATTCACTGTTTCATCTGCTGTAGATCTAGCAGTTCTCTGAATGCTGAGCTCTGCATAACCTTGCCCATACCACTGATTGGCAGCTTTCTGCCCATATACAGTGTGCACAGAACTCTGCCAATTAATTGTGGTTGGGGTTATATAAAGCTCATGAATATGAAGGACTACATGGCAGCAGGTTTTTCAGTCCTTTAATGATAATCTCCTGCTGATAAAACTGATTTTTATCAAAATTACACTAAGTAACCCCGTAAGTGACACATCGCTGGAATCAGAGTCTCTGTCTCTACATTATACTGCTCAGATTAGGAGGCAAAAGCCTGATGACAGATTCCCTTTAAAGGGAATGTGAAGAGCTTGATACACATTACTCTCTCATAACTATGGCCAAAAGGTTTTATACACTTTCCAACAATTTTTACATTGCCCCAATGCACTTTATATAACAAAAGAAACATCTTTGCCAATAATAATCATTGAAAACTCCTGCTATATGTCTCCCACTCCAATGCAGATTTACGTGTCTCCATGGATACAGACTATAAACCTACCATGTGGGGTTGGATTCGACTTTTATTTGGTAGATTAGCAAGAAGTCGGATGGAGATTGAAGTTGGTAAATGTATAGAATTTAATATTGCAGCATTGATTATTTCCAGACACAGACCTGACCTGTAACACCTTAAGACATGACCAGGTCTGTTTTAGTAAAATGTTATTAGAACAAAGGAATAATATTGTATTTCTGAGTAACACTCCTGTAGACTGAAGAATGCCTGCGGTTTGAATTTTTTGATCTAAGCCAAATCATAAAGAAATATTTACCTTCCTCCTCAGCTTCTAAAAATTAAAACTCCATCTTTGACCAGAATTGTCCTGTTTTAAATTAGTGTAAAATCAAGATTTATAATGTACAGTACAAACCAAAAGTTTGGACACACCTTCTCATTTAAAGATTTTTCTGTATTTTCATGACTATGAAAATTGTACATTCACACTGAAGGCATCAAAACTATGAATTAACACATGTGGAATTATATACTTAACAAAAAGTGTGAAACAACTGAAAATATGTCTTATATTCTAGGTTGTTCAAAGTAGCTACCTTTTGCTTTGATGACTGCTAGCAGTGTTTTTTGTATCATCGCAAGTGCAAAACCGCAATTGCCGCACATGTCCGCAAGTAGCCATCACTACCTGTCCATGCACCTTCCTAGCTCATCCCTAGCCATCCCTCTCTGACCTAAAACTACACTATAAAGCTTCAGGAAAACAATTTA
Organism: Ranitomeya imitator; assembly: GCF_032444005.1. NCBI lineage: Eukaryota > Metazoa > Chordata > Amphibia > Anura > Dendrobatidae > Ranitomeya > Ranitomeya imitator. The sequence goes on along the minus strand of NC_091284.1, from coordinate 220,800,495 downwards.
TTACCTGACATATTCCTATGATAATGAGGCTCCAGGCTACGGCGTAGACTGGGATGGGCAGTCTCCGGGTCTCCATTCCCTCTGTGCACACCCTCAGTCCCTGCCTCACTGCCTGTGCACAGACCTCCCTCCACCGGACCCGGTAATCACCGCGCGCAGTGGCATACTGGCAGAGGGGTGTCTAGGTTTTCTGGCACCAGGGGAAAGAATTCATTTTGGCGCCCCCCCCCCCCCCAAGGACACATGCGATCTGCACACTTAGTCATGTACCCACGGGCTCCTCTCCCTAATGCTCTCAATGTTCAGTGAAAAACAGAGAACCAGAAGAGAAGCTCATTGTCACAGGACCACAAGTATGAAAGTCGCATATGAGTGAAGTGTCCATGTGACGACTACTGGAACCTGCAGAGTGGAATCCTGACATCGCAGGCTTCTGAATTCTCACAACTAATGCACTGCACACTTTTAGGATTCTCCCTTGCCGGTGGACAGTCATGTCAGCACAAGCATGTGATCTGTATACTTCTGGCCACATTCCGACTAGACGTGCCCGATCTCGCTCAGTTCATTTTCATTGATGGAGGCCACATATGTCTAGTCAGCACGTGACCACATTAATCTAAATCGCCAGCACAAGAGAATCCTGACAGCGTGCAGGGCACACTGTGAGAAGTCAGAAGTCTGCAGTCACAAAGAATGACTGCAGACTCATCACAAACCTGGACATCCCCTTTAATCCTCCTAACAAATAAAAACATGAGTGTTAGTTAGTATCACAAATAACATTAACATCCAGGTACCTTATAGATGGCGTCGTCTCTGGAGCCGTTCTCCTTTTCTTCATCTTGTTCAGATCCCATGATGAGTTTTCTCAGCCAAAGCCGTCTCTGCAGACTTTCATCTTCTCCGCTCTATTGCAGAAAATCTCCACATGACGCCCTGAATAAAAAATTGCCCCCTCACTATGTTGTCTGCACAAAATATGACCCCCATATTGTCCCTCTTATGGTACATGCTCTTCAAACTGACCTCTCCTTTCTATACTGGCCCCCTCTTCACACTGTCCTCTCTCACTGTGTCCCCCCTATAGGGCCCAGTATTTATCCTCCCACCCTGCGTGCATGGCTTCCCCATCCTCCCACCCTGCGTGCATGGCTCCTCCAACCTCTCACCCTGCGTGCATGGCTCCTCCATCCTCCCACCCTGCGTGTATGGCTCCCATATCCTTCTCCCCTACGTGCATGGCTCTATCCTCCTCCCCTGTGTGCATGGCTCCCATATCCTTCTCCCCTGTGTGCATGGCTCACAGTTACCTTCATTCGCGGTGATGCGCCCTCTGCTGGATGTCCTCATATGAACTCGAGCCTGGGAACTTGTCTGATTTTTTTCCCACGCTCGAAGGACATCCAGCAGAGGGCGCATCACCGGGACTGAAGGTAACTATTGGTCATTGACCTACATTACCTTCATTCCCCGGTTTTACAGGCACGAGCACAGCTGCATTATAGCAGAGCTCCTGCCTGAAAAATATTTTAACCCCTTCAGATGGATTTACATCGTGGGACGTGACAGATCATCGGAAGGTATGTATATTGTTGGTTTATTATTTTTAATTTGTTACAGAACGAGGGTCTTCAGGTGGATTGAGCGAGCAATAAAATATTAAAACAACCTGTGTGTTTATTTCATTAAAATACTTTTTAATAATGTGTGTGTGTTTTTTTTTAACCCTTTCATACAATTGGATTAATAATGGATAGGTGTCAGAATTGACGCCTCTCCATTATTAATCTGGCTTAATGTCACCTTACAATAGCAAGGTGACATTAACCCTTCATTACCCCATATCCCACCGCTACACGGGAGTTGGAAGAGAGTGGCCAAGTGCCAGAATAGGGGCATCTTACAGATGTGCCTTTTCTGGGGTGGCTGGGGGCAGATGATTTTAGCCAGGGGGGCCAATAACAGTGGACAATGTGTTTACGAGTGTCAGGGTGTGACAGGACAGCCACCGTTTGATTCAGTTTTTCAATGTCTTTGTTAAAATGTGGTGGCCAGAACTGGACACATTTTTCCAGATGAGGCCTGACCACAGAGGAGTAAAAGGAGAAAATTAATTCACATGATCTAAACTCTATGCTTCTTTTAATACATCTTGGAACAATGTTTGCCTTTATTTTATGCCTCATCACACTGCTGACTAATGTGCAGTCTGTGATCTATTAGTATACCCAAGTCTATTTCACACATGCTGCTGCTTAGTTCTTTTCCTCCCATTTTGTTGATGTAATTTTCGCTTTTCTTGCCATACGCCAGAACCTTGCATTTCCCCCTGTTAAATACCATTCTATTAGTCGCTTCTAAGGTTCAGTTTGATTTGGTTAACCGAATGTCCCAATGTTCGCAGAACATGTTTGCTGCCGAACAGTTCGACGAATGTACCCAAAGCCCATTAAATTCAATGGAAGGCCAAACCAAATGTATACACAACACCTTAAGGGGTGATAAAAAGCTTGCCAAACAGTTGAAATTAGGGGCAGACACCATGAAAAGTGGCATCAAGTCACCCGTCGTAGAACATTGTACATTGGCACAGAAGCAGTCAGCCATGTGCCATGCATGTGGTATCAGGGTCTGGCCCAGCATTTTCAGGTTTGAAATTAAGTTTCAATGAAGACCAGGTGGTTAAGGGAGAAATGTATGCCTTCTTTGCTGTGAGCCCTGATACCTCATGCAACAGCTCCAATTTTTTCCCAGTCACACTCAGAAGGCAGAAACATCAGTTTCATAGAGTACTATTGGTAGCTAAATGTAAGGAAAATAACACAGGTAGTTGAGTGAAAGTAAATGCAGACCTGCCTGCCTGGGAGCCCTACTTCAACAGTTAACACCCAAGAAGGAGACCATACTTGGATTTTCCACATTTCAAAAAGTTATTGTCACACACCAGCAATGGTGTGGTAGCAATTTCCAGAGAGTTAAAACAGTGTAATAGGCCTCTGACACAAACTCTACTATAGGCAACCCACGAGATGGAGACCCAATTTGGAGTCTCCACATTTTAAAAAATGATTGTCACACATCACTAAAGTGGCAAAAATTTCCAGAGTAGAAATGGTATAATAGGTGTCTGACACATCTTCCACTACAGGTAACCCACCATATGGAGACTCAACTTCAAGTCTCCACATTTCAAAAAATTGCTTGCCACATCAGTAGCAGTAGCAACAGCAGGCACAAAAGATATGACAAAGGTGGCATGGACTACAATAACACAAGATCAATACATCACACTAAAAACTCCATCATAGCCTAGTCTGCCCAGTCTGCAACTGGGGTTCAAAAGTAATTGGAGATCCATGACTTGTTCATTTTGATAAAAGTTAGATGGTTTACACTTTCAGGAGATAGCTGGATGCGCTTATTCGTCAGGGCACCACCAGCAGTGCAGAGAGAACGCTGGCTGCCGGGCATTACAAAATCTCCAAAGCGTGACAGCTGAGCTCAGGATACCAATGTACCATCCTATTCAGTCATTCACAAAGTGTCAGACTTGTGCTATGTACTGCTGGTGCATAGTCTAAAAAATGTGTAAAATGAGTCACAGAAGTTGCTTACTCTACTTACACCGCTGCAGCTAATGTTTTTGCTGCCATGCCTTGATGTTCCTGGGATTGGAAATCTAGAACTGCAATGTACACTGTGTGCCTCACTGCTGTCTTGGGGAAAACCACTCTTAAGATTGACTACAAGCATGTTTTGATACTCCAGCATGCGCATCTCCCTTTCAAAGGGGGAAGCATCTGGCAAAATTTACTCTTGTACCGTGGATCTAACAATGTGGCAACCCAGTACTATTTCTAACCCTAAGAAAATGGGCATCATGTTGAAGATAGTGCAGCAAGAAGGCACTCATGTGTTGGGCACTTCCATGAAGTCTCAGTCCATGGTGTACTGATGGTGTAATAACACTCAAGTTTGCTTTCTCCATCCCTTCCCGTCAACAATGGACAAGAGAGAGGTGATCAATATCCTCTTCATCCCCTTACAGTTGCCTGTTCATCACCTCTTCCTCTGTGTCCTCCTCAAACTGTTCCTCAGATTCTGCACCTTCACTAAAAATTTGTCCGGTACCATGAGCCCCCCTCAACCACTGAAATCCATAGCACCCATCTGTTTGATGACAGTCTGGAACCTACAGATATTGTTATCTCTTCTGCACACTCATCTGCTTTCACCTCTTCCTCTGGGACCACCACCTACTTACAAAAACTGTTCAAAGTATGCTCCAGCATGTAGATGAACGGAATAGTCATGCTGATGTTAGCATCATTAACGTTAACCATCTTGGTAGCCATTTTGAAACTGTGCTGAAGGGTGCAGCGGTCATTCATCTGTGCCCACTCTGTAAGAGTGATTTGCACCACGTCCGGACGGCGTTGGCCCAGGATGCAAAAAGACATACTGCATCATTGCTCGTCGCTGCTTCCACAGTCACTACAAAAATGTGGAGAGTGCAATTCCACCATGTCAAAACATCTCAAGTTAACCAGTAGGCCGAAAGACCTCTGTAGTGATTCAAGTCGATGACTTGTGGGGCGCAATCATCAAAAGTGAGTACATAGCAACCGTACTATCTGCAGCAGCTCTACAGGCCAGAATAGTGGCAAAGAAATTGCTGTACCACCAGGATGTGAGCCATACAACGCATGTGTGTGAGGTTGCCCAGCATAGGGCGCCACCAAGTTGGCACCGTTATCAGACACGGCCTTCACTGAGTTCAGGTTCAGTAGAGACAGCCATTGCTCTGACTTGGCCTGGAAAGCTGTCCGAACTCTTGAGCTGTGTGACTGTGCTCTCTAAGCATATTAATTTGAATACTGCCTGATCGTGCTGAGCCCTGGCTTTGTTGTACAGAAACAGGGTGAATTTTCTCTGCACTGTTGGAATGCATATCTCATTAAGGGAGAAGTTGATGGCACTGGTGGATGCCCTAGAGGAGGTGGAGTAGGCAGAAGCAGTGGAGGAAGTGTTAAATACAGAGGTTTGTCCCACAAACCTTGGTAATTCCAAGACTAGTGGAGCAGCCCCTTGACCGCCTGCCCCACAGCCAACATAGTCATCTATTTGCCAATTAGTGAGTTGTAACATCCCTGCCCAAGTTTGCTCATCCAGGTGCCAGTGGTGAAATGCACCCTGGAAGGCAGATTTTTTCAGGGAACGGGTGATGTTGTCTGCAAAATTCTATTGAAGTGCAGGCTAAGCATTCTAAGAGAAGTAATGGTGACCTGGCAACTGGTACTGGGGGACTGCAATGGCCATCAGAAACAGTCTGTATCCACTAGGCAGAAAGGTAGCATTTCCATGGCCAGCACATTGGAGACGGTGGAGTTCAAGGTCTTAGCTTTCGCATGTGTAGGAGGACACATTTTTTTTACGTAACCACAACTATGGGACCAAGGGCTAGCTGCTGTGCTGAGAGAGGGTGGAGTAGAGTGAACATGACAAACTGCTGAACTGTGAGTGAGGTGCAGGTGGAGAAGTTATGGTGGATTGAGAAACATGTGTTGTGCTAAGCTACACAAAAACAGCAGGCATGTTCACTTCCGAATCAGCTGATGGGCTCTCACTCACCTCGGAAGTAGGAGGTAAACAAGTAGAGTTTCTGTGGCTGGAGACCAGTGTGAAAAAACTTGGCACAGTGATGGAGGAGGAAGAAGCAGCAGGTGTGGTTGATGGGATGGCCTGTGGTTCGCAAAGCCTAGTAGTCAGCATTTTAGCATAGTGAGATTCCCAGACTATGGCATTTCGATCGCGCATGTGCCGGTTCATCCATGTAGTTTTCAAATTATTGCAATTTTTGCCTCTACTGAGTTTTTTTTGACACCTTGGCATATAAGTTGAGTTTGGTCATCCTTCAGAGTCTCAAAGAAGGCCCAGGCTAGGCAACCCTTGTGACTCCAGCAAACAGCAGACTCGCGACCCGTTGTGGCCAAAGCCAAAGTTGTGGCTGAGGATGCAGTGCTTGTCATGGTTACATCACTCCGTGTCTGTGCGGAAGCTGCAACGTAACCTCCTCATCTTCCTTTTCCTCCACCTCCTCTGCTTGGCTAATCATCTGCGTACCTCTGTGTTAACACCAAGTGCTATTTACAACCTCATCGTCATCCTCTCTGTTTTCACACTCTTTGCCCTCACACCCTCCTCCTCTTCCTGCCCGGATGCCACAGTACAGTCTTTGTGTGCTTCTGGTATCTGAGTCTCAGCAGGATCACCTCCACACCAGTGATTAATATCTGGTGACGAGAGTCTGGATTCTTGTTGGACCCTACTTTCTCTGGCCCTGGACCCAACATGAAAAAATTTTGGGCATCGGTGCAGATGTTTTCATCCTGGTTGAACTCCCATACTAAGCCTAATGATTTTAAGAGGAAATGTGGGCTCCTTATTCCTCACTGCAACACAATTTTATTCCAAATGATTTGGATTAGCAAATATGGCTTCCTGGCTGAACTCCTAATTCTTCACTGCACCACAGTTTTTTTTCACAAACAATTGGATTAGCAAATAGGGCCTCCTGGTTGAACCCCTATATTAGGACCAACATTTTTTTAGAGGAAATGTGACCTCATGATTCCTTTATTCCACACCGTTTTATCCCAAATGATTTGGATTAGCAAATAGGGCCTCCTGTCTAAACCTCTATATTAGGCCTAATGATTTTTAAGAGGAAATGTTGCCTTCTGATTCCTCACTGCAGCACAATCTTTGCCCAAACGATTTCGCTTAGCAAATGGGGCCTAGTGAAACTGCAACAATATTTTAGAAAAATCTAGTTAGATGCTGGAAGATCGATTTCACATGGGACAGAATTATACCTAGCAAGCCTGGCAAGTTCACTTTCATCTGCAGCAGCAGCAGGAGCTGCCTCTTTGTGCTGTGACACAGAGAAAATAGCAGGAGCAAAACAATATGTCTGCTTTTTTATGGACAAGGACATGTGACTTTGACAGCCAATCAAGGAAGACCTTGTGTCAAGACGCTGTAGGTGGTTTCTATGCACTCTTACTGGCTGCCGGAATGTACAAACATTAAGCTACTAAAGAAAAAAAATAAATTACACTCCGACGTTCCTCTGACCTAGACACACCCCGCTCCCTCATAAAACATGTTTCCACCGCTAATAATACAGCACTTCCATCTTAGACAAAGTCAAAACAAAAGCTGTTATGATCCGGTGACCTTGGAGCAGCATGAAAACTTTCACTGGAGTAGGTGGTAACTATACTGACCGCAAATCCTGATCTTAACTAGAAGTAGCCGTGGGGTGTACCTAACAAGCCCTAGACACCTCGTCACAGCCGGAGGACTAAATACCCCTAAAGATGGAAATAGGAATACTACCTTGCCTCAGAGCAGAACCCCAAAGGATAGGCAGCCCCCCACAAATATTGGCTGTGAATAGGAGAGGAAAGACACACACAGTCAGAAAACAGGATTTAGCACAAGAGGCCAATCTAGCTAAAATAGGAAAGGATAGGACAGAGTTCTGTGCGGTCAGTATTAAAACCCTTCAAAAAAATATCCACAGCAGATTATACAAAAATTCCTCCATAAAACTAAAGATGTGGAACGTATATCTGCAACTCCAGAGACTACTAAACTCAGAGCAGGAATACAATCAAAAAACAAGCACACAGCTTGTGTGCCATAGAAAAAGAAACAGACACTTATCTTTGCTGAATTGGCAGCTAAGCAGGAGAAGCCACACGGAGATCCAATAGTTCCCAAGTAACATTGACAACTGGCAAGGAATAATGAGTCCTGCAAACCTAAATACCCCAGTCAGAACTGCGATCAGCAGATACAACTGGCCAGGACTGCAGCCCAGAGACCACTGCATTATCACCTACAACCACCGGAGGGAGCCCAAAAGCAGAATTCACAACAGTACCCCCCCTTGAGGAGGGGTCACCAAACCCTCACCAGAGCCCCCAGGCCGATCAGGATGAGCCAGATGAAAGGCACAAACCAAATCAGCGGCATGGACATCAGAGGCAAAAACCCAAGAATTATCCTCCTGGCCATAACCCTTCCATTTGACAAGGTACTGAAGCTTCCACCTTGGCAAACGGGAATCCAAAATCTTCTCATCAACAACATATTCCAACTCCCCATCAACCAACACAGGGGCCGGAGGATCAACAGAGGGAACAACTGGCTCCACATATTTCCGCAATAAAGATCTATGGAAGACATTATGGATAGCAAAAGAGGCCGGAAGCGCCAATCGAAAAGACACCGGATTAATAATCTCAGAAATCCTATAAGGACCAATAAACCGAGGCTTAAACTTAGGAGAAGAAACCTTCATAGGAACATGATGGGAAGACAACCAGACCAGATCCCCAACCCAAAGCCGGGAACCAACACACCGACGACGGTTAGCAAAATGTTGAGCCTCCTCCTGAGACAACACCAAATTGTCCACCACATGAGCCCAAATCTGCTGCAACCTGTCAACCACAGAATCCACAACAGGACAGTCAGAAGGCTCAACCTGCCCAGAAGAAAAACGAGGATGAAAACCAAAATTACAAAAGAAAGGCGAAACCACAGTAGCCGAACTAGCCCGAATATTAAGGGCAAACTCGGCCAATGGCAGGAAAGCCACCCAATCATCCTGATCAGCAGACACAAAGCATCTCAAATAAGTCTCCAAAGTCTGATTAGTTCGCTCGGTCTGACCATTTGTCTGAGGATGAAACGCAGAAGAAAAAGACAAATCAATGCCCAGCCTAGCACAAAAGGCCCGCCAAAATCTAGAAACACACTGGGAACCTCTGTCGGACACAATATTCTCCGGAATACCATGCAAACAGACCACATGCTGAAAAAAACAACGGAACCAAATCCGAAGAGGAAGGCAATTTAGGCAAAGGCACCAAATGAACCATCTTAGAGAACCGGTCACAAACAACCCAGATAACCGACATCCTCTGGGAAACCGGAAGATCGGAAATAAAATCCATAGAAATATGCGTAAAGGGCCTCTCAGGGACAGGCAATGGCAAAAGCAACCCACTAGCACGGGAACAACAAGGCTTGGCCCGCGCACAAGTCCCACAGGACTGCACAAAAGAACGCACATCACGCGACAAAGAAGGCCACCAAAAGGACCTACCAACCAAGTCTCTGGTACCAAAGATGCCAGGATGACCAGCCAACACGGAACAGTGAACCTCAGAAATCACTCTACTAGTCCATCTGTCAGGAACAAACAGTTTCCCCACAGGACAGTGGTCAGGTTTGTCAGCCTGAAATTCCTGAAGGACCCGTCGTAAATCAGGGGAAATGACAGAAAGGACCACCCCTTCTTTCAGAATACCGACCGGTTCTAAGACCTCAGGAGAATCAGGCGATAAACTCCTAGAGAGGGCATCAGCCTTAATTTTCTTAGAACCCGGAAGGTACGAGACCACGAAATCAAAACGGGAAAAAACCAAGGACCATCGAGCCTGTCTAGGATTCAGCCGTTTGGCAGACTCGAGGTAAATCAAATTCTTATGATCTGTCAAGACCACAATACGGTGCTTAGCTCCCTCAAGCCAATGTCGCCACTCCTCAAACGCCCACTTCATAGCCAACAACTCCCGATTGCCGACATAATAATTGCGTTCAGCAGGCGAAAACTTACGGGAAAAGAAGGCACACGGTTTCATTAAGGAACCAACAGGATCCCTCTGAGACAAAACAGCCCCTGCCCCAATCTCAGAAGCGTCAACCTCAACCTGAAATAGAAGAGAAACATCCGGTTGGCGCAACACCGGAGCAGAAGTAAATCGATGTTTAAGCTCCTGAAAGGCAGAGACAGCCGCAGAGGACCAATTCGCCACATCAGCGCCTTTCTTCGTCAAATCGGTCAAGGGTTTAACCACGCTGGAAAAATTAGCAATGAAACGGCGATAAAAATTTGCAAAACCCCAAAATTTCTGAAGGCTCTTCATGGATGTGGGCTGAATCCAATCATGAATGGCCTGAACCTTAACTGGATCCATCTCTATAGACGAGGGAGAAAAAATAAAGCCCAAAAAAGAAACCTTCTGCACCCCAAAGAGACACTTAGACCCTTTCACAAACAGGGCATTGTCACGAAGGATCTGAAATACCATCCTGACCTGTTCCACATGAGACTCCCAATCATTGGAAAAAATCAAAATATCGTCCAAATATACAATCAAGAACTTATCAATATAAGTCCAGAAAATATCATGCATGAAGGACTGAAAAACAGATGGAGCATTAGTGAGCCCGAATGGAATCACAAGGCATTCAAAATGGCCTTCGGGCGTGTTAAACGCAGTTTTCCATTCATCACCCTGCTTAATACGAACAAGATTATATGCCCCCCGAAGGTCAATCTTCGTAAACCAACTAGCTCCCTTAATCCTAGCAAACAAATCTGTAAGCAAAGGTAAAGGGTATTGAAACTTGACCGTGATTTTATTCAAGAGGCGATAATCAATACAGGGTCGAAAGGAACCATCTTTTTTAGCAACAAAAAAGAACCCCACTCCCAACGGTGAAGAAGATGGCCGAATATGCCCTTTCTCCAAAGACTCCTTAATATAGCTCCGCATGGCGGTATGTTCAGGCACAGACAGGTTGAAAAGTCGACCCTTAGGAAACTTACAGCCTGGAATCAAGTCAATAGCACAATCGCAGTCCCTGTGCGGTGGAAGGAAACTGGACTTGGGCTCAACGAATACATCCTGAAAATCAGACAAAAACTCTGGAATTTCAGAAGAGGAAGAAGAGGAGATTGACATCAAAGGAACATCATTATGAACCCCCTGACAACCCCAACTAGTCACAGACATGGACTTCCAATCCAACACAGGATTATGTACCTGCAACCACGGAAAACCAAGCACGATAGCATCATGCAAATTATGCAACACCAGAAACTGACAATCTTTCTGATGGGCTGGCGCCATGCGCATGGTAACCTGTGTCCAAAACTGGGGCTTATTTTTAGCCAAGGGTGTAGCATCAATGCCCCTTAAAGGAATAATGTTCTGCAAAGGCTGCAAGGGAAAACCACAACGCCTGGCAAACTCAAAATCCATTAAGTTCAAGGCGGCGCCTGAATCCACAAACACCATGACAGAAAATGATGACAATGAGCAGATCAAGGACACAGATAACAGAAATTTAGGTTGTACAGTACTGATGGTAAATGAACTAGCGATCCTCTTTGTCCGCTTAGGGCAGACTGAAATGACATGAGAAGCGTCGCCACAATAATAACACAACCTATTCTGACATCTGAATCCTTGTCGTTCCGTTTTAGACAGAATCCTATCACACTGCATTGGCTCAGGAGTCTGCTCTGAGAACAATGCCACAGCGTGCACACTTCTGCGCTCCCGTAAGCGCCGGTCAATCTGAATGGCCAGAGACATAGAATCACTCAGACCGGAATGCGTGGGAAATCCCACCATAACATCTTTAATGGATTCAGAAAGACCCTTTCTGAAAATTGCCGCCAAAGCATCATTATTCCATTTAGTCAACACAGATCATTTTCTGAATTTCTGACAGTACAATTCTGCCGCCTCTTGACCCTGAGACAGGGCCAACAAGATCTTCTCAGCTTGATCCACAGAATTAGGTTCATCATATAATAATCCTAAAGCCTGAAAAAAGGAGTCTACATTAAGCAAAGCTGGATTCCCAGATTCCAGGGAAAACGCCCAATCCTGCGGATCGCCACGCAGCAGGGAGATGACGATTTTAACCTGCTGAATGGAATCACCAGAGGATCGAGGTCTCAGAGCAAAAAATAGTTTACAGTTGTTTTTAAAACTCAAAAATTTGGACCTGTCTCCAAAAAAGAAATCAGGAGTAGGAATCTTCGGCTCTAAAACAGGAGTTTGAACAATATAATCAGAAATAGCCTGTACCCTAGCAGCAAGCTGGTCTACACGAGAAACTAATTCCTGAACATCCATGCTTGCACAAGGCTCCTCAGCCACCCTGAGACAAAGAGGGAAGAGAAGATAAAGCAGACTGAAGAAAAAAAATGGCTCAACACCTTTCTTCCCTTCTTCTGAGATGCATTTAACTCATTATTGGCCAGTTGTACTGTTATGATCCGGTGACCTTGGAGCAGCATGAAAACTTTCACTGGAGTAGGTGGTAACTATACTGACCGCAAATCCTGATCTTAACACTGCAACTAGAAGTAGCCGTGGGGTGTACCTAACAAGCCCTAGACACCTCGTCACAGCCGGAGGACTAAATACCCCTAAAGATGGAAATAGGAATACTACATTGCCTCAGAGCAGAACCCCAAAGGATAGGCAGCCCCCCACAAATATTGGCTGTGAGGAAACAGGAGTAGAAATGGAGCAAAAGAATGGTGCAAAATATAGTTTATTAGTTCACAGGCAAATAGTGCATAAATATATATTGGATGGTACAAAAAGATGATTAAAACGGGAAGTGAGTCACCACCGGTGAACACCCTGCCGAGTACAAATGTCCCATAAGTAGGTAACACTAAAGCAGCAGCTATAAAGATGGACCATGTCACTCCTGTGGGTAACTAGTATACCCCCCACAGAGTAAAATACTGGCAACAGGGCAGCGCTTACCAAATAAAGTGCAGGAAGGCAGGGTGCACCGGGCAGGATTCAAGGAATTCAAGGAAGATTTCCTTGAATCCTGCCCGGTGGTGACTCACTTCCCGTTTTAATCATCTTTTTGTACCATCCAATATATATTTATGCACTATTTGCCTGTGAATTAATAAACTATATTTTGCACCATTCTTTTGCTCCGTTTCTACTCCTGTTTCCTTATGGACTATATGGAGTTAGTTCGCTTCTTTGGTTGCGGGTTCTTTCAGCACTATTTAGTGCTTTAATTTCCCTGCTGAGCAGATAAGGAGTGGCTCAGACTGTTATATACAGGTGCTCAGGAAAAATATGTTATAGTCTCGAAAAAAATCCGGCACACTGTTTTTCCAAACACTGTGAAATTTATTAGAAATGTAAATTTATTTCATTTCGTATTCAAGCAAAATGCGCACAAAAAGGACCAAAAAGGTACATAAAGTAGGTATCAAGATCCACATGAGGTAGGTATCATATTTCAATGTTTCGGCTATAGCATTAGCCTTTATCAAGAGATACCTAAATAGAGCGATATAAATTCAAATTACTAACAAAAATAATAAATAAAAAAGCAAAAATATTTAAAAATAAAAATAAAGCATAATAAATAAGGTATATACATATGCAATTATAAAGCTTACACCCGAAGACATTTCATACTCATTGGTAAAATGACGACTCTATCATATACATATATCTCCAAGCAACAGACCATTGTGTTAGGAAAAAATATGTATCAAATATGTTCAAAAACCCATAATCAGATACCACAAAGCTTGAAAAAACTAATGTAACATCTCACACCGCAGTATGTGTCCCTGTTAATATATATCCCATATAATGTTGTGAAAGAATGTATGAAAAATATGTAAAAAAATATATAAAAATAAAAAATGATTGCAAAAATATTGCAAAAATACTGCAAAAATATAACCTGGCCGCAAATGTGCACTAGATCTCTGGCTTCTCATATTCACCCGGAAGTGAATGGACACTTTCACTTTGGTTTCCTGGATTTTCTTTTTCTTTTGCTTTAGGGAGATCGAGCAGGGATATTTTGCTCAGTATCTTGTCTAGTGGATGTGTATGTGTGTATATGCACGGGTGTATACATGTGTATATCTTTGTATGCATGTGTATATGTGTGTATGTGTACACATGCTGTTTGGAGATATTCTTTTGATATTCTCGTGTTATTTTTGTAATATTTTGGTTATATTTTTGCAGTGTTTTTGCAATATTTTTGCAATCATTTTTTATTTTTATATATTTTTTTACATATTTTTCATACATTCTTTCACAACATTATATGGGATATATATTAACAGGGACACATACTGCGGTGTGAGCTGTTACATTAGTTTTTTCAAGCTTTGTGGTATCTGATTATGGATTTTTGAACATATTTGATACATATTTTTTCCTAACACAATGGTCTGTTGCTTGGAGATATATGTATATGATAGAGTCGTCATTTTACCAATGAGTATGAAATGTCTTCGGGTGTAAGCTTTATAATTGCATATGTATATACCTTATTTATTATGCTTTATTTTTATTTTTAAATATTTTTGCTTTTTTATTTATTATTTTTGTTAGTAATTTGAATTTATATCGCCCTATTTAGGTATCTCTTGATAAAGGCTAATGCTATAGCCGAAACGTTGAAATATGATACCTACATCATGTGGATCTTGATACCTACTTTATGTACCTTTTTGGTCTTTAATTTCCCTGCTGACATGCTGCCTAGTTTTGTTATTAAATATTGGCTGTGAGTAGGAGAGGAAAGACACACACAGTCAGAAAACAGGATTTAGCACAAGAGGCCAATCTAGCTAAAATAGGAAAGGATAGGACAGAGTTCTGTGCGGTCAGTATTAAAACCCTTCCAAAAATATCCACAGCAAATTATACAAAAATTCATCAATCTAACTAAAGACGTGGAACGTATATCTGCAACTCCAGAGACTACTAAACTCAGAGCAGGAATATAATAAAAAAACAAGCACACAGCTTGTGTGCCATAGAAAAAGAAACAGACACTTATCTTTGCTGAATTGGCAGCTAAGCAGGAGAAGCCAGACGGAGATCCAATAGTTCCCAAGAAACATTGACAACTGGCAAGGACTAATGAGTCCTGCAAACCTAAATACCCCAGTCAGAACTACAATCAGCAGATACACCTGTCCAGGACTGCAGCCCAGAGACCACTGCATTACCACCAACAACCACCGGAGGGAGCCCAAAAGCAGAATTCACAACAAAAAGCATTAGTAGAAACATCATTTACCAAACTGTGACCAAATTTTGCCAACTTTGAAGAAAAATGCTCAGGAAACCGAACACGAATCCGAATGTGCTACGATCGTACCAAACTTGAGATTGGCGAACGTTTTCAGAACAAGTTTGCTCATCTCTACTCCTAATTAATATTCAAAAAGATTTTGTCTTTATTGCAAAGTTGCTAAAATAGCATGGCGAGAGGGCTAATACACTTCGACAATTAGAGTAAAGGCAACACATTACCATCGCAGCTCTGATCTGTGTCCCAGAAAAACTCTCAATGCACACACAAGATATATACATACAATTGAACCAATTAAAACATTGACCCCACATCACATGACATATACACAAAGGTCCTCAAATTCCATATCCATAAAACACGGAAAAACAAAATGTATCAAAATTACAAATGAACAAAACATAATATAAGAATCTCATTTTGCTTGTTTAGGCTATCAGGGAATCTTGTTCCCAACTTCTAAATGCAAAAACCCTCACAAGTTAAGGGGCTTCTTCTAATGTCTCCTCCCCGACATGGCTTTTTCACTTTCTCAACACCGAAAGTCTGGAAACAACACTTCGTTAATGACAGGTAATGTAATGCTTAGATGACGCTGATACACTGCGAAAATTACAATTTAACCAATTTTTGGGTAACGCCGTAGTAAGAAATAGGCTTGTGGAGACAATATTGCCCAAAGAGAGTGCTTTCTAATAGCTGTGTGCACACTGAATTTTTTTTAAGAGTTTTTACAGCAGAATCTGTGTGGAAACTCTAAGTCTAGTGCAAAATCTCAAGACTCCTCAAAAACATTGAGTTTCCACTCAGTTTCTGCTCTGAAAACTCAGAGGAAATACTCTGTGTGCACATCTTGGAATAAGTTTCACCAAAAAAAGCTGGGATCCAGTGGGTAACGATTCTCCTTGTAGAGAATGACGTATTAAGCATGCTGATGTTAGCAGACTTTTAAGTAGCAATGCTCCTCTGAGAAACATGTAAATTGTCTCCTTAGAGAGGAAGAGGACTAGAACTGTAGTGCCACCTGTAGTAAGTAGAAATCCTAAAAGTCAATGTTGACTCTCAACCGAGCCTTGTCACATGACTTAGGATAAAAGCCAAAACCAAAATCTCAATTTGTAGACATTGTGCTGTAGCACCTGTAAACAACATAAAGAAAATAATTAAAAATTATAAAAAGTGAGGATGATCTAATAATGTACAATTAGATGAATATGACTTACCCTTGATATGCATCAGGAGTAGGCGCAGGGAAAATCTTTCCATATCTTGTGGAGAGACAGAGTACATTCTTGGAAGGATCTTGTCAGCACCTCTTTTTCTTGTCTTCCAAAACTTATTTGTCCAGATATAATGGTAGGGTATTTCACAATATAAATACTGACGTGTTGATCAATCAGTTTGGTTTAGAACGAACCATTTCGTAAGTTTTGTGCCATCACGCTGATCTTTTTCCACAGAAAGCTGCTCTGTTCCATCCTTAAAGTAAACTGATTGTTGGAAAGGTAGGTGTACCGGAAGTCTTTCTACAGCATGGGAACGTGCAGACATCTCAAATTTTTGCAGCCGCCAACATAGACCTGAGACAGGGACAATGGGGCATCCTCTACGTCTGGAGGAAAGAAGGTTTAGGCATAATACCTGACGCAGATTCTTTACTGTAAGAGCAGTGAGACTATGGAACTCTCTGCCGTATGATGTTGTAGTGAGTGATTCATTACTTTCATTGCTAAAATTTAAGAGGGGACTGGATGCCTTTCTTGAAAAGTATAATGTTGCAGGGTATATATACTAGATTCCTTGATAGGGAGTTGATCCAGGCAACTAGTCTGATTGCCGTATGTGGAGTCGGGAAGGAATTTTTTTCCCCAAAGTGGAGCTTACTATTTGCCACATGGGTTTTTTTGCCCTCCTCTGGATCAACATGTTAGGGCATGTTAAGTTAGGCTATGGGTTGAACTGGATGGACTTAAAGTCTTCCTTCAACCTTAATAACTATGTTACTATGATGCCAAATATCGTCTAAATCTCGTCCTAGTGGTAGGTGCCGGTGTTGCTGACTTCGTTCACTTGAATAATTGCTGCATCATGTCCTTTGTACACGTACTTGAAAATATATTTGACGATCTGGATGGAAGAGCAGATTTCCACATTTATGTGTGCGCTGTATTTCTGAGAGAGGTAGAGGTTGTAATGTACAACCCAGCGGCTGTCAACTTCCACATCCCTAATCTTGAGTTTAATGCCATCTTTTCGTCTGCGGTATACTAGATAACCATCCACATTAATATTTGTTTCTTCGCTGAAGTCTTTGGGAAACTTTTTGGAACATGTCCAGATTCCTTTTACATCTTCCATACACGGTGAATTTCTATTGTGTTCTCCACAGGGCCCATGAATCATGCAGCTGGTGACATCATAAAGCTTTTTGTTAATATCTGTGTCAGGAATTTCTGCACAAACAGCATTGTCACAATCGATAGCTTCTCGAAACTTGTCTTCGTCGTCCAGAATTAAGAGCATATGGCAATGAGGAAGACCTGAAACAATAAAATTATGTATTAAATGTGCATTATTAATCATTCCATTCTTAACATTACTGTTACGAACATTCAGATGAATGTACGTACTGTAATGCCTTCTTTTGTAATTCAATGACTTTAATTGTCCCATCACTCCACTTTTTTTGCAGTCAAGTCGTTTAGTAACTCTTGTAGCTTTAAGTGGAATATGGTAGATACCAAATCTGGGTGGTCTATTGCTGTTTCATGTTGTAAAAGGCCGGACTGAATTTCTTCCCACTTTGGGTTGCAAGTGAACTTAATAAATAAATCCGGCTTTCCAAATTTTGCTACCAAAGTCATCGCATCTTGGTAATTCTGTGTCATGGCACATTTTCCACCGGTAAAAAAAAGAGGGAAGTATGATGATGCGACCCGGTCTCAGACCTTGTTGTTCAGCCCTAGTGTTGATATAATCCATAAGCCCGACATATGATTCTACTCTGAGTTTCTTTTGGTTTTGTCTGTTCCAGTCCAGTCACTGCGCTTCTACCTTTAGGTAGGCCTCAATTATGTATTGTTGTGTCAGCTTGCCAGAATGTAACAGTGGGTTGAAGAATTGTCGATCCTGAAGGCGGTACGCATAGAATTCCCTCATCGACACATTTCTTTTTTTTTTTCTTGTTCCCCTGCATCGTGACTGATATCTTCTTGTTCTTCATTGTCACCTTCCTCCATTTCATGACTTTTCCTTTTTGCAGTTCTCCCTTGCTTCCAGATTCCAGGTTGCCATCCGTGTTCACCATATGGAAAGAGGAGTGGATACACCATTGGATCACCGTTTGGGCTATGGTACACAATATTCTGTAGTCCTCACTGCCCAATGGAATGAACGGCAATGACTCTTTTGATCGGCGGCTCTCCATCATCGGAGACAAACACAGCTGCAACTTCATTGGCTGTCGGCAAGTTGTATCGGCGAGGGTCTTGTTGTTTATCCTTGGTTATCCACATTTCGATTTTATGCTGGTCGTAGCCACGCTGATCAATCAAATCCTTCATCATCTTGAAAGCCTGAGCAAATGGGTTGATATCTCTGAGTAAACAGTCAATAGTATTCATCATGTCCCTCTTGCATCCTTCATTTTGCTTGTTATTTAACCCCTTCAAGACCCAGCCTATTTTGACCTTAAAGACCTTGCCGTTTTTTGCAATTCTGACCAGTGTCCCTTTATGAGGTAATAACTCAGGAACGCTTCAACGGATCCTAGCGGTTCTGAGACTGTTTTTTCGTGACATATTGGGCTTCATGTTAGTGGTAAATTTAGGTCAATAAATTCTGCATTTATTTGTGATAAACACGGAAATTTGGCGAAAATTTTGAAAATTTCGCAATTTTCACATTTTGAATTTTTATTCTGTTAAACCAGAGAGATATGTAACACAAAATAGTTAATAAATAACATTTCCCACATGTTTACTTTACATCAGCACAATTTTGGAAACAAAATTTTTTTTTGTTAGGAAGTTATAAGGGTTAAAATTTGACCAGCGATTTGTCATTTTTACAACGAAATTTACAAAACCATTTTTTTTAGGGACCACCTCACATTTGAAGTCAGTTTGAGGGGTCTATATGGCTGAAAATACCCAAAAGTGACACCATTCTAAAAACTGCACCCCTCAAGGTACTCAAAACCACATTCAAGAAGTTTATTAACCCTTCAGGTGCTTCACAGCAGCAGAAGCAACATGGAAGGAAAAAATGAACATTTAACTTTTTAGTCACAAAAATTATCTTTTAGCAACAATTTTTTTATTTTCCCAATGGTAAAAGGAGAAACTGAACCACGAAAGTTGTTGTCCAATTTGTCCTGAGTACGCTGATACCTCATATGTGGGGGTAAACCACTGTTTGGGCGCACGGCAGGGCTTGGAAGGGAAGGAGCGCCATTTGACTTTTTGAATCAAAAATTGGCTCCACTCTTTAGCGGACACCATGTCACGTTTGGAGAGCCCCCGTGTGCCTAAAAATTGGAGCTCCCCCACAAGTGACCCCATTTTGGAAACTAGACGCCCCAAGGAACTTATCTAGATGCATAGTGAGCACTTTGAACCCCCAGGTGCTTCACAAATTGATCCGTAAAAATGAAAAAGTACTTTTTTTTCACAAAAAAATTTTTTAGCCTCAATTTTTTCATTTTCACATGGGCAACAGGATAAAATGGATCCTAAAATGTGTTGGGCAATTTCTCCTGAGTACACCAATACCTCACATGTGGGGGTAAACCACTGTTTGGGCACATGGTAAGGCTCGGAAGGGAAGGAGCGCCATTTGACTTTTTGAATGAAAAATTATTTCCATCGTTAGCGGACACCATGTCGCGTTTGGATAGCTCCTGTGTGCCTAAACATTGGCGCTCCCCCACAAGTGACCCCATTTTGGAAACTAGACCCCCCAAGGAACTTATTTAGATGCCTAGTGAGCACTTTAAACCCTCAGGTGCTTCACAAATTGATCTGTAAAAATGAAAAAGTACTTTTTTTTCACAAAAAAATTATTTTCGCCTCAATTTTTTCATTTTCACATGGGCAGTAGGATAAAATGGATCATAAAATTTGTTGGGCAATTTCTCCCGAGTACGCCGATACCTCATATGTGGGGGTAAACCACTGTTTGGGCACACGGCAGGGCTCGGAAGGGAAGGCGCGCCATTTGACTTTTTGAATGGAAAATTAGCTCCAATTGTTAGCGGACACCATGTCGTGTTTGGAGAGCCCCCTGTGTGCCTAAACATTGGAGCTCCCCCACAAGTGACCCCATTTTGGAAACTAGACCCCCCAAGGAACTTATCTAGATGCATATTGAGCACTTTAAACCCCCAGGTGCTTCACAGAAGTTTATAACGCAGAGCCATGAAAATAAAAAATAATTTTTCTTTCCTCAAAAATGATTTTTTAGCCTGGAATTTCCTATTTTGCCAAGGATAATGGGAGAAATTGGACCCCAAATATTGTTGTCCAGTTTGTCCTGAGTACGCTGATACCCCATATGTGGGGGTAAACCACTGTTTGGGCGCACGGCAGGGCTCGGAAGGGATGGCACGCCATTTGGCTTTTTAAATGGAAAATTAGCTCCAATCATTAGCGGACACCATGTCACGTTTGGAGAGCCCCTGTGTGCTTAAACATTGGAGATCCCCCAGAAATGACACCATTTTGGAAACTAGACCCCCAAAGGAACTAATCTAGATGTGTGGTGAGGACTTTGAACCCCCAAGTGCTTCACAGAAGTTTATAACGCAGAGCCATGAAAATAAAAAAAAAAATTATTTTCTCAAAAATGATCTTTTAGCCTGCAATTTTTTATTTTCCCAAGGGTAACAGGAGAAATTTGACCCCAAAAGTTGTTGTCCAGTTTCTCCTGAGTACGCTGATACCCCATATGTGGGGGTAAATCACTGTTTGGGCACATGCCGGGGCTCGGAAGTGAAGTAGTGACGTTTTGAAATGCAGACTTTGATGGAATGCTCTGTGGGCGTCACGTTGCGTTTGCAGAGCCCCTGATGTGGCTTAACAGTAGAAACCCCCCACAAGTGACCCCATTTTGGAAACTAGACCCCCAAAGGAACTTATCTAGATGTGTGGTGAGCACTTTGAACCCCCAAGTGCTTCATAGAAGTTTATAATGCAGAGCCGTGAAAATAATAAATACGTTTTCTTTCCTCAAAAATAATTATTTAGCCCAGAATTTTTTAATTTTCCCAAGGGTAACAGGAGAAATTTGACCCCAAAAGTTGTTGTCCAGTTTCTCCTGAGTACGGTGATACCCCATATGTGGGGGTAAACTACTGTTTGGGCACATGCCGGGGCTTGGAATTGAAGTAGTGACGTTTTGAAATGCAGACTTTGATGGAATGCTCTGCGGGCGTCATGTTGCGTTTGCAGAGCCCCTGATGTGCCTAAACAGTAGAAACCCCCCACAAGTGACCCCATTTTGGAAACTAGACCCTGAAAGGAACTTATCTAGATGTGTGGTGAGCACTTTGAACCCCCAAGTGCTTCATAGAAGTTTATAATGCAGAGCCGTGAAAATAATAAATACGTTTTCTTTCCTCAAAAATAATTATTTAGCCCAGAATTTTTTATTTTCCCAAGGGTTACAGGAGAAATTGGACCCCAAAAGTTGTTGTCCAGTTTCTCCTGAGTACGCTGATACCCCATATGTGGGGGTAAACCACTGTTTGGGCACACGTCGGGGCTCAGAAGGGAAGTAGTGACTTTTGAAATGCAGACTTTGATGGAATGGTCTGCGGGTGTCACGTTGCGTTTGCAGAGCCCCTGGTGTGCCTAAACAGTAGAGACCCCCCACAAGTGACCCCATTTTAGAAACTAGACCCCCCAAGGAACTTATCTAGATATGTGGTGAGCACTTTGAACCCCCAAGTGCTTCACAGACGTTTACAACGCAGAGCCGTGAAAATAAAAAATCATTTTTCTTTCCTCAAAAATTATGTTTTAGCAAGCATTTTTTTAGATTCACAAGGGTAACAGGAGAAATTGGACCCCAGTAATTGTTGCGCAGTTTGTCCTGAGTATGCTGGTACCCCATATGTGGGGGTAAACCACTGTTTGGGCACACGTCGGGGCTCGGAAGTGAGGGAGCACCATTTGACTTTTTGAATACGAGATTGGCTGGAATCAATGGTGGCGCCATGTTGCGTTTGGAGACCCCTGATGTGCCTAAACAGTGGTAACCCCTCAATTCTAACTCCAACACTAACCCCGCCACACCCCTAACCCTAATCCCAACTGTAGCCATAATCCTAATCACAACCCTAACCCCAACACACCCCTAACCACAACACTAACCCCAACACACCCCTAACCCTAACCACAACCCTAATTCCAACCCTAACCCTAAGGCTATGTGCCCACGTTGCGGATTCGTGTGAGATATTTCCGCACCATTTTTGAAAAATCTGCGGGTAAAAGGCACTGTGTTTTACCTGCGGATTTTCCGCGGATTTCCAGTGTTTTTTGTGCGGATTTCACCTGCGGATTCCTATTGAGGAACAGGTGTAAAACGCTGCGGAATCCGCACAAAGAATTGACATGCTGCGGAAAATACAACGCAGCGTTCCCGCGCGGTATTTTCCGCACCATGGGCACAGCGGATTTGGTTTTTCATATGTTTACATGGTACTGTAAACGTGATGGAAAACTGCTACGAATCCTCAGCCAAATCCGCACCATGTGCACATAGCCTAATTCTAAAGGTATGTGCACACGCTGCGGATCCGCAGCAGTTTCCCATGAGTGTACAGTTCAATGTAAACCTACGGGAAACAAAAATCGCTGCACACATGCTGCGGAAAAACTGCACGGAAACGCAGCGGTTTACATTCCGCAGCATGTCACTTCTTTGTGCGGATTCCGCAGCGGTTTTACAACTGCTCCAATAGAAAATCGCAATTGTAAAACCGCAGTGAAATGCGCAGAAAAAAACGCGGTAAATCCGCCATAAATCCGCAGCGGTTTAGCACTGCGGATTTATCAAATCCGCAGCGGAAAAATCCGCAGAGGACCAGAATACGTGTGCACATTCCTAACCCTAACCCTAGCCCTAACCCTAGCCCTAGCCCTAACCCTACCCCTAACCCTACCCCTAACCCTACCCCTAACCCTAACCCTACCCCTACCCCTACCCCTAGCCCTAACCTTAACCCTAACCCTACCCCTAACCCTAACCCTACCCCTAACCCTAACCCTATTCTAACATTAGTGGAAAAAAAAAAAAATTCTTTATTTTTTTATTGTCCCTATGGGGGTGACAAAGGGGGGAGGGTCATTTATTATTTTTTTTATTTTGATCACTGAGATAGATTATATCTCAGTGATCAAAATGCACTTTGGAACGAATCTGCCGGCCGGCAGATTCGGCGGGCGCACTGCGCATGCGCCCGCCATTTTGGAAGATGGCGGCGCCCGGGAGAAGACGGACGGGACCCCGGCTGGATCGGTAAGTATGATAGGGTGGGGGGGGACCACGGGGGGGGGGATCGGAGCACGGGGGGGGGGGATCGGAGCACGGGGGGGGAATCGGAGCGCGGGAGGGGTGGAACGGAGCGCGGGGGGCGTGGAACGGAGCACGGGGGGGCTGGAACGGAGCACGGGGGGGTTGAACGGAGCACGGGGGGGGTGGATCGGAGTGCAGGGGGGGTGATTGGAGCACGGGGGGGTGATTGGAGCACGGGGGGAGCGGACACGAGCACGGGGGGGAGCGGAGCACTGGACGGAGGGGAGCCGGAGCAGTGTACCGGCCAGATCGGGGGGGGTGGGGGGGCGATCGGAGGGGTGGGGTGGGGGCACACTAGTATTTCCAGCCATGGCCGATGATATTTCAGCATCGGCCATGGCTGGATTGTAATATTTCACCCGTTATAATGGGTGAAATATTACAAATCGCTCTGATTGGCAGTTTCACTTTCAACAGCCAATCAGAGCGATCGTAGCCACGAGGGGGTGAAGCCACCCCCCCTGGGCTAAACTACCACTCCCCCTGTCCCTGCAGATCGGGTGAAATGGGAGTTAACCCTTTCACCCGATCTGCAGGGACGCGATCTTTCCATGATGCCGCATAGGCGTCATGGGTCGGAATGGCACCGACTTTCATGACGCCTACGTGGCGTCAAAGGTCGGGAAGGGGTTAATCGTTAAATGTTTGCATACTCAGGATCCAATATGTAGAGTTGTGAATATGAAGGAGTATCAGATCTAAAGAAAGCACAAATATATTTTTAATTATTAAAAAAGAGTAGGAATGAATTAAAAATGTACATTTAATTGTAGTCAGGTGTTTTACCTTAGAGAAGTTGTTGTACAGTGGTACACTTGTCCATGAATGACTAAAACGGGTGGGTCACCGGAAAATTTCATTGACTCAAATCCAAACGATGCAAAGGCAAAAGCACTGTTGTACTTTCTGATGTTCTTTCTAAAATTTGTTGCCTCGTTCGTATCTTCAGTTAACCATGTTTGAAACTGCTGAGGATATTCATTTACTTCACGTAAGTGTATAGTACCACTTCCGCAGCATGATGCAGACTTTGCATTGTGTACTTTTTCTTTCCAAAAGTCAGATGCACCACAATCACTACACGTAATGTCTCACTTTCCCACGTGGTGTTCACTGGGTATATTATCTGGATTTCTTGCTGCATACCTCGAAGGTGGTGGCAGTTTACATTGACGGGCATTGTGGTTTTCAACTTCCGCAGGTGTCAAATTCCTTCTTCGTTGATGCTGGTTATATATATCAGCTTCCCTTCGTTCTGTTACTTGGTTGATATAAACCTTGTGATATCTCTCTCTGTCATTATCAATCTGCTCAGGTGTTCGTTGTTGATAACCAATCCTACTATTTTGTTGATATTGTTGTTGTTGATCAGCTACCGCATCGTTGTCCAGAGTTTCCTGTGGCCTGTGAGATGGACCTGGTGAATCTTCTTTGCTCATTTTGTTTGGGAGAATGCGGATGCAATTAAATGTATGTTTACCTTGGCTGAAGTGGTTGAATTACATAGAAAGGAAGTGCTGCGTGTGGTAATGTGGGGGGGCAGAGCCTCGTGTGGTAATGTGTGGTGACGTAGCCTCATGTGGTAATGTGTGGGGATGGAGCCTTGTTTGGTAATGTGGGGGGATGGAGCCTCGTGTGGTATTGTGGGGGAACGGAGACTCGGGTGGTAATGTGTGGGAATGCAGCCTCGTGTGGTAATGTGTGAGGATGGAGCCTCGTGTGGTAATGTGTGGGGACAAAGCCTCATGTGGTAATGTGGAGGGACGGAGCCTCGTGTGTTAATGTGTGAGGACGGAGCCTCATATGGTAATGTGTGGGGACAGAGCCTCATGTGGTAAGGTGTGAGAATGCAGCCTCGTGTGGTAATGTGTGAGGACAGAGCCTCGTGTGGTAATGTGTGGGGATGGAGCCTCATGTGGTAATGTTTGGGGACGGAACCTTGTGTGGTAATGTGTGGGGATGGAGCTTTGTGTGGTAATGTGGAGGGACGGAGCATCGTGTGGTAATGTGTGGGGACGGAGCCTCGTGTTGTAATGTGTGGGGACGGAGCTTTGTGTGGTAATGTGGGGGGGCACAGCATCATGTGGTAATGTGTGGGGACGGAGCCTCGTGTGGTAATGTGCGGGGACAGAGCCTCGTGTGGTAATGTGGGGGACGGAGCCTCGTGTGGTAATGTGTGGGGACGAAGTTTCATGTGGTAATGTGGGGGGACTGAACATCATGTGGTAATGTGTGGGGATGGAGCCTCATGTGGTAATGTGGTGGGGGGTGGGATTATGTGTGGTGAAGTGGTAGGGGGCGGGATTATGTGTGATTATGGTGGTGGGGGGCGGGATTATGTGTGGTGATGTGGTGGGGGTGGGATTGTGTGGTGATGTGGTGGGGGGCAGGATTATGTGTGGTGATGTGTTGGGGGGGTGGGATTATGTGTGGTGATGTTGTGGGGGCGGGATTATGTGTGGTGATTTGGTGGGGGGGCGGGATTATGTGTGGTAATGTGGTGGGGATTGTGTGTGGCAATGTGGTGGGGGGGCGAGATTATGTGTGGTGATGTGGTGGGGGATGGGATTATGTGTGGTAATGTGGTGGGGGGCGGTATTAAGTGTGGTAATGGAGTGGGGGGCAGGATTATGTATGGTAAAGGGGTGCGGGGGCGGGATTATGTGTGGTGATGTGTTAGAGGGCGGGATTGTGTGTGGTGATGTGGTGGGGAGACGGGACTATGTGTGGTGATGTGGTGGTGGCGGGATTATGTGTGGTGATGTGGTGGGGGGCGGGATTATGTGTGGTAATGTGGTGGGGATTGTGTGTGGCAATGTGGTGGGGGGCGAGATTATGTGTGGTGATGTGGTGGGGGGATGGGATTATGTGTGGTGATGTGATGGGGGGGCGGTATTATGTGTGGTAATAGAGTGGGGGGCAGGATTGTGTGTGGTAATGGGGTGGGGGGCGGGATTATGTGTGGTGATGTGTTGGAGGGTGGTATTGTGTGTGGTGATGTGGTGGGGAGGCGGGATTATGTGTGGTGATGTGGTGGGTGGGCGGGATTATGTGTGGTGATGTGGTGGGGGGCGGGATTGTGTGTGATAATGTGGTGGGGATTGTGTGTGGCAATGTGGTGGGGGGGCGAGATTATGTGTGGTGATGTGGTGGGGGATGGGATTATGTGAGGTGATGTGGTGGGGGGCGGTATTATGTGTGGTAATGGAGTGGGGGGCAGGATTATGTATGGTAAAGGGGTGGGGTGGCGGGATTATGTGTGGTGATGTGTTAGAGGGTGGGATTGTGTGTGGTGATGTGGTGGGGAGACGGGACTATGTGTGGTGATGTGGTGGGGCGGGATTATGTGTGGTGATGTGGTGGGGGGGCGGGATTATGTGTGGTAATGTGGTGGGGATTGTGTGTGGCAATGTGGTGGGGGGGCGAGATTATGTGTGGTGATGTGGTGGGGGATGGGATTATGTGTGGTGATGTGGTGGGGGGCGGTATTATGTGTGGTAATGGGGTGGGGGGCGGGATTATGTGTGGTGATGTGTTGGAGGGCGGGATTGTGTGTGGTGATGTGGTGGGGAGGCGGGATTATGTGTGGTGATGTGGTGGGTGGGCGGGATTATGTGTGGTGATGTGGTGGGGGGCGGGATTGTGTGTGGTGATGTAGTGCGGATTGTGTGCGGCATTGTAGTGGGGGGCGGGATTGTGTGTGGTGATGTGCGGATTGTGTGTGATAATGTGGTGGGGGCGAAATTATGTGTGGTAATGTGGTGGGGGTGGGATTGTGTGTGGTAATGGGGTGGGGAGCGGGATTATGTGTGGTGATGTGGTGGGGGGCGGGATTATGTGTGGTGATGTGTTGGAGGGCGGGATTGTGTGTGGTGATGTGGTGGGGAGGCGGGATTATGTGTGGTGATGTGGTGGGTGGGC
Source organism: Ranitomeya imitator (assembly GCF_032444005.1). Classification (NCBI taxonomy): domain Eukaryota; kingdom Metazoa; phylum Chordata; class Amphibia; order Anura; family Dendrobatidae; genus Ranitomeya; species Ranitomeya imitator. Next base: position 220,773,006 of record NC_091284.1, on the reverse strand, counting down.
GGGATTATGTGTGGTGATGTGGTGGGGGGCGGGATTGTGTGTGGTGATGTAGTGCGGATTGTGTGCGGCATTGTAGTGGGGGGCGGGATTGTGTGTGGTGATGTGCGGATTGTGTGTGATAATGTGGTGGGGGCGAAATTATGTGTGGTAATGTGGTGGGGGTGGGATTGTGTGTGGTAATGGGGTGGGGAGCGGGATTATGTGTGGTGATGTGGTGGGGGTGGAGCTACTCTGCAGAGGGCAGGATTAGCGAGTAATTACGATGCCTCTTATATATATAGATGTAGGTCTTTATCTATTCATTCCTGATGATAATTATATACTCAATAAGAACAGTTCATCTGCCCTAAACTAACAAAGCAAAACAAAAAAAAAAAAAGTTAGTTACCATATGTTAGGGGGACATTTCTAAATTAGTTTTATTAATATAATAATTACAAATACTATCCAGCCTAATAGCCCGCATTGGTAGAATTACCCCATAATTGTGCTGCTTGTAGGGCGTAAGGGAATAACGTTAGTCCATGCAATTTCTAGATCAAAAATTATAATAAGGATTAATAAAATCTTTGAAGGAACAGATAACTTTATTAACTTTCTAAACTATTCCAGTAGTCGTAAGACTGTCTACAGATCTTCCTATATAATTTAAGTTTAAGGTGCAATTGTTACCATCCACCTCTCGTGTCTCCTCTATTTCCTCATAGTTTGTAAGCTTATGAGCAGGGCCCTCATTCCTCTTGGTATCTCTTTTGATCTGTGTTTATTGTTATGCTGTACTGTCTATTGTCTGTCCAAGTCCCCTCTATAATGTAAAGTGCTGCGGAATATGTTGGCGCTATATAAATAAAAAAAAAATATTATTATTACATAGTAACATAGTTAGTAAGATTATGTGTGGTGATGTGTTGGAGGGCGGGATTGTGTGTGGTGATGTGGTGGGGAGGCGGGATTATGTGTGGTGATGTGGTGGGTGGGCGGGATTATGTGTGGTGATGTGGTGGGGGGCGGGATTGTGTGTGGTGATGTAGTGCGGATTGTGTGCGGCATTGTAGTGGGGGGCGGGATTGTGTGTGGTGATGTGCGGATTGTGTGTGATAATGTGGTGGGGGCGAAATTATGTGTGGTAATGTGGTGGGGGTGGGATTGTGTGTGGTAATGGGGTGGGGAGCGGGATTATGTGTGGTGATGTGGTGGGGGGCGGGATTATGTGTGGTGATGTGTTGGAGGGCGGGATTGTGTGTGGTGATGTGGTGGGGAGGCGGGATTATGTGTGGTGATGTGGTGGGTGGGCGGGATTATGTGTGGTGATGTGGTGGGGGGCGGGATTGTGTGTGGTGATGTAGTGCGGATTGTGTGCGGCATTGTAGTGGGGGGCGGGATTGTGTGTGGTGATGTGCGGATTGTGTGTGATAATGTGGTGGGGGCGAAATTATGTGTGGTAATGTGGTGGGGGTGGGATTGTGTGTGGTAATGGGGTGGGGAGCGGGATTATGTGTGGTGATGTGGTGGGGGTGGAGCTACTCTGCAGAGGGCAGGATTAGCGAGTAATTACGATGCCTCTTATATATATAGATGTAGGTCTTTATCTATTCATTCCTGATGATAATTATATACTCAATAAGAACAGTTCATCTGCCCTAAACTAACAAAGCAAAACAAAAAAAAAAAAAGTTAGTTACCATATGTTAGGGGGACATTTCTAAATTAGTTTTATTAATATAATAATTACAAATACTATCCAGCCTAATAGCCCGCATTGGTAGAATTACCCCATAATTGTGCTGCTTGTAGGGCGTAAGGGAATAACGTTAGTCCATGCAATTTCTAGATCAAAAATTATAATAAGGATTAATAAAATCTTTGAAGGAACAGATAACTTTATTAACTTTCTAAACTATTCCAGTAGTCGTAAGACTGTCTACAGATCTTCCTATATAATTTAAGTTTAAGGTGCAATTGTTACCATCCACCTCTCGTGTCTCCTCTATTTCCTCATAGTTTGTAAGCTTATGAGCAGGGCCCTCATTCCTCTTGGTATCTCTTTTGATCTGTGTTTATTGTTATGCTGTACTGTCTATTGTCTGTCCAAGTCCCCTCTATAATGTAAAGTGCTGCGGAATATGTTGGCGCTATATAAATAAAAAAAAAATATTATTATTACATAGTAACATAGTTAGTAAGGCCGAAAAAAGACATTTGTCCATCCAGTTCAGCCTATATTCCATCATAATAAATCCCCAGATCTACGTCCTTCTACAGAACCTAATTGTATGATACAATATTGTTCTGCTCCAGGAAGACATCCAGGCCTCTCTTGAACCCCTCGACTGAGTTCGCCATCACCACCTCCTCAGGCAAGCAATTCCTGATTCTCACTGCCCTAACAGTAAAGAATCCTCTTCTATGTTGGTGGAAAAACCTTCTCTCCTCCAGATGCAAAGAATGCCCCCTTGTGCCCGTCACCTTCCTTGGTATAAACAGATCCTCAGCGAGATATTTGTATTGTCCCCTTATATACTTATACATGGTTATTAGATTGCCCCTCAGTCGTCTTTTTTCTAGACTAAATAATCCTAATTTCACTAATCTATCTGGGTATTGTAGTTCTCCCATCCCCTTTATTAATTTTGTTGCCCTCCTTTGTACTCTTTCTAGTTCCATTATATCCTTCCTGAGCACCGGTGCCCAAAACTGGACACAGTACTCCATGTGCGGTCTAACTAGGGATTTGTACAGAGGCAGTATAATGCTCTCATCATGTGTATCCAGACCTCTTTTAATGCACCCCATGATCCTGTTTGCCTTGGCAGCTGCTGCCTGGCACTGGCTGCTCCAGGTAAGTTTATCATTAACTAGGATCCCCAAGTCCTTCTCCCTGTCAGATTTACCCAGTGGTTTTCCATTCAGTGTGTAATGGTGATATTTATTCCTTCTTCCCATGTGTATAACCTTACATTTATCATTGTTAAACCTCATCTGCCTCCTTTCAGCCCAAGTTTCCAACTTATCCAGATCCATCTGTAGCAGAATACTATCTTCTCTTGTATTAACTGCTTTACATAGTTTTGTATCATCTGCAAATATCGATATTTTACTGTGTAAACCTTCTACCAGATCATTAATGAATATGTTGAAGAGAACAGGTCCCAATACTGACCCCTGCGGTACCCCACTGGTCACAGCGACCCAGTTAGAGACTATACCATTTATAACCACCCTCTGCTTTCTATCACTAAGCCAGTTACTAACCCATTTACACACATTTTCCCCCAGACCAAGCATTCTCATTTTGTGTACCAACCTCTTGTGCGGCACGGTATCAAACGCTTTGGAAAAATCGAGATATACCACGTCCAATGACTCACCGTGGTCCAGCCTATAGCTTACCTCTTCATAAAAACTGATTAGATTGGTTTGACAGGAGCGATTTCTCATAAACCCATGCTGATATGGAGTTAAACAGTTATTCTCATTGAGATAATCCAGAATAACATCCCTCAGAAACCCTTCAAATATTTTACCAACAATAGAGGTTAGACTTACTGGCCTATAATTTCCAGGTTCACTTTTAGAGCCCTTTTTGAATATTGGCACCACATTTGCTATGCGCCAATCCTGCGGAACAGACCCTGTCGCTATAGAGTCCCTAAAAATAAGAAATAATGGTTTATCTATTACATTACTTAGTTCCCTTAGTACTCGTGGGTGTATGCCATCCGGACCCGGAGATTCTTGGGTTAGATTGGTGACCCTTAATATAGGGTTTTCATTGTTTCTTGGGATTTCACCTAGCATTTCATTTTCCACCGTGAATACCGTGGAGAAGGTGTTTAATATGTTAGCTTTTTCCTCGTCATCTACAACCATTCTTTCCTCGCTATTTTTTAAGGGGCCTACATTTTCAGTTTTTATTCTTTTACTATTGATATAGTTGAAGAACAGTTTGGGATTAGTTTTACTCTCCTTAGCAATGTGCTTCTCTGTTTCCTATTTGGCAGCTTTAATTAGTTTTTTAGATAAAGTATTTTTCTCCCTATAGTTTTTTAGAGCTTCAATGGTGCCATCCTGCTTTAGTAGTGCAAATGCTTTCTTTTTACTGTTAATTGCCTGTCTTACTTCTTTGTTTAGCCACATTGGGTTTTTCCTATTTCTAGTCCTTTTATTCCCACAAGGTATAAACCGCTTACACTGCCTATTTAGGATGTTCTTAAACATTTCCCATTTATTATCTGTATTCTTATTTCTGAGGATATTGTCCCAGTCTACCATATTAAGGGCATCTCTAAGCTGGTCAAACTTTGCCTTCCTAAAGTTCAGTGTTTTTGTGACTCCCTGACAAGTCCCCCTAGTGAAAGACAGGTGAAACTGCACAATATTGTGGTCGCTATTTCCTAGATGCCCGACCACCTGCAGATTTGTTATTCTGTCAGGTCTATTAGATAGTATTAGGTCTAAAAGTGCTGCTCCTCTGGTTGGATTCTGCACCAATTGTGAAAGATAATTTTTCTTGGTTATTAGCAGAAACCTGTTGCCTTTATGGGTTTCACAGGTTTCTGTTTCCCAGTTAATATCCGGGTAGTTAAAGTCCCCCATAACCAGGACCTCATTATGGGTTGCAGCTTCATCTATCTGCTTTAGAAGTAGACTTTCCATGGTTTCTGTTATATTTGGGGGTTTGTAACAGACCCCAATGAGAATTTTGTTACCATTTTTCCCTCCATGAATTTCGACCCATATGGACTCGACATCCTCATTTCCTTCGCTAATATCCTCCCTTAACCCCTTCATGACCGGGGGATTTTTCGTTTTTCCGTGTTCGTTTTTCGCTCCCCTCCGTCCCAGAGCCATAACTTTTTTATTTTTCTGTCAATTTGGCCATGTGAGGGCTTATTTTTTGCAAGACGAGTTGTACATTTGAAAGACATCATTGGTTTTAGCATGTCGTGTACTAGAAAACGGGAAAAAAATTCCAAGTGCGGTGAAATTGCAAAAAAAGTGCAATCCCACATTGGTTTTTTGTTTGGCTTTTTTGCTAGGTTCACTAAATGCTAAAACTGACCTGCCATTATGATTCTCCAGGTCATTACGAGTTCATAGACACCAAACATGACTAGGTTATTTTTTATCTAAGTGGTGAAAAAAAATTCCAAACTTTGCTAAAAAAAAAAAAAAAAAATTGCGCCATTTTCCGATACTCGTAGCGTCTCCATTTTTCATCATCTGGGGTCGGTTGAGAGCTTATTTTTTGTGTGCCGAGATGACATTTTTAATGATAGTATTTCGGTGCAGATACGTTCTTTTGATCGCCCGTTATTGCATTTTAATGCAATGTCGTGGCGACCAAAAAAACGTAATTCTGGCGTTTCGAATTTTTTTCCCGCTACGCTGTTTAGCGATCAGGTTAATACTTTTTTTTATTTGATAGATCGGGCGATTCTGAGCGCGGCGATACCAAATATGCGTAGATTTGATATTTTTTTTATTGATTTATTTTGATTGGGGCGAAAGGGGGGTGATTTAAACTTTTATGTTTTTTTTATTTTTTTCACATTTTTTTAAACTTTTTTTTTTAACTTTTGCCATGCTTCAATAGCCTCCATGAGAGGCTAGAAGCAGGCATAGCACGATCGGCTCTGCTAGATAGCAGCGATCTGCTGATCGCTGCTATGTAGCAGAATTGCACGTGTGCTGTGAGCGCCGACCACAGGGTGGCGCTCACAGCGACGGGCAATCAGTAACCATAGAGGTCTCAAGGACCTCTATGGTTACCATTCACAAGCATTGCCGACCCCCGATCATGTGACGGGGGTCGGCGATGACGTCATTTCCGGCCACCCGGCCGGAAGCGGTAGTTAAATGCCGCTGTCTGCGTTTGACAGCGGCATTTAACTAGTTAATAGGTGCGGGCAGATCGCGATTCTGCCCGCGCCTATTACGGGCACATGTCAGCTGTTCAAAACAGCTGACATGTCCCGGCTTTGGTGCGGGCTCACCGCGGAGCCCTGCATCAAAGCAGGGGAGCCGGCATCGGACGGTATAGTACGTCCGATGCCGGTAAGGGGTTAAAGTGGACTTTAGACAATACTTTACATAGAGACAAACCCCTCCTCCTCTCCGATTTTTACAATCCTTTCTAAACAGACTGTAACCCTGTAAGTTAACTGCCCAGTCATAGCTTTCATCTAACCATGTCTCGGTTATTCCCACTATGTCAAAGTTACCTGTAGATATTTCTGCTTCTAGTTCTTCCATCTTGTTTGTCAGGCTTCTGGCGTTTGCGAGCATGCAGTTTAGAGGATTTTGTTTTGTTCCAATCTCCTCGCTGTGGATTCTTTTAGAAATGTTCTTACCTCCCTTCTGAGTATGTTTTCCTGGGTATTCTTTGTTCGCGTCTAATGTTTTTCTTCCCGTCCCCTCTTCTTCTAGTTTAACGCCCTCCTGATGAGTGTAGCGAGTCTTCTGGCGAATGTGTGTTTCCCAGGTTTGTTGAGGTGTAGTCCGTCTCTGGCGAGGAGTCCATCGTACAAATAATTCACACCGTGGTCCAGGAATCCGAATCCTTGTTGTCTGCACCATCGTCTTAGCCAGTTGTTTGCATCAAGGATCCTGTTCCATCTCCTGGTGCCATGCCCGTTTACTGGAAGGATAGAAGAAAAAACTACCTGTGCATCCAGTTCCTTTACTTTCTTCCCCAACTCTTCAAAGTCTTTGCAGATTGTCGGTAGGTCCTTCCTTGCCGTGTCATTGGTGCCAATATGTTTCAGAAGAAATGGGTGGACGTCCTTGGAGCTGTTTATGTTAGCTTTTATGTTTATTGTTAGCTTTTATGAAAATGCTTTATCATATTGTGCTTCTTATGTGATCAAAAGGATTTTAGAAGTCAAAAAATCATTTCTATAGCACAAATATTTTCTTTCTATATACGGTAAGCATTCAGATCTATGGGAAATGTAGTAACACAGCATTCCCACTAATAAAATGATAAGGGAGGAACTATAAAAGGTCCTTCAGGAGAATAATCCATTGAAGTACAGTAATATTTGGCTCCAAAATTAATTAGGTTAAAAGTTTGCCTTACAGACTAGAATATAATCTTCTAAATGATACATTTTACTATTTGTAAAGGTGAATTTTATCTACAGGGGAGATTATTATATAATTCAATATGCTGACATGGATCAGACTTTTATTTTGTTGGTTTGTATGTAATTTATGTTATACTTTAACCACTTAAAATTAGTTGTCTAAGATAATAAGAGGGGGATACTTTTTTTTTTTATTTTTTTTTTTTAAAAAGCACCACTCTTTTTTATGGGTCAAATGAGAAAACAAGATGTGGTTTGCAGATTTTTACTAGCATTTTTATTTATTTGTTAAAGCTTACCAGATTACACACAACAGAGGGACCAAGTGCTGGACTGTAATAAATTAGAGGTGTTATTCTGTTTTATGTCATGGTGAGAAGTCTAATAAAGAGTAACTAAGACCTTACAACCTGAAGACATCATCTCCTTCTTTTATCTTGATTGCACAATAAATATTTAATTCAGCTACTTTTCAGCACGCTCTTTTACAGAGCTAGTAAAACATTTCCCAGACTGGCCATTTAACGCATTCAATTCATGGCTGAAAATCAGGTGCCGAAATAACAGATTGTATTTCTTTACTAGCAGTTCAGAATACGTACCTGTAAAGATTTATGAGCATGTTGAGTTTCCTAAATGCAGATATGCACTTTGGGAATTCTTGTTACAATGTATCATAACAGGAGATACACAAACAATATGTAACATAGTAACATAGTTAGTAAGGCCGAAAAAAGACATTTGTCCATCCAGTTCAGCCTATATTCCATCATAATAAATACCCAGATCTACGTCCTTCTACAGAACCTAATAATTGTATGATACAATATTGTTCTGCTCCAGGAAGACATCCAGGCCTCTCTTGAACCCCTCGACTGAGTTCGCCATCACCACCTCCTCAGGCAAGCAATTCCAGATTCTCACTGCCCTAACAGTAAAGAATCCTCTTCTATGTTGGTGGAAAAACCTTCTCTCCTCCAGATGCAAAGAATGCCCCCTTGTGCCCGTCACCTTCCTTGGTATAAACAGATCCTCAGCGAGATATTTGTATTGTCCCCTTATATACTTATACATGGTTATTAGATCGCCCCTCAGTCGTCTTTTTTCTAGACTAAATAATCCTAATTTCGCTAATCTATCTGGGTATTGTAGTCCTCCCATCCCCTTTATTAATTTTGTTGCAATGTTTTTGTGAACAATGTTAAGTACAATCTCTTTAAAACTATTGTGTACATGTAAACAGTATTTCAGTATCAGTAAAGTGAAGCTTCAGCTGTACCTTTTCACGTGTATTTGCTGATGATGTGATCATCCTGGCTGGACTAATTGATTGACTGTTTGGTAAGTATAATGCTACCAAAATATTGAACCTTGAAATCATTTAAATTTTTGTTGACTAATGCAAGTATTGTAGTAAAGTATTATTATTGTTACATATTATTCCCAGGTATCCCAGGCTATATTTCCTTCACCTTGATTCGCTGTCCACTGTTGTGCTCCAGGTAGGGTTTTGCAGGTTGCTTAGCTTGGCTCTATGATGTCATCTCCCTGATCCTATTTAATGCCTATCAGGATACACACCAGTGTCATAGGATTGAATTTCAAGACTTTAGCGTGGTGTACTCCACCTTCTGTGCGCAGTGTGCTTAACTTTCTTCAATCCTTGCTGACTTCCACTTCATCCATTTTGCTGCTCCCAAGATTCCTGAGTGTACCACATCCTTGCTCCCCTTGCCATCCTGCCAGCTAAGTCAATGCCCGGGGTCTGTCTACCCCAGGGGCGGACATACTGTATGTGCAGCCAGTGCGTCTGCATCAGGGCCCAGAGGCTCCAGGGGGACCCGGCAAGGCGGATAATAATGAGGGCAATCTGGCCTGTTTTTCCAGTCCCAATGTCCGGGGGGCCCCTGGCCAGATTGCCCTCTTGTGCGGAGGGTAGAGAGAGATCCCTGCAGCTCCATTGCTATAAGAGAAAATGGCAGTGGAGCTGTAGCGATCCTGTCCTGCTTCCTGCCTGCACTTCCTGTCTCACACAGGACAGCAGTCAGTGGCACGACTGGATAACATCATTACTCAGCGCTGCCACGGCTGTACCAGAGAGAGGAAGCTGCCAGCGTTGCTGCTGCTGCGGGAGAGCATGCAGAGAGGTGAGAAGTGCTGTGTGTGTATACGTGTATGTACATGTGTGCGTGTGTGTAGAGAAAAGCAGTGGTATGTGTGTGTGTGAGTGTGTGTGTAACCGCTGCGGGGGAACATGCAGAGAGGTGAATGGTGCTGTGTGTGTCTGTGTGTGTAGGTGGAGGATAGGGCAATGATGGGGAGAAGGCAATGATGGGGATGACGGAGAGGACAATGAAGAGGGTGGTGGGGAAGAAAGCAATGATGGAGGTGGTGGAAAGGACAATAAGTTGGGTGTTGGAAAGGGCAAAAATGGGGGTGGTGAGGGAGGAGGAAATGATGAAGGTGGTGGAATGGGCAATGATGGTGTGGTAGGGGAAAGGCAATGATGTTGGTAGTGGAAAGGACAATGATGGTGGAAAGGGCAATGATGAGGTGATAGGGGAGGAGGAAAATGATGGAGGTGGTGGAATAGGCAATGATGGGGTGGTGTAGGAAAAAGCAATGATAGAGGTAGTGGAAAGGAAAATGATGGGGTGGTGGGGAGAAAGCAATGATGGAGGTGGTGGAATGGGCAATGATGGGGTTGGTGGGGAAAAGGCAATGATCGTGGTAGTGGAAAGGACAATAATGGTGGAAAGGGCAATGATGGGGTCATAGGGAGGAGGCAATGAAGGAGGTGGTGGAATGGGCAATGATGGGGTGGTGGGGGAGAAAGCAATGATAGAGGTGGTGGAAAGGACAATGATGGGGGTGCTGGGAGGAGGACAATAAGGTGTGTGGGGGATTGGGAAGGAGAAAGGGGGATTTATAATGGATTTAGGAACAGGGGGAGGTGGAGGAAGATGTTATTATCACTTATTATGTTTAACACAGTCCCTTAGTATGTAGTGTACTCACTTATTATACATAGCACAACCCCTTAATATATAGTGTACTCACTTATTATGTATAGTACAGTCCCTTAATATATAGTGTACTTGCTTATTATATATAGCACCAAACCTCAGTATATAGTGAAGTCACTTTTTATGTATAGCACAGTCCCTTAGTATATAGTGTACTCACTTATGTCTAACACAGTCCCTTAAAGGGACACTGTCACCTGAATTTGGAGGGAACAATCTTCAGCCATGGAGGCGGGGTTTGGGGGTTTTTGATTCACCCTTTCCTTACCCGCTGGCTGCATGCTGGCTGCAATATTGGATTGAAGTTCATTCTCTGTCCTCCGTAGTACATGCCTGCGAAATTGATGCCACTTAAGTGGTGTCTGTGGCCGAATTTTTGGAAAAAATGGAGACTCTTTATTAAGTCTCCTTGCTGAGTTTTACATGACGTTGCCATCGTCAATTCCAGGTGGGTGGGGTCGTCTGCAGAGTTGTTTACTCTTAATATGGCCTGGGATTCAGAGGTCTGCTCCAAAGCTTCAGTGTCTGCTAGTCAGCAGAGTAGCCCAGCCACCCACCGCCTGTTTACCTAAGTACTATTTTTAACGGCATCTGGCCCAGGAAATTCTTTTGGGCCTAGTAGAATTTGGTGCTACTCAGCAGTGTACCCCACCCATGAAGCAAGCTACACCGCCTGTTGACATAACTACTATTTTGTAACGGCATCTAGCCAAGGAAATCCTTTTGGGCCTAGTAGAAATTGGTGCTACTCAGCAGCGTACCCCACCCATGAAGCAAGCTACACCGCCTGTTTACCTAAGTACTTTTTTTTAACGACATCTGGCCCAGGAAATCCTTTTGGGCCTAGTAGCAATTTCTGCTACTCAGCATAGTACCCCACCCATGAAGCAAGCTACACCGCCTTCTTTCCTTTCTCAATCTAACCCCTCGGCTCTGGGGTGTCCACTCTCCCTCCAGCTCTTCTCACAGGTGGACTACTGCGTGTTTTCACACTGTGGCAAATCTTTTGGGCCCAGGTATAAGAAGTCATTGAGGTAATGGATAATATGTGCCGCCTTACAAACGTCCATGATGACACATTCGAGGAAGCAACTAAATGTCTCAAATAGTGAGCAGGATATGGAGCACCCCTTGGGCAAACAGCGATCTATGTAGTATGCTCCTTTACAGAAGCAGCCCAATGGGAGGACACTATTCGGAGGCACAGGTAGTAACCGGAACGCCCCCTCAATGTCTGTTTTGGCTATTAGGGTGCCCCTTACCAACTTCTTGACCCGCCTGATTGCCTCGTCAAAGGAGGTACAGTACACAGTACTATACTTGTTTCTGCGTCGATGTTATCGTTTACTGACCTGCCCCTTGGATATGACAAATGGTGGATTAGTCTGAATGTTTTGGGTTCATTTTTTGGTACAACTTCCAATGGGGATACCACTACGTCTTCTAAGGAAAGTGTTCTGAATTGACCCGCCGCCATTCTACCTAAAGATATATATTTTTTTTTTGTCAAGACGTCTGGGTCTTGGTAGAGTGATTTTAGATTTTTACTCCAGCCTTTCTTGATTTTAGAAGGGCATGACATGCCTATATCTGTGTCTCCTCCTCCTTTTACTCCTCCACCTCTTTTCTTTTCGCATGACTATATGTAGTTGTGACTTTTCCATGTGTTTGTTGTGTCTTCTGAGCAGTTTGTCAGCTTTTGGACACCTTCTAATGTGTTTTCTATGTGTTTGTATGTGTTTTTGTTTGCCTGCCATTGGTTTCAATGGGGTTCGACGGTGTTCGTCGAACGTTCGACGAACATTCATCGAACACGTCCCTGTTCGACGAACCGAACCCGAACACTAGGGAAGTGGCTCAACACTACTAATTAGAAAGCCAAACCGAAGTGTGTTTCCTATGACATAATAAGGCATACATTGCAGAGGAATGGCATGCATGGGTGTCATCCATGAAGGAAGCCTCTCCTAACCACCCATGCAGAAAAATGCCTGTCTACAATTTGCCAGAGCCCATGCTGAAAAATATGAATACTACTGTGACTCAACACTCTGGAGTAATGAGACCAAGATAAATATTTTTGGAAGTGATAACTTCAAAACTTTATGGCGTTGCAAAGGTGAGTAGAGATGAGCGAACCTTAAGGCTATGTGCACACGTTCAGGATTTCTCGCAGAAAATTCCTGAGAAAAAACGGACATTTTCTGCAAGAAATCCGCAAGAAATCTGCATGCGGTTTTGCCGTGGTTTTGCCGTGGTTTTGCCGTGGTTTTGCCGCGTTTTTTCCCAGACATTTCCCAATGCATTTTGTAGTGGGAAATCCGCAAAAAAACGCAAAATTAATGAACATGCTGCGGTTTTTACCTCAATGTGTTTTTTTCGCGGAAAAAACGCATCATGTGCACAAAACATGCGGAATTCATTCTAAATGATGGAATGCTTATTGTATGCATTTTTTTGCGGTTTTATAGCGTTTTTATTAGGAAAAAAACGTGAAAAAAATGCAAAAAAACGCAACGTGTGCACACAGCCTTAGAGGTTCAGTTCGGTTTGAATTCGCCTAACTGAACACCGTACAGCGAATGTATCCGAACTCCATTAGATTCAATGGGAGGCTAAATCAAACGCATAAACAACACTATAGGAGGGTGACAAAAAGCTTCCCGAACAGCAAAAATTAGGGGCAGACACTATGAAAAATAGCATCAATTGATCCACAGTGCAAATTTTATAATGGGGCAGCCATCAGGCATTGGCCATGCATTAGACCAGCTCTGAACCAGCATTTACAGTTTGGAATTGAAGTTTAACTGAGGACCTGTTGGTTAAGGGAGCCGTATAAGTCTTCTTAGCTGGAAAACCTGATACCTCATGCAACACCTACAATTTTTTATTATTAGTATTCAAGCCACACTTTGGTTTGATACCCAATTTGGTGTCTCCACATTTCAAAAAATATTTGTCACACACCACTAAAGTGGCATCAATTTCCCCAGAGTACAAAAAAAATGTTTGTAGCATCAGCAGCAGTAGCAACAGCAAGCACAGAGGACACAACAAAGATTGCACAGACTGCTATAACATGAGATCAATGCTTAACATTAAAAATGACACCATCGCACAGCCTGGTCAATCTGCGATTGGGGTGCAAAAGTCATCGGAGATCCATGACTTGTTCATTTTGATGAAAGTTAGGATGTCTACACTTTCAAGGGACACCCGTATGCGCTTATCAGAACATCATCAGCAGTGCTGAAGACATTCTGAGAGAATGCTGGCTACCAGGCATGACCAAACCTCCAAGGCGTGACAGGCGAGCTCAGGCCACTCTTCCATTTCTGAAGACCAAAATGTAAAAGGGTCCAAACCCCCCTGATGGCATTGATATTGAGCTCCAGATACTCCTGCACCATCCTCTTCAGTTGTTCACAACATGTCAGACATGTACTGTGTTCTGCTGGTGCATGGGCTGGTCCAAAAATGTGTTAAATGACTCAGAAATTGCTTATGCCACTTATCCCAGTATTTCTAACCCTAAGATTATGGGCAACATGTTAAAAATAGTGCAGCAAAAAGATGCTCATATGTAGGGTTCTTTCATGAGGTCCAAGTCCATGATGTGTTGATGGTGGGGTAATACTCAAGGTTGCTTCCTTCATCCCTTCCCACCAACCAAGGACAACAGAGAGTGGATTATTATCCTCTTCATTTCCTGACTGTTGCATGTTCATCACCTAGACCTCATGAATTTGTTCCTTGGCTCCTGCATCTTCACTAACAGTTTGTCTGGTACCATGAGCCCCTCTTCATCATTGTAAGCCGCCCTCCCAGAGCACACGCCTGTGCGACGACAGTACAGAAATTTGTGATATTGTTATTCCTTCCACATCCTCCTCTGCATCCAACTCTTCCTCTGGGACAATCACTTCATCACACAGACTATTCAAAGTGTGCTCCAGCATGTACAGGACCGGAATAGTGATGTGATGGCATCGTCAGCGCTAACCATCTTAGTAGCCTTTTCAAAGCTATGCAGAAAGATGCAGAGTTCCTTCACCTCTTCCCACTTCGCAAGCGTGATTTGCACCAAGTCCGGACTGCGTTGACCCAGGCTATACAAAAGGACATTCTGCTCCAGGCTCTGTCAATGCTGCCACAGTCGCTGCAGCATGTTCAGAGTGGAATTCCACCATGTTGGAACATCACTAATCAAACGGTTAATGGTAGGTCAAAAGATCTCTGTAGCGATGTAAGTCGATGACCTGTGGGGTGCATTTGTCATAAGTGAGCACACAGCGACCATGCTTTGTGCAGCAGTGCATGTAGTCTGGGATAGTGGCAGAGAAATTGCTGTACCACCAGGTTTAGGATGTGAGCCATTCAAGACACATGTGAGGCCCGGCACTAGATTTGCATCATTATTGAACACCGCCTTCCCTGGCTCCAAGCTCTAACTTAGCCTGAATAGCTGTTCACAACTCTTGAATTGTGCGACTGCGATTTCCAGATATTGGTTAAATTGCTAATTTTATTTATCTTTCATTATTTGGAATATTGTCAACTATTACATCATCCTTATATTTTATATGGTTTATTTAAAAAAATGCAATTTTATTAGCAGCGGAGATGTTAGAAGCTTAGTTGAATGGTTTGTAAAATATGTATTCATTGTATGAATTTTTTAACTGAAAAATGTCTGAATATTGAATTATCAAACAAGTTTAAACGTGAAGAAAAATATTATTTTCAATAGGAAAATGTTTTTGTTTGGGTTTCAATATCTGTTGTTAGCTTATATCCTAAAATAAGGGTTTCCCCAATAACCTCATCGCCAGAGGCACATTTTAAGTGTCTTTTCCTGAATTTGCTTTTAAACATTTTCTCTGAGATAGAGTATACATAAAGAGATTACTGTGATTTTAATGAGACTTCACACAGCCTTTAATCCTATCTGTGCTGAAGGGGATTTTCTTTGAGTTAGTTTGATCTTGTCAATCTTTATTCTACTTGTATGAAGACCGATCAAATCCAAAAACTGACATAGTCTAATACCATGATTAGCAGTACAGCTTCATATTGGGTGGGACCTTCTTGAGGACTACAAAGTAGGATGAATAAGTAATCTTTACATTGTTATATTTTTATTGTACATATTGATGAAACATATAGAGTGATTATAAAAGGTTCATCGGATTTTGCATTCTTATTACGGAAAAGATATAAATTTCACCCGTTTGTAACAATAACATATTAAAAGGTCACATCTAAGAGTTTGAAACTTGAGCGTGCAGACTCGTTTCTGACTTACCAGGTGGCATCTGATACCAAAATGGCCACTATGCAAAGAAAGCACTTTGGGTTTTAGAGTGTGAGAAGTGTAAATCAATTGTTACTGAGTAGCGAGCATTCTGAAGCCAAAATGAAAGTGACCCATCTGATCACCAGAGCATTGTGCGGTGGAATCGACAAGTCAAAGATACAGGATGCTTGTGTAAATGTAAAAGCCCCGGATGACCGAATGTTACAGGCTCCAATGACCATCGATGGGGACATGCTACAGTGTTTGGGTTGAACTGGAGTATGGCATAGATGTGTGTCTTGTGACTAAAGGAAAACACACAGAACATTTGTAAACATTATGTGCTACACTTTGTGCCATTCACTAATGTGCATGCAATACATTTAGAAATATAACTCTTTGAAGCCCGATGAAATTAAACTTGAATTACATTGACTGGAGACAACCTTAATTTGCTAATTCATTAAGTATTTTTTTTGATTCTTCATTGTTGGGGCATTAAGCAACGTGTGTTTGTATTGTAGAGCGGCCTTAACCGTTGTCATAACCTAGGGCACCAGGTAATTGGCATTGCACTCTATTGCTTATCAGAGAATGGAATCTGTATGGTGAACTAACATTTAACAAATATTGCGATTTTAAGTTTAAGAGTTTAAGATGGTATAGAAAATAATTTATTTGGTGAAATTTGTGTTTAATACATTTTTTTCCTTTTTAACTGCTTTCTGCCATTAGACGTACTATTCCATCCATGTGGGGTGGGCCCTACTTCCCAAGGACGGAATAGAACGTCCAGCGCGATCAGCCGTGCTCACGGGGGGAGCGCGGCTGATGATGGCCGGGTGTCAGCTGACTATCGCAGCTGACATCCGGCACTATGCGCCAGGAGCGGTCACGGACTGCCCCCGGCACATTAACCCCGGCACACTGCGATCAAACATGATTGTAGTGTTCTGGCGGTATAGGGAAGCATGGCACAGGGAGTGGGCTCCCTGCATGCTTCCGTGAGACCCTCGGAGAAACGTGATGTGATCGCATTGCTGCGAGGGTCTCTTACCTCCTCCTCCCTGCAGGTCCGGATCCAAAATGGCGGCGGGGCTGCATCCGGTTCCTGCAGGGAGGTGGCTTACCAGCGCCGGCTCTGAGCGAGCGCTGCTAAGCGTCCCTGCTGTGCCTGTCTGATCGTTGATCTGACACAGTGCACAGCAAAGTGTCAGATTAGCGATCTGTAAATAAAATGTGATCTTTCCCCCGGAGCAAAGTAAAAAAAGTAAAACAAATTTTTTTTACATGTGTGAAAAAAAACAACCTAAATAAATAGTAATAAAAAAAATATTATTCCAATAAATACATTCCTTTATCTAAATAAAAAAACAAGCAATAAAAGTACACATATTCAGCATCGCCGTGGCCGTAACGACCCGTGCGACAAAACTGTCCCACTCGTTAACCCCTTCAGTGAACACCGTAAAAAAAAAAAAAAGGCAAAAAATAACGCTTTATTATCATACCGCCGAACAAAAAGTGGAATAACACGCGATCAAAAAAACGAGCCACTATACAGCATCATCAGCAAAAAAATAAAAAAGTTATAGTCCTCAGAATAAAGCGATGCAAAAATAATTATTTTTTCTATAAAATAGTTTTTTAAAAATTATATAAATGAGGTATCGCTGTAATCGTACTGACCCGAAGAATAAAACGGTTTAATCCATTTTACCAAACGCGGAATGGTATAAATGCCCCTCCCCCCCCAAAAAAAAAAATCATGAATAGCTGGTTTTTGGTCATTCTGTCTCACAAAAATCGGAATAAAAAGTGATCAAAAAATGTCTCGTGCCCGAAAATGTTACCAATAAAAGTGTCAACTCGTCCCACAAAAAACAAGACCTCACATGACTCTGTGGACCAAAATATGGAAAAATTATAGCTCTCAAAATGTGGTAATACAAAAAATATTTTTTGCAATAAAAAGCATCTTATAGTGTGTGACGGCTGCCAGTCATAAAAGTCCGATAAAAAACCCGCTGTAAAAGTTAATCAAATTCCCCTTCATCACCCCCTTAGTTAGGGAAAAATATCAGAGGCTCTCCAAACGCGACATGGCGTCCGATCTCAATTGCAGCCAATTCTGCGTTGAAAATGTAAAACAGTGCTCCTTCCCTTCCGAGCTCTCCGGTGCGCCCAAACAGGGGTTTACCCCAACATATGGGGTATCAGCGTACTTAGGACACATTGAACAACAACTTTTGGGGTCCAATTTCTCCTGTTATCCTTGGAAAAATACAAAACTGGGGGTTAAAAAATAATTTTTGTGGAAAAAAAGATTTTTTATTTTCACGGCACTGCATTATAAACTGTAGTGAAACACTTGGGGGTTGAAAGTTCTCACAACACATCTAGATAAGTTCCTTGGGGGTCTAGTTTCCAATATGGGGTCACTTGTGGGGGGTTTCTAGTGTTTAGTTACATCAGGGGCTCTGCAAATGCAACGTGACGCCTGCAGACCAATCCATCTAAGTATGCATTCCAAATGGCGCTCCTTCCCTTCTGAGCTCTGTCATGCGCCCAAACGGTGGTTCCCCCCACATATTGGGTATCAGCGTACTCAGGACAAACTGGACAACAACTTTTGGGGTCCAATTTCTTCTCTTACCCTTGGGAAAATACAAAACTGAGGGCTAAAAATAATTTTTGTGGAAAAAATAAGATTTTTTATTTTTATGGCTCTGCTTTATGAACTGTAGTGAAGCACTTGGTGGGTCAAAGTGCTCACCACACATCTAGATAAGTTTCTTACGGGGTCTACTTTCCAAAATGGTGTCACTTGTGGGGGGTTTCAATGTTTGGGCACATCAGTGGCTCTCCAAACGTAACATGGCATCCCATCTCAATTCCTGTCAATTTTGCATTGAAAAGTCAAACAGCGTTCCTTCCCTTCCGAGCTCTCCCTTGCGCCCAAACAGTGGTTTACCCCCACATATGGGGTATCAGCGTACTAAGGATAAATTGTACAACAACTTTGGTGGTCCAATTTCTTCTCTTACCCTTGGGAAAATAAAAAATTAGGGGCGAAAAGATCATTTTTGTGAAAAAATATGATTTTTTATTTTTACGGCTCTGCATTATAAACTTCTGTGAATCACTTAATGGGTTAAAGTGCTCACCACACATCTGGATAAAATCCTTAGGGGGTCTACTTTCCAAAATGGTGTCACTTGTTGGGGGTTTCAATGTTTAGGCACATCAGTGGCTCTCCAAACAGCGTTCCTTCCCTTCCGAGCTCTCCCTTGCGTCCAAACAGTGTAACATAATTGTACAACAATTTTTGTGGTCCATTTTCTCCTGTTACCCTTAATAAAATAAAACAAATTGGAGCTGAAGTTAATTTTTTGTGAAAAAAAGTTAAATGTTTATTTTTATTTAAACATTCCAAAATTTCCCGTGAAACACCTGAAGGGTTAATAAACTTCTTGAATGTGGTTTTGAGCACCTTGAGGGGTGCAGTTTTTAGAATGGTGTCACACTTGGTTATTTTCTATCATATAGACCCTTAAAAATGACTTCAAATGAGATGTGGTCCCTAAAAAAAAAATGGTGTTGAAAAATGAGAAATTGCTGGTCAACTTTTAACCCTTATAACTCCCTAACAAAAATAAAATTTGGTTCCAAAATTGTGCTATTGTAAAGTAGACATGTGGGAAATGTTACTTATTAAGTATTTTGCGTGACATATCTCTGATTTAATTGAACAAAAATTCAAATTTGGAAAATTGCGAAATTTTCCAAATTTTTTCACAAATAAACGCAGGTAATATCAAAGAAATTTTACCACTATCATGAAGTACAATATGTCACGAGAAAACAATGTCAGAATCACCAGGATCCATTAAAGCGTTGCAGAGTTATAACCTCATAAATGGGACAGTGGTCAGAATTGTAAACATTGGCCCGGTCATTAACGTGCAAACCACCCTTGGGGGTAAAGGGGTTAAAAAGCACATCTGATTGACTCATTCAACTGAATAACACTTGCACACAAACAGTTTTTCAAGGAATAAGAGACTATGCTCATGTAAGCATACTACTAAAGGTTTTTATATTTATTCTTAAATCAATAGTGGACATTAAAATAAGCAACTTTTGTAATATATATTTTATCACAGAAATCTGCTTCTTACCCAATCATGACTGATCATTTATTTTCAAAATTCTCAATTCCTGAGTATAATCTGTAGTCAGCAAAGAGAGATTTTCCCATTACTGAAATAGGGGATGAAAGTTGCTACTTATAAAATGTTATGTGTATGGGAGAGGAAGGAAGAGAGGAAGGTGCAGCAATGCCATGAGCTCCTGCTTCTCTTCTTTCCCAGCTACAAAGAATCTTATCAGTAGCAGCTGACATCTCCTATCTCAGTAATGTAATAATCTATCGTCATTGAATACAGAATTTACTTGTGAATTCAGAATTCTCAAAGATCAGTCCTGGTGAAGAAGGCAGCAGATTTCTCTGATGAGATATATTACAAAGTTGCTTATTTTCATGTGTACTACTAATTTATAGAATAAAGGTTAAAACGACAGTTACGCTTTAATAGAGATGAGTGAACTTGTTTGAAAAATGTTCACCAATCTCAAATTGGGCACAAACATTGCTCATTCGGATTCCCAAGCATTTTCTTCAAAGTGGGCAAAATTCGTGCACAGTTCGGTAAATGATCCAATAATGCTTTTGCTAGGACTTTGACTAGGATAGTGGTTTTGTATGATGAGTGGGGGGACGTGTTTTATAAGGGGAGGGGGTATGTATAGATCATAAAAGCGGTGGAGTGTAATTTTTTAAAATTAACTTAATGTGTGTGCATTCCGGCAGCTAATCAAGGCACAAAAACCATCTACAACGTCCATACTCAAGGGCTTCTGTCATTGGCTGCAGAAGCCACTTGTCTACCCCATATAAAAAGTGGACATGTTGATTTGCTGGAACCATTTAGTCTGTGTAACAGCGTAGGCTGCTCCTGATGCTACTGCTGCAAGTTGCCAAATAGATAGAATCCTGTCCTGTGTAAAATAGACCTTCCAGCATCTTACTAGTTTGTGCTAATAGTGTTCTGCAGGTATGAGTCCACATTTCCTAATCCAATTAGCTTTGGCTAAAACTGTGAGGCTGCCAGGACTTTGGAGGTCACATTTGCTAATCAAAATCATTTGGGCTAATATTGAGTGCAGGCACCAGGTTCCATTTCCTAATCCAAATCATCAGGGCTAATATTGGGGTGCAGGTACCTGGTCCCATTTAATAATCCAAACCATTTGGGTTAATATTGGGATGTGGGCACCAGGTCCCACTTCTTAATCCAAGTCATTTGGGCTAATATTCGGGTGCAGGCAGGAGGCCCCACTTGCTAATCTAAATCATTGGGGCTAAAATTGGGGTGCAGGCACCAGGCCCCATTCCTAAACCAAATCGCTCAGGCTAAAATTGGGGTAAAGGCACCAGGCTGTATTTTCAAATCCAAATTGTTTGGGCTAATAATGAGGTGCAGGCACCAGGCCCCATTTCCTAATCCAAATAGTTTGGACTAATGTTGGGATGCAGGCAGGAGGCCCTATTTCCTAATCTAAATCGCAAGGGCTAATATTAGGGTGCAGGTACTAGGCCCCATTTCTTAATCCAAATCGATTTGGCTAATACTGTGTTGCAGTCAGGAATCAGAAAGTCACATTTATTAATCAAAAGTATTTGGGTTAATATCGGGATGCAGGCAGAAGTTCACATTTCCTAATCAAAATCATTTGGTCTAATATTGTTGTGCAGGCACACTATCTCAGAAAAGAAATACTGATTGTTTATTTAGTGACAGGTGACAGACAGGTCTGGGACTAAGGCTGTGAAACAGCTGGTCAAAGAGGGGAAGGGTAGATACACCATGAGTGGGAAAATGAAACATTGTGGTGAAAGGGGGAATTGGCTGGGTGTTCAATGTGTACATGAGTTAGGTGGTAATGTTACTGAAAGCTCTACTAAACAATCACTGGCTTGTCCTATTCATAGACAACTGACAACATATGTTAATGGATTGTCTACTTTACTCCCCTTCTTTGGCAGCCAAGAAGATGATGATGAAATTGTAGATCCCACTTGGGGAGAACCTAGAGGCACGCAGCTGAGTAGCTTAGCAGACGAGATGAAATAGGAAGAAGATGAGGAGGTTACGCTCCAGCTTGCTGCACAGACAATGAGTAATGAAACCACGATGAGCACTGCATCCTCGGCCACAGCTCTGGCTGTGGTCAGCAGCTGTCGTGAGTCTTCAGTTCCCAGGGGCGACAAGAGTTGCCTAGCCTGGGCCTTTTTTGAGACCACAAAGGATTACTCAACTCACGTTAGCTACCACCTTTCCAAAAAGACTCAGAAAAGGCAAAAATTGTAATAGTTTGACTACTACATACATTAACTGGCACATGTGAGATCAATATGCCTTAGTCTGGGAATTTCACTGGGCTAAAATGCCGACTAGCATGCTTTGCCAACCACCAGCTCTCATCAACCACATCTGCTATTTTTTCCTCCATCACCATGGCAACTATTCTCACACAGGTCTCCAGCTGCAGAACATCCACTTCTGTACCCCCTACAGTTGTGGTGAGTGAAAACCCTTCAGCTGTTTTGAAAGTGGAGATGTCTGCTGTTTTTGTTTCACAGAGCACACCACATCTTTCTCAATCCACCATAACATCTCCATCTGCACCTCACTCACAGTCCAGAAGTTTGTCGTGTTTACTCTACTCCACTCTATCTTGGCACAACAGCCAGCCCTTGGTCTCGCAGTTGTGGTCACATAAAAAAATGTTTCCTCCTACACATGCCTAGCTAAAAACTCCCCATCTCAAATCTGTTGACCATGGAAATGCTGCCTTTCTGCCTGGTGGTTAAAGACTGTTTCTGAAAGCTGATGGCTATCGCAGTCCTCCAGTACCAGTTGCGTAGTCGCCATTACTTCTTTAAGAAAGATATGCTTGCACTACATCAGCATGTCCTAAACAACACCACCTGTTCCCTTAAAAACAAGATTAACCATTTGATTTGTGATGTGCCGACACGATGGAATTCCACTCTGCACATGTTGCAGCAACTGTGGCAGCAGTGATGAGCGCTTGTGCAGTATATCAATTTGCATAGCTTGGGCCACCACAGTACAGACATGGTGAAAATCACTCTAGCGGAGTGGGCACAGATGAAGGACCTCTGCAGCCTTCTGCACTGTTTTGAAATGGCTACTAAGATGAATAGTCTGCTGTAGGAGATATTGGTCCAAGAGGAAGAGGTGGAAGCAGAGAAGGATGCGAAAGGGATAACAATATCTCTAAGTTCTGAGCTGTCTTCGCACAGGCGGTGCCATGGCAGCATGGAATGCAGTGATCGAGGGGAGCTCATAGTACCAGACAAACTGCTTTGTCCTCATCAGGAGTGCGATGCCGATGACACTGTGTTGATGACGTAGGTAGTGGGGCGCGTCATCCACACGAATCAAGAAGAAGGGAGGCATCGAACCATGATCAGAGGCACCCCTTGGACCCGACGTCCCTGCATGTGAGTATAATAAAATGTAGTTTTCTTGTCTTGCAGATCAGGTTGGGGAAAGATAAATAGCATTATAGAATGCTGCATATCAGATCTGAAATGTGGTGGCCGTATCTCATATCGATCAAACTTGATGACACATTCATTTTAAGGTACCTATCCTAGTTTTTATCTATAGCAATTTGAAATATAGGCAATCTAGAAAAAAGAGATTACTAAGATGAACATTTTGCTTGCATAAAAAAATGAATTCTTTATATCAGGTGAGATTAATGGCAGACACCCAGGGTCCCGACAGCAGCTAAATTCCAGAAGAACAATATTGTACTTATGAGTACATACAAGTCTATATTTGCACACATTAATCTAGGTTAATCATGTATATGTTTTTCCATTTAGGAGAAAATAACCGCCATTCAGAAATATTTGCGTTGCTCCTATCACATGTTGATATTCCATATTATTGTTTCTTAACCCATTATCTACCAATGTCCTTTTTTTGGGATGCCTAATCTTTAGCTTCTAGCAACTAAGATTTTATAATTTTTATAATTAGGTCCAATTTTTTGTGTTGTGTTTGTAAAATGAATGTTTTCAAAATAGGAAATCATGTCATTGTCATCTTTAATTGAATATTGGGACGCCCTTTTCTGAAAAATCCGTACTTGTACGAATTTTAATTTGGCAAGTAATGGGTTAAAAATGAAGAATTGGCCTGACTTTGAGTAACACATTAAGCCCAACAATTACAAGGAGGGACAGTAAAATAACTAACGGAAGTTTAGCAACAGCATAAAAACATTCTGGAATGTATCACTTGGATATTGGGAATAGTTTTAATGAATTGTTACTGCTGTCTTTGCTAAAATCTTCCAAAACAGGAGACTTTTGCATATTTGTCTCTATCCCTTCAGCCCAAAATAAGCAAAGAGGAGACACACAGTTCATGATATGTCACACGGGTTTTGGGAAATTGCTTAGAATCATAAATAAATGTTATCATGAACATAGAAGCATAAATCATACTGGTTAGTTTAGGCACAAATTTGAGTAAATTGAAAACAATCTGTATAATGTAATGTCCAGGATGAAGTGTGCAGTTAGAGATCAGTAATGTCATAGAAAGACAACTTGGTTAAAAGCAAGGCCAGGCAGATATTTAACTTCTACATATACTGTGTGTATGTATTGATTGAAACACGTACTGGACGTTGCTAATATATATTTATATGCATACATATATATACACCATCCCAAAGTAAGAATAACTAATGTGTCCATGGTGTAAATTAGCAAAAAAATGAATGGCAGACCATTCGGAAACCTTGAGTGAACCAATAAAATAAAAAACGAACATATGGACTGAAAATATGTGGGACCAATAAAATTTATTTGAAATACCTTTATTAATACAAAAATACATGGTAACAGATGACATCATCACTCAAGGGTGTCCGCACAGAAATAAATAAAATATTTGTTACACAATAAAAAGGATTAAAACAAGCCAAAACAGGAGCCACCAGGTAAATCATATAAATCCTAGAGTGTAAAAATATATATACACCTACTAAAAATGAAGGGTATACCAGCACGTACATAACATTAGCGAAAGATGATTAAAGTGCAAATATTTGCTGTAAATCCAAGAAATAGTGAGGCTATGTAAATATTCAGATAGTCTGTATATATGGCACAATAACAAAATAAAATGATGTAAGACATAAATTGTCATACACCCATATTATTACCAAAACAGTGCCACTATCATCTGGCGCAAGATAGGGTAATGGTAATGTATGAGTACCTGGTGGATCATGGCTGGCTGTGCGGTACATGCCTCGACGTGCGTTTTGGATCACGGTCCTTCGCAGGGGGTCAAATATTCAGACTATCTGAATATTTACATAGCCTCACTATCCCATGGAATTACAGCAAATATTTGCACTTTACTCATTTTTAACTGAGGTTATGTACATGCTGGTATACCCTTCATTTTTAGTAGGTATATATATTTTTCCACTTTAGAATTTATATGGTTTACCTGGTGGCTCCTGTTTTGGCTTGTTTTAATTCTTTTTATTGTGTAACAAGCATTTTATTTATTTCTGTGTGGACACCCTTGTCCCTTGTGTGATGGTGTCTAGAGATGAGCGGTAGGGTTGAGCGACTCTTAGTTTTTCAGGGTCGAGTCGGGTTTCACGAAACCCGACTTTCTCAAAAGCCGGGTTGAGTGAAAGCGGCTGATCCTATTGAAAAGTTGGGGTCGGAGATCGGCCGAAACTCTAAACCCAATGTAAGTCTATGGGGGTTTTTGTTTTTTTTTACATTTCCTTCAGGGCGATATAGCAGAAAAGCCATTTCTCCTGCCAAAACCCGACATGATATGAGACATGGTTTACATACAGTAAACCATGTCATATCCCCCTTTTTTTGCATATTCCACACTACTAATGTTAGTAGTGTGTATGTGCAAAATTTCAGCGCTCTAGCTCTTAAATTTAAGGGCTAAATCGCGGAAAAAATTGGCGTGGGCTCCCGCGCAATTTTCTCCGCCAGAGTAGTAAAGCCAGTGACTGAGGGCAGATATTAATAGCCTGGAGAAGGTCCACGGTTATTGGCCCCCCCTGGCTAAAAACACCTGCCCCCAGCCACCCCAGAAAAGGCACATCTGTAAGATGCGCCTATTCTGGCACTTGGCCACTCTCTTCCCATTCCCGTGTAGCGGTGGGATATGGGGTAATGAAGGGTTAATGCCACCTTGCTATTGTAAGGTGACACTAAGCCAGATTAATAATGGAGAGTTGTCAATTCTGACACCCATCCATTATTAATCCAATTGTATGAAAGAGTTAAAAAAAACACACACAATATTAAAAAGTATTTTAATGAAATAAACACACTGTTTGTTGTAATAATTTATTGTACGCTCAATCCACTCGCTGAAGACCCTCGCTCTGTAACAAATAAAAAATAATAAACCAACAATATACATACCTTCCGTAGATCTGTAACGTCCCACGTTGTAAATCCATCTGAAGGGGTTAAAATATTTTACAGCCAGGAGCTCTGCTAATGCAGCGCTGCTCGTGGCTGTAAACCCCAGTGAATGAAGGTAATGGTCAATGACCCGTAGTTACCTTCATTCGCGGTGATGCGCCCCCTGCTGGATTTCCCTGGAGCGTGGGAAAAGTTCCCAGGCTCGAGGTCATATGAGGACATCCAGCAGGGGGCGCATCACCGCGAATGAAGGTAACTATAGGTCATTGACCTACATTACCTTCATTCGCTGGGGTTTACAGCCACAAGCACAGCTGCATTAGCAGAGCTCCTGGCTGTAAAATATTTGTTACAGAGCGAGGGTCTTCAGTGAGTGGATTGAGCGTACAATAAAATATTAAAACAACCTGTGTTTTTATTTCATTAAAATACTTTTTAATAATGTGTGTGTTTTTTTAACCATTTAATGCAAATGGATTAATAATGGATAGGTGTCAGAATTGACACCTCTCCATTATTAATCTGGCTTAATGTCACCTTACAATAGCAAGGTGACATTAACCCTTCATTGCCCCATATCCCACCGCTACATGGGAATGGGAAGAGAGTGGCCAAGTGCCAGAATAAGCGCATGTTCCAGATGTGCCTTTTCTGGGGTGGCTGGGGGCAGATGTTTTTAGCCAAGGGGGGCCAAAAACCGTGGACCCTCTCTAGGCTATTAATATCTGCCCTCAGTCACTGGCTTTACTACTCTGGCGGAAAAAATTGCGCGGGAGCCCACGCTAATTTTTCAGCGATTTAACCCTTAAATTGCCTTTAACCCTTAAATTTAATAGCTTTCAGCAATTTAAGGGTTAAATCGCTGAAAAAATTGGCGTGGGCTCCCGCGCAATTTTCTCCGCCAGAGTAGTAAAGCCAATGATGCACACAAGCAAGGGCATGTGTCATTGGCTGTGAATGTCACATGTCCTTGCCCTATAAGAACCAGCCATTTGCCCTGTCGCCACAATTTCCTCACTGCTGATGCTTACTGTTAGATGGCACCGCTGCTGCTGTGGGCGCTATACAGACTAAGAGTGTTTGTTTGGAGCGAATTATCAGAGAGATAGGTTTAGGGAGTCGGGACTAGTTGTAATATCAGCCCTTTTCAGGGTAGATTACAGCAGTTCATAGCACTGTTTGCCAGGCAGGTCTGTGCCAGTGCTGTGCAAGTGTTTGTCACAGCATTTGGTGTAATCTAGCTCAGCCAATCCTTTTGGGCTAGTAGCATTGTCTGATACTCAACTGAGTAGCCCGCCTGTAAAGCTAGCTACACCGCCTGTGTATCTCAATTTTTACTGCATCTAATCCAGTTAATAGTTTAGGGCCTAGGAGCAGTGTCTGCACATCAGCCGAGTAGCCCGCCTGTGAAACAAACTATACCGCCTGTGTATCTCTATTTTCACTGCATCTAATCCAGTTAATAGTTTAGGGCCTAGGAGCAGTGTCTGCACGTCAGCAGAGTAGCCCGCCTGAGAAACTAGCTACACCGCCTGTGTATCTCTATTTTCACTGCATCTAATCAGTTAATAGTTTAGGGTCTAGGAGCAGTGTCTGCACGTCAGCAGAGTAGCTCGCCTGTGAAACTAACTATATCGCCTGTGTATCTCAATTTTCACTGCATCTAATCCAGTTAATAGTTTGGGGCCTAGTACCACAGTTTGGCCACTCAGTTCTGCTCGGTTTTCATCCATCGGTTGTTGTGCCAACAACTACAGATACAGAGTTGCCAATTAGTTAAGCACTAAAATGAGTGGCAAAAGGCCTGCTGCTGGTGGAAAGAGGAATAGGCATGTTGGAAAGGGATAAAAAGGTTATGTCTGTGGGGTAGGTGGTAAAGTAACATTAACATCTGCAGAAGAAAGACCATCTTCCAGCCAAAGTAAGATGTCTACTTCTTTTTGTGGACACTCTGATATGATCCCTTTCTTACGACCATCGCTACAAGCATCGCCAAAAATTCCAGATGAGACACAAAAACAGCAGGTGCTTGAACAGATATCAAGTGCTCGTTCAAGTGGGCTCTCCTCCACGTCAACTTCAACATCACAAATACTCCAGTCCTTAGAGTTGTCACCCCAATCGCACTTGCTTCCTCACAGCTCCCAAGTCTTCAGCTGCCCGTCTGAGCATGGGGTAACACACATGGTTGAGTCTGTAGAGCTGTTTACGCATACTATAGCCTGGGAATCAGAGGTCTGCTCCAGAGCTTCTGTGAATCCAGACGAGGAAATGATCTGCACTGATGCCCAGAATCTTTGTGAGTCAGATCCAGGCCCAGATGAAGAAGGTTCTGAGCATAATGTAGACTTTCATTCCCAAACTGTAACTCCTGTTGGTGGAGAAAATAAGGAAGATGATGATGGACTGAGATACCTGATTGGAACGAAAACTTTACTTTTCGGTCAGGGCAGGAAGAGGTTGGCCCTGAGGACGATGGGTGTGAGAACACACAGGATGATGATGACAAGGTTGTAGACCCTACTTACTGTCAACCCCCAGTCCGCCAGTCCATGAGGTCAGCAGAGGAGGTGGAGGAGGATGCTAGTGATGAGTCTGATGACGAGGTAACGGTGCACCTTCCTGGAGAGACGGAGTACTGGAAGCACGTCAACAACTGCATCCTTAACCCCTTACCGGCATCGGACGTACTATTCCGTCGATGCCGGCTCCCCTGCTTTGATGCAGGGCTCCGCGGTGAGCCCGCACCAAAGCCGGGACATGTCAGCTGTTTTGAACAGCTGACATGTGCCCGTAATAGGCGCGGGCAGAATCGCGATCTGCCCGCACCTATTAACTAGTTAAATGCCGCTGTCAAACGCAGATAGCGGCATTTAACTACCGCTTCCGGCCGGGCGGCCGGAAATGACGTCATCGCCGACCCCCGTCACATGATCGGGGGTCGGCGATGCTTGTGAATGGTAACCATAGAGGTCCTTGAGACCTCTATGGTTACTGATTGCCCATCGCTGTGAGCGCCACCCTGTGGTCGGCGCTCACAGCACACGTGCAATTCTGCTACATAGCAGCAATCAGCAGATCGCTGCTATGTAGCAGAGCCGATCGTGCTATGCCTGCTTCTAGCCTCTCATGGAGGCTATTGAAGCAGGGCAAAAGTAAAAAAAAAAAGTTTAAAAAAATGTGAAAAAAAAAAAAAACATAAAAGTTTAAATCACCCCCCTTTCACCCCAATCAAAATAAATCAATAAAAAAAATATCAAATCTAAGCATATTTGGTATCGCCGCGCTCAGAATCGCCCGATCTATCAATTAAAAAAAAGTATTAACGTGATCGCTAAACAGCGTAGCGGGAAAAAAATTCGAAACGCCAGAATTACGTTTTTTTGGTCGCCGCGACATTGCATTAAAATGCAATAACGGGCGATCAAAAGAACGTATCTGCACCGAAATGCTATCATTAAAAACGTCATCTCGGCACGCAAAAAATAAGCCCTCAACCGACCCCAGATGATGAAAAATGGAGACGCTACGAGTATCGGCAAATGGCGCAACCTTTTTTTTTTTTTTTAGCAACGTTTGGAATTTTTTTTCACCACTTACATAAAAAATAACCTAGTCATGTTTGGTGTCTATGAACTCGTAATGACCTGGAGAATCATAATGGCAGGTCAATTTTAGCATTTAGTGAACCTAGCAAAAAAGCCAATCAAAAAACCAATGTGGGATTGCACTTTTTTTGCAATTTCATCGCACTTGGAATTTTTTTCCCGTTTTCTAGTACCTGACATGCTAAAACCAATGATGTTGTTCAAAAGTACAACTCGTCCCGCAAAAAATAAGCCCTCACATGGCCAAATTGACAGAAAAATAAAAAAGTTATGGCTCTGGGAAGGAGGGGAGTGAAAAACGAACACGGAAAAACGAAAAATCCCCTGGTCATGAAGGGGTTAACCCCAACTGTGCCTCAGACCAGAAGTCGTGGTGGCTCCTCAGGTTGCATGGGCTCTAAGCCTTGCATAGCCTGGGCATTTTTTGACATCGCAAAGGATGACCCAACTCATGTTGTCTGTAAGATTTGTCAACAAAATCTCAGTAGAGGACAAAAAATCACTAGCTTGAGTACTTTATGCATGAACCGTCACATGGATATGAGGCATAAGTTGCAGTGGGAAGCTCACTGTGCTACAATGCAGCCTAGTGGGCCGGGTCAACCACCTTCTGCCCCATCAAGTGTATCCACGTCCTCTTCATCCTCTGTGACTGTGGGGACAGCAGTCGCACATGGTTTTGGATGCAGACCTTCCACCTCTTTACCCGCAACAACCAGTGTGATTGGCAGGTCGTCAGGACATTTGCAAGTGGAAACACCTGCTGGTGTTGAGCACTCTCCGACATCGACACCACATTTTGTTCAAGGCAACATAACATCTCCGCCTGCACCTTCTTCACAGACCAGCAGTTTTCCGGGGACACCCTACTCAACTCCGCCTAAGCACGGCAGCCAGCCCTCAGTCCCTCAGATGTGGACAAGTAAAAGACCATTTCCTCCTAGCCATGACAAAGCTAAGAGGTTGAATTTCTCCATCTGCAAGCTGTTGGCTACAGAAATGCTGCCTTTCTGCCTGGTGGACACAGAGGATTTTTGAGACCTTATGTCCATCGCAGTGCCCCACTACCAGATGCCCAGTCGCCACTACTTCTCAAAGAAAGCTGTGCCTGCGCTACACCAGCATGTTGCACACAACATGAGAAACTCTGTGTGTGACAGGGTGCATTTCACCACAGACACTTGGACGAGTAGACATGGACAGGGGCGTTACATGTCGGTGACTGGGCAATGGGTAACTATGGCGACATCAGGAGAAGAGGCTGCTGTCCAAGTCTTGCCGTCCCCACGAGTTGCTCATTGATCCTCTGTATCTAGAAGTTCCTCCACTGCTTTTGCCTCCTCAACCTCCTCTCAGTCCTCCACCTGCACCCAAAGCCTGTCTGGTAATGCCACCCACGTTGTAACTGCGCAGAAGGAATCCTGCACACCTCCTCACTACGCTGTCACCAGGGCTCAAAGGCATCAGGCATTGCTTACATTGAAATGTCTGGGAAATATGAGTCACACAGCTGAGGAGTTGTGGTCAGCTCTGGAGACCGACTTCCATCAATGGTTGTCTCCACTCAACCTGCAGCCAGGGAAGGCTGTGTGCAACAATGCTGCAAACCTGGGTGCGGCCCTTCGCCGGGGTAATGCCACACACGTGCCTTGTATGGCTCACATTTTGAACCTGGTTGTCCAGCAATTTTTATCCCACTATCCCGGACTAGATGGGCCTCTGCAGAGGGCACGGTCGCTGTGTGCTCACTTCCGCCATTCGCATCCCACAGCTCATCGACTTGCATCTCTACAGAAGTCGTTGGGGCTTCCAGTTCACCGGCTGAAATGCGATGTGCCCACCTGGTGGAATTCAATTCTGCATGTGTTGCAGCGACTGTGGCAGCACCGACGAGCCCTGGTGCAATACATTATGACATATAGCCTGGACCAACGAGATCAAGAGGTGGGGCAAATCAGCTGCAGGAGTGGTCTCAGATCAGGGACCTATGCACCCTTCTGCACAGTTTTGAAATAGCAACGAAGATGTTTAGTGCTGACGATGCCATTATCAGCATGACCATTCCGGTGATTTACATGCTGGAGCACACCTTACACGGTGTTCGGAGTCAGGTGGTGGAACAAGAGGAGGAGGAGGAGGAACAGGAGGAGTCGTATGCCGAAGGGATCATATCTCCAAGGTCAAGAAAGTTGGCAGCACCTAGGCGGCTGGCATTGGAGGCTGGGGAGAGGGATTACCGAGGGCGCACGGTAGCAGCCAAATTGTTGAGGAAGGTGCAGGAGGCGAGGAAGAAGTGGAGGAAGAACTGGCGCTGGACATGGAAGACTCATCAGATGAGGGAGACCTTGATCAAATTTCTGTTGTGCGAGGTTGGGGGGAGAGGGCAGACGAAGGAAGCATGATTCTCACCTCGCCACCACCAAGACAACAAGGTCTTGGTCCTCCTGGATGTGCAAGACATATGAGTGCCTTCTTGCTGCACTACCTGCAACATGACCCTCGGATTGTCAGAATCCGAAGTAATGCCGACTACTGGGTTGCCACACTCTTAGATCCTTGGTACAAAAGCATTTTTATTTTATTGGTGGACTGTGTGTATATATTGTGGAAGGTCAGCTCACTTAGCTGCTCCTTGAGGTAGAACCTCTTGATGAAACTGCAGGGGCAGTGAAACGCGCGTCGAGGTGCGCTACGGGACCACCATCCAGGCCTGCACTATGGCTACAGGTATCTTATGAGCTCTTATGGTGTAGTTCAACCTTTTTAAAGGATGTTTGTTTGGCAGGTATTTTATCTATATGCCATCACATACTAGTTCAGTTACGCTTTAAGGTTGAGCACTCTATAATAGATTCAGGTTACACCGTGATATTGCTTTGTTTCTCTGTGCTTAGTAGTGGGTAGGAGTTTGTACATACCACTGATATGTGCTCTTGATATTGGTAGCTCATGATAGATTTAAATAAAAAAGTAGAAAAAATGCAATAGCACTCACCAATCAGTGGCAATTCAAACGTCCTTTATTGGAGCATATAGCAAAACATCTTCGCGGTTCAAGGGAGGGAGTGAGAGAGGGAGTGCGACAGGCAAGACCACGACGGCCGTTTCACGCTAATACCGAGCGCTTCCACAGGTCCCGTGACCCGTGGAAGCACTCAGTATTAGCGCGAAACGGCCGTCGTCGTCTTGCCTGTCGCACTCCCTCTCTCACTCCTCCCTTGAACCGCGAAGATGTTTTGCTATATGCTCCAATAAAGGACGTTTGAATTGCCACTGATTGGTGAGTGCTATTGCATTTTTTTTACTTTTTTATTTATATGGACACTTTGTTTCACGCAAGCACCGCCTTTCATCTGACCGGACTACCTATTGTTGGGAAACTCTCCACATCGAGTTATTAATCTCTGGAAAGTCGAGCTGTGTCGCTTACTTTTTTCTTTTTTTTTTTTTTCTTTTCTTGGTTTGTACTCATGATAGATTTAGCTACTTATGATACTATAATACCATTATATTAGTGCCCTAAAGCACATGTAAGCAATATCGGACATTTATAAATGGGCAATAGTAATTTAAGTTGGATCTGCTCTCTTGTCTAGTCATGGTGATATATACCTGGATGGATGTGGCCCCATCGGGTTTTTTCTGATACACAGCCAACTTTATTCCCCCCTTATTTATAGGGTTATGCTATTTTTTGTATACTAGTTGTGCCAATTTTGAATATATATGTATTGTTGATATTTTGATATTTCAATAAATTTATACTATTTTACATATTTGTACCTTCGTTGTTCTCTATGGGTTATATGTATATATTTGAAGTGATCACTTCATGATCGTATGATAGGCCTATCGCTTGTAGGTGTTACAGGCACATGTGGGGTTAAAGTCTCTGGGTGGTTTATTGTATCACAAACAAAAACCCAAAATGGTAACAGAAAAACAGCCTTTCTGGCTCCAAAAAAAATAAACAGTTCATTCACAGTCCTGCCCAGTACTTCTGGGACAATACATATGGCAGATCTCACAGGAGAATCAGCATGGAGGCTTCCTTGCCTCCACACAACTGGCAGGACATTTATTTCCCCAGCCACACCCTTGAGGTGGAGATATGGTGAGTAGGCATCCAGCCCATCTCTTTACCTACTCACCTAAAAACCCGCCTATAACATAGCGGCTTAACTCCTTCAGCACATATCATGCTGAAAAGAAACTTATGGGTTTCTAGATCACAGAGAAAAGCAATCCCTGTGACACATACCTTCCCTCACTGTACAGTGCCAATGACCCTGTCACAGTATGTATATACTTGTATAAATATATATATATATATATATATATATATATACATACAGTACAGACCAAAAGTTTGGACACACCTTCTCATTTAAAGATTTTTCTGCATTTTCATGACTATGAAAATTGTACATTCACACTGAAGGCATCAAAACTATGAATTAACACATGTGGAATTATATAACAAAAAAGTGTGAAACAACTGAAATTATGTCTTATATTCTAGGTTCTTCAAAGTAGCCACTAGGGTTGAGCGAAACGGGTCGACCATTTTCAGAAGTCGCCGACTTTTGGCAAAGTCGGATTTCATGAAACCCGACCAGACCCCTGTGTGGGGTCGGCCATGAGGTCGGCGATCTTCTGAATCTGGTATCGGAATTCCGATACCGAGTTCCGATATGTTTGCAATATCGGAAATCGGTATCGGAATCCATATTTAAGTGTAAAATAAAGAATTAAAATAAAAAATATTGCTATACTTACCCTCTGACGCGCCCTGGTACTAACCGGCACGTCCGAGGGTGAGTATATAACTAATAGGAATATACTCACGCTCGGACGCGCCCTGCTTCTTTCCGGCAGCCTTCCTTCCTAAGAATCAGCACTTGAAGGACCTTCGGTGACGTCGCGGCTTGTGATTGGTCGCGTGAGCGGTCACATGGGCGGTCGCGCGACCAATCACAAGCCGCTACGTCATCTAAGGTCCTTCACGTGCTGATTCTAAGGAAGGATGGCTGCCGGTTAGTACCAGGGCGCGTCAGAGGGTAAGTATAGCAATATTTTTTATTTTAATTTTAAATATGGATCCCAGGGCCTGAAGGAGAGTTTCCTCTCCTTCAGACCCTGGGAACCATTGGAAACCCAATGCACTGCATTGGGTTTCGTGTTTCGGCCGACCCCGACCCCGACTTTTTTATAGGATCGGCCGATTTCACTCAACCCGACTTTTGAAAAAGTCGGGTTTCGTGAAACTCGACCCGATCCTATAAAAGTAAAAGTCGCTCAACCCTAGTAGCCACCTTTTGCTTTGTTGACTGCTTTGCACACTCTTGGCATTCTCTTGATCAGCTTCAAGAGGTAGTCACTGGGAATGGTCTTCCAACAATATTGAAGGAATTCCCAGAGATGCTTAGCACTTGTTGGCCCTTTTGCCAAGTCACCGGTAGTTACCGGGAATTGTTTTCACTTCACAGGTATGCCCTGTCAGGTTTAATAAGTGGGATTTCTTGCCTTATAAATGGGGTTGGGACCATTAGTTGTGTTGTGCAGAAGTCTGATGGATACCCAGCTGATAGTTCTACTGAATAGACTGTTGGAATTTGTATTATGGCAAGAAAAAAGCAGCTAAGTAAAGAAAAACGAGTGGCCATCATTACTTTAAGAAATTAAGGTCAGTCAGTCTGAAAAAAGTGCAGTGGCAAAAACCAACAAGCGCTACAAAGAAACTGGCTCACATGAGGACCGCCCCAGGAAAGGAAGACCAAGAGTCACCTCTGCTTCTGAAGATGTTTATCTGAGTCATCAGCCTCAAAAATCGCAGGTTAACAGCAGCTCAGATTAGATACCAGGTCAATTCCACACAGAGTTCTAGCAGCAGACACATCTCTACAACAACCGTTAAGAGGAGACTTTGTGCAGAAGGCCTTCATGGTAAAATAGCTGCTAGGAAACCACAGCTAAGGCAGCAAGCAGAAGAGACTTGATTGGGCTAAAGAACACAATGAATGGACATTAGACCAGTGGAAATCTGTGCTTTGGTCTGATGAGTCCAAATTTGAGAGCTTTGGTTCCAACCACCGTGTCTTTGTGCGACGCAGAAGCTTGGAAGAGGAGGTGTGATGGTATGGGGGTGCTTTGCTAGTGACACTGTTGGAGATTTATTCAAAATTGAAGGCATACTGAACCAGCATGGCTACCACAGCATCTTGCAGCAGCATGCTATTCCATCCGGCTTGCATTTAGTTGGACCATCATTTATTTTTCAACAGGACAATCACCCCAAACACACCTCCAGGCTGTGTAAGGTCTATTTGACAAAGAAGGAGAGTGATGGGGTGCTACGCCAGATGACCTTGCCTCCACAGTCACCAGACCTGAACCTAATCGAGATGATTTGGGATGAGCTGGACCGCAGAGTGAAGGCAAAAGGGCCAACAAGTGCTAAGGATCTCTGGGAACTCCTTCAAGATTGTTGGAAGACCATTCCCTGTGACTACCTCTTAAAGCTCATCAAGAAAATGCCAAGAGCGTGCAAATCAGTCATCAAAGCAAAAGGTGGCTACTTTGAAGAACCTAGAATATAAGACATAATTTCAGTTGTTTCACACTTTTTTGTTAAGTATATAATTCCACATGCGTTAATTCATAGTTTTGATGCCTTCGGTGTGAATGTACAATTTTCATAGTCATGAAAATACAGAAAAATCTTTAAATGAGAAGTTGTGTCCAAACGTTTGGCCTGCACTGTGTATATATATATATATATATATATATATATATATATACACATATATATGTATATATATATATATATATATATATATATATATGTATGTATAGAGTGGGTGAGAAAAGTATTGACCACGTCACACATTTTTTAAGTAAAAATATTTATCTAAAGGTGCTATTGACATAAAATTGTCACCAGATGTCGGTAACAACCCATCCAATCCACACAGCCAAAGAAATCAAACCATAGATATCCATACATTAGGTTGCATGTAATAATGAAAAATGACACATGGAAAAGAGAGGTGCAAAATGCCATGGAAAATCATGACACCAGCTAAAATTTAACAGCAATTAGAAAGCAGTCCTGCCACTTAGTGAAAAATAATATCAGGTGGTTCAACTGATGGCCTATAAAAAGGTGTCTCATTACCAAGGTGCCACGCAAGAAGCATCTCATGTTGGGTAAAGCCAGTGAGATGTCTGAAGACTTATGCAACCTTATTGTTGCATACCATACTGTTGGCATAGGTTACAGAAGATTTTCTAAACTACTGAAGGATCCAGTGAGCACTGTTGGGGCCATAATCCGGAAGTGGCAAGAACATCAGTTCATCATAAATGGGACACAATCAGGTGCTCCCAGCAAGATTTTAGACAGGACATTGAAAATAATTATCAAAAGAGTTGTCAAAGATCCAAGGACCACCTGTGGAGAACTACATTTAAGGTACCTTCACACATAACGATATTGTTAACGATATCGTTGCTATTTGTGACGTAGCAACGATATCGTTAATGAAATCGTTATGTGTGACAGCGACCAACGATCAGGCCCCTGCTGGGAGATCGTTGGTCGCTGAATAAAGTCCAGAACTTTATTTCGTCGCTGGACTCCTGCTGACATCGCTGGATCGGCGTGTGTGACACCGATCCAGCGATTTCTTCACTGGTAACCAGGGTAAACATCGGGTAACTAAGCGCAGGGCCGCGCTTAGTAACCCGATGTTTACCCTGGTTACCATGCTAAAAGTAAAAAAAAACAAACAGTACATACTTACCTACCGCTGTCTGTCCTCCAGCGCTGTGCTCTGCTCTCCTCCTGTACTGTCTGTGAGCCGGAAAGCAGAGCGGTGACGTCACCGCTCTGCTTTCCGGCTCACAGACAGTACAGGAAGAGAGCAGAGAAGCAGAGCGCAGCGCTGGAGGACAGACAGCGGTAGGTAAGTATCTAGTGTTTGGTTTTTTTTACTTTTAGCATGGTATCCAGGGTAAACATCGGGTTACTAAGCGCGGCCCTGCGCTTAGTTACCCGATGTTTACCCTGGTTACCGGCATCGTTGGTCGCTGGAGAGCGGTCTGTGTGACAGCTCTCCAGCGACCAAACAGCGACGCTGCAGCGATCCGGATCGTTGTCGGTATCGCTGCAGCGTCGCTTAATGTGACGGGGCCTAAAGACTTGAAATCAGCAGGTACAATTGATTAAAAAAAACAATAAGTAATGCACTTAACCTCCATGGCCTGTATGCACGCTCACCACGCAAGTCTCAATTGCTTAGCAAAAATCATGTTGAAGAGAGTTTAAAGTATTCCCAACAAGATTTAAACAAGCCTTTGAAATACTGGGAGAATATACTCTGGTCAGATGAGACCAAAATTTAACTCTTTGGATGCCTTAATACACACCATGTTTGGAGGCAAACAAGCACTGCTTATCTATATATATAATTGTCTAAGGGTTTTTCTGTCTGTCTGTCCTGGAAATCCCGCGTCTCTGATTGGTCGAGGCCTGGCGGCCTCGACCAATCAGCAACG
Organism: Ranitomeya imitator; assembly: GCF_032444005.1. NCBI lineage: Eukaryota > Metazoa > Chordata > Amphibia > Anura > Dendrobatidae > Ranitomeya > Ranitomeya imitator. The sequence goes on along the minus strand of NC_091284.1, from coordinate 220,734,841 downwards.
GGCGCAGCATGGCGACGATGATGTCATAAAGGTTGCCTCGACCAATCAGCGACGGGCACAGTCTGCCGCGAATTCGCCTCGACCAATCAGCGACGGGCACAGTATTGACGTAGATGTCATAATGGTTGCCATGGCGACGATGATGTCATAAAGGTTGCCTCGACCAATCAGCGATGGGCACAGTCTGCCGCGAATTCTGGAATCATCATTGTCCATATACTACGGGGACATGCATATTCTAGAATACCCGATGCGTTAGAATCGGGCCACAATCTAGTAACCCTATAAATGTCATAGCAACAGTGAAGTTTGGAGGTGGGAACATCATGGTATAGGGCTGTGTTTCAGAATATGGCACTGGCAAACTGCATGTGATTGATGAAAGAATGAATGGACAAATGTACCAAGACATTCTTGAAAAAAATCCGCTGCCATCTACAAGGATAATCAAGATGAAATGAAGGTGTATATTTCAGCAAGACTATGATCCAAACACACAGACAAAGAAACTCTCAATTGGCTTTAGAGAAACAAAATACAGCTGCTACAATGGCCCAGCCAATCACCTGACCTGATTCCAATAGAAAATGTATGGAAGGAACTAAAGCTCAGAGTTCATGGAAGGCGTCCACAGAATGTTCAGGATTTGAAAAATGTTTGGGTGGAAGAATGGGCCAAAATCACACCTGAGCAATGCATGGGACTAGTTTCTCCATACAGGAGGCATCTTATAGCTATCATCACCAATAAAAGTTTTTGTATGAAGTATATACTCGAGTATAAGCCGAGATTTTCAGTCCCAGCGATCCTGGTGCTCCCCCTGCCCTCCCACGGTCTTCTGTGCTGCAGCTTCTTCCCCTCTTCAGCGGTCATGTGGGACCGCTCATTAGAGAAATGAATAAGCGGCTCCACCTCCCATAGGGGTGGAGCCGCCTATTCATTTCTCTAATCAGCGGTGCCGGTGACCGCTGATAGAGGAAGAGGCTGCGGCACAGAAGACCGTGGGACGGCAGGGGGAGCCGGACATCGGGACTAGGTAAGTATGTAATATTCACTTGTCCGCGTTCCAGCTGCCGGGCGCCGCTCTGTCTTCCCGGCATCTATCTGCGCTCTGACTGTTCAGGTCAGAGGGCGCGATGACGCATATAGTGTGCGCCGCCCTCTGCCTGATCAGTCAGAGCGGGGAGACGCCGGGACCGGACGCTGGGAGCTGCAATCAAGAAAGGTGAGTATGGCTTTTTTTTTTTATTGCAGCAGCAGCAGCGGCGGCACAGATTTATACCGAGCATCTATGGGGCAGTATGAACGGTGCAGAGCACTATATGGGGCAGATATGGACCAATATAAACAGTGCAGAGCACTATATGGGGCAGACATGGGGCAATATGAACGGTGCAGAGCACTATATGGGGCAGATATGGGGCAATATGAACAGTGCAGAGCACTATATGGGACAGATATGGGGCAATATGAACGGTGCAGAGCACTATATGGAGCAGATATGGGGCAATATGAACAGTGCAGAGCACTATATGGGGCAGATATGGGGCAATATGAACAGTGCAGAGCACTATATGGGGCAGATATGGGGCAATATGAACGGTGCAGAGCACTATATGGGGCAGATATGGGGCAATATGAACAGTGCAGAGCACTATATGGGGCAGATATGGAGCAACATGAACACTGCAGAGCACTATATGGGGCAGATATGGGGCAATATGAACGGTGCAGAGCACTATATGGGGCAGATATGGGGCAATATGAACAGTGCAGAGCACTACATGGGGCAGATATGGGGCAATATGAACAGTGCAGAGCACTATATGGGGCAGATATGGGGCAATATGAACAGTGCAGAGCACTATATGGGGCAGATATGGGGCAATATGAACAGTGCAGAGCACGATATGGGGCAATATGAACAGTGCAGAGCACTATATGGGGCAGATATGGGGCAATATGAACAGTGCAGAGCACTATATGGGGCAGATATGGGGCAATATGAACGGTGCAGAGCACTATATGGGGCAGATACGGGGCAATATGAACGGTGCAGAGCACTATATGGGGCAGATATGGGGCAATATGAACGGTGCAGAGCACTATATGGGGCAGATATGGGGCAATATGAACAGTGCAGAGCACTATATGGTGCAGATATGGGGCAATATGAACGGTGCAGAGCACTATATGGGGCAGATAAGGGGCAATATGAACAGTGCAGAGCACTATATGGCAGAGCTATGGGGAAAGATGAACGGTGAAGAGCACTATATGGCAGAGCTATGGGGAAATATGAACGGTGCAGGGCACTATATGGCACAGCTATGGGGAAATAATGAATGGTGCAGAGCACTATATGGCACAGCTATGGGGCAATAATAATCTATTTTTATTTTTGAAATTCACCGGTAAATGCTGCATTTCCACCCTAGGCTTATACTCGAGTCAATAAGTTTTCCCAGTTTTTTGTGGCAAAATTAGGGGGGTCGGCTTATACTCGGGTCGGCTTATACTCGAGTATATACGGTAATTACATTTTGGTAAGTGTGTTCAATAATGGACATCTATGGTTTGATTTCTTCCTGTGTGGTTTGCATGGGTTGTTACTGACATCTGGTAGGAATTTCATGAGAAATGTCATACATATGAGAAAATATAAACACAGTCCTAATGTTGAGGTTATAATACTTCCACAAACAACCACACAAGAACCAATTGAAATAAGTGAAAAAGTGGACTTTATTCATCCAGATTCATCCTTTGATTCATCATACTTGAGAAAGGCTTCAAATGAGAAGCTGAAACAATGCATGCATTTAGGTCAGAGGTTAGGAACCTTGGGCCTCCGGGCTATTTACGGCCCAGAATACCTTTTCACCCGCCACAGGGTAGATTCCTGGTGACCACAGGGCTTGGGTCGGCAGCTGTGTTTTGATTGCCCCCGGAATTTAGATTTCTACTTGATCTGCAAGCACACACAGCGTTCATTACTGACAGCTGACACCTCCAAAGGATGACTTAAATATCCAAATGCCCATTGGCAGAAAGAAGGGTCTCCACCCCTGATCTAGGTGAATAAAGTCCACTTTTTTCACTTAATTCCATTGGAGTGCTGCTGCCATTATGATTGTTCTACATAAATTTATATAATGCAGATTTATATTTCATTCTTTATATTTTATTAACAGTTCATTGAGTGAGATGTACACAGAAGCACTGTGCAACCTGAGCTTCCTGGCTCATGTACAGAATACCAGACATAAAATAGACTAACACACATGTATCCCTATTAGTGATGAGTAGTGTTGAGCGATACCGTCCGATACTTGAAAGTATCGGTATCGGATAGTATCGGCCGATACCCGAAAAATATCGGATATCGCCGATACCGATATCCGATACCAATACAAGTCAATGGGACATCAAGTATCGGAATGTATCCTCATGGATCCCAGGGTCTGAAGGAGAGGAAACTCTCCTTCAGGCCCTGGGATCCATATTAAAGTGTAAAATAAAGAATTAAAATAAAAAATATTGTTATATTCACCTCTCCGGCGGCCCCTGGACATCAGCGGGAGGATCCGGCGTCCGGCACGGCTTCTTTCTTCAAAATGCGCGCCTTCAGGACCTGTGGAATGACGTCCCGGCTTCTGATTGGTCGCGTGCCGCCCATGTGACCGCCACGCGACCAATCAGAAGCCGCGACGTCATTCCTCAGGTCCTAGAAGGCGCTCATTCTAGGACTTTAGCTGAGGAATGACGTCGCGGCTTCTGATTGGTCGCGTGGCGGTCACATGGGCGGCACGCGACCAATCAGAAGCCGGGACGTCATTCCACAGGTCCTGAAGGCGCGCATTTTGAAGAAAGAAGCCGTGCCGGACGCCGGATCCTCCCGCTGATGTCCAGGGGCCGCCGGAGAGGTGAATATAACAATATTTTTTATTTTAATTCTTTATTTTACACTTCCGATACCGATACCCGATATCACAAAAATATCGGATCTCGGTATCGGAATTCCGATACCGCAAGTATCGGCCGATACCCGATACTTGCGGTATCGGAATGCTCAACACTAGTGATGAGCAAACTTGCTCTGATAAGATCAAGCACTATTTGAGCATGTGCAAAACACTAGGTTAGCACCCAAGCATGCTCGGATAGCTTGCAAGTTTGCTCATCACTAATTTCTATGTATCAGGGTAAAATTATGTCCCATTCATGGTCTATTTATACACTACACAATGAAATTCATAATTGTGTCATCAACTTATCTGGTTGGGATCTATGGTATTGTTCTTCCTGAAATTACAAGTTGAGCTCTCACTTCTGGACTGGCAGTGAGGGATATGCTAGTAGAGCTGACAGTGTTTTGAGAAAAGGAGGGTTTGAAGGGTTTGCAATGTGACACAAGTACACATAGACCTTATTTCACAGGTGTGAGTCACCTAAGTTCTACATCCAGCACTTTCTAAGCATTATTGTATCCTTACATCTCACACACTTAGGAACTTAGGCTATGATGATCATGATTGGGCCTCTCAAATAAGCAGAAGAGGTACATGTCCAGAGAAAAGTAGCACCTACTTGGACGTAACCATTTTTTAACACATTATATGATTGATTACTAATATTTCCACAATGAAGAGATGTAATTAAAAAAAAACAACATGTTTAATTTCGTTCTGCAGCCACTATTACATTGTGTGCCCAGTTCAACATGAAAAATTTGGTGAAAGGTCCTCTTTAAATGCACAGTAATTTAGCTATAGCAATAAAATATTTTACAAAAGTAGCAGCATTGTCATGAATATTTATCATTAACTATGTGTTAGCAACATGAAATGTTGCTCCAGTTTGAATATCCAAATAGAATGTGAAATTATTTCAATTAAAATTTTGGAAACATAACATAATGCATATGATATTTTGAGGGGTAATTAATTACCTTCCAGGTAATACCTTTTTGCTAATTGAATATTCTGTCATTTTTCAAAGCTTCTTTGATATTAAAGATGGCAGAAATTAAGTTTTGTTCTTTGGATAGAATCTTACAATCTAGTTCTTTTCGTTTTCTTGAACTGATTTAACCTTGATTCTTGGCACAAGTTCTGCGGTTTTATGATTTTTGCCTGTAGGTCTAATCAGAGGGGATCTTATTGAATGGTTTAACATAATCAAGTCTATTAGATAAATACATGGTACATTTTATTCTACAAATCTACCCTTTTACTTGATTATGTGTGAGAATGTGGTACTTTTTTTTGTCAGAAACTAGGCAAGTCCTGGATTCTTCCTGTTTTCATCAATGGGTGTACTAAAAAAAGCATTCTCATTGAATACAGAAGCATCCATGCAGCACGTCTGGTGGAAAACAGTACTAGCGTAAAACCACAAACCATGCAAGCATATACATTAGAGATGAGCAAATTGAGTTTTAAGACTAAGGTCAATTGGCCACATGAGTATGGGAGCCCTGAGAACTGCAACCTACATGTTTCTATCCACTGCACCTCTCCTGACTAATTGGCTGAGTGCGACATCATGCGAGTGACAGGCAGCTACAGTGAAACTGCTCTGCACCTGCAAAACAGAATGCTTGTGCGATGGGCAGGTCTGGAGTAGTTTATAGGGCTCCCATCCAGCGGCTAGGCCATAACATACTAACGTAGTCACTGAACCAGGCTCCTGCAGATTGACATGTCAAATTTAATTAAACCAACTCCATTTCAAATGCAGATGTACCCGTTTAGAAGAGTAAAGTTTAGAAAATATTCATCGTCCTCAAAACTGTCCTTTATCTGAATTTAACAGCCTCCATCATTTCATTGTTAACCCCTTCATGACCCAGCCTATTTTGACCTTAAAGACCTTGCCGTTTTTTGCAATTCTGACCAGTGTCCCTTTATGAGGTAATAACTCAGGAACGCTTCAACGGATCCTAGCGGTTCTGAGATTGTTTTTTCGTGACATATTGGGCTTCATGTTAGTGGTAAATTTAGGTCAATAAATTCTGCGTTTATTTGTGATAAAAACGGAAATTTGGCGAAAATTTTGAAAATTTCGCAATTTTCACATTTTGAATTTTTATTCTGTTAAACCAGAGAGTTATGTCACACAAAATAGTTAATAAATAACATTTCCCACACGTCTACTTTACATCAGCACAATTTTGGAAACAAAATTTTTTTGTTAGGAAGTTATAAGGGTTAAAATTTGACCAGCGATTTCTCATTTTTACAACGAAATTTACAAAACCATTTTTTTTAGGGACCACCTCACATTTGAAGTCAGTTTGAGGGGTCTATATGGCTGAAAATACCCAAAAGTGACACCATTCTAAAAACTGCACCCCTCAAGGTACTCAAAACCACATTCAAGAAGTTTATTAACCCTTCAGGTGCTTCACAGCAGCAGAAGCAACATGGAAGGAAAAAATGAACATTTAACTTTTTAGTCACAAAAATTATCTTTTAGCAACAATTTTTTTATTTTCCCAATGGTAAAAGGAGAAACTGAACCACGAAAGTTGTTGTCCAATTTGTCCTGAGTACGCTGATACCTCATATGTGGGGGTAAACCACTGTTTGGGCGCACGGCAGGGCTTGGAAGGGAAGGAGCGCCATTTGACTTTTTGAATGAAAAATTGGCTCCACTCTTTAGCGGACACCATGTCACGTTTGGAGAGCCCCTGTGTGCCTAAACACTGGAGGTCCCCCACAAGTGACCCCATTTTGGAAACTAGACCCCCCAAGGAACTTATCTAGATGCATATTGAGCACTTTAAACCCCCAGGTGCTTCACAGAAGTTTATAACGCAGAGCCATGAAAATAAAAAATAATTTTTCTTTCCTCAAAAATGATTTTTTAGCCTGGAATTTCCTATTTTTCCAAGGGTAATAGGAGAAATTGGACCCCAAATGTTGTTGTCCAGTTTGTCCTGAGTACGCTGATACCCCATATGTGGGGGTAAACCACTGTTTGGGCACACGGCAGGGCTCGGAAGGGAAGGCACGCCATTTGGCTTTTTAAATGGAAAATTAGCTCCAATCATTAGCGGACACCATGTCACGTTTGGAGAGCCCCTGTGTGCCTAAACATTGGAGATCACCCAGAAATGACCCCATTTTGGAAACTAGACCCCCAAAGGAACTAATCTAGATGTGTGGTGAGGACTTTGAACCCCCAAGTGCTTCACAGAAGTTTATAACGCAGAGCCATGAAAATAAAAAAAATAAATTATTTTCTCAGAAATGATCTTTTAGCCTGCAATTTTTTATTTTCCCAAGGGTAACAGGAGAAATTTGACCCCAAAAGTTATTGTCCAGTTTCTCCTGAGTACGCTGATACCCCATATGTGGGGGTAAACCACTGTTTGGGCACATGCCGGGGCTCGGAAGTGAAGTAGTGACGTTTTGAAATGCAGACTTTGATGGAATGCTCTGTGGGCGTCACGTTGGACATAGAGGTCAGCGCACATACAGTGGCCTGGCAATAATCCAAAAAACAAGAACGAGCTCTGAGACGTGGGAACTCTGTTGACCGCAATCCCTAATCCTCTCCAACCACACTAAAGGCAGCCGTGGATTGCGCCTAACGCTCCCTATGCAACTCGGCACGGCCTGAGAAACTAGCTAGCCTGAAGATAGAAAATAAGCCTACCTTGCCTCAGAGAAATACCCCAAAGGAAAAGGCAGCCCCCACATATAATGACTGTGAGTTAAGATGAAAAGACAAACGTAGAGATGAAATAGATTTAGCAAAGTGAGGCCCAACTTTCTGAACAGAGCGAGGATAGGAAAGGTAACTTTGCGGTCAACACAAAACCCTACAAATACCACGCAAAGGGGGCAAAAAGACCCTCCGTACCGAACTAACGGCACGGAGGTACACCCTCTGCGTCCCAGAGCTTCCAGCAAGCAGAAAAAAACAAATTGACAAGCTGGACAGAAAAAAACAGCAAACAAATAGCAAATGGGAACTTAGCTATGCAGAGCAGCAGGCCACAGGAACGATCCAGGAGGAAACAGGTCCAATACTAGAACATTAACTGGAGGCCAGGATCAAAGCACTAGGTGGAGTTAAATAGAGCAGCACCTAACGACTTCACCACATCACCTGAGAAAGGAAACTCAGAAGCCGCAGTACCACTTTCCTCCACCAACGGAAGCTCACAGAAAGAACCAGCTGAAGTACCACTTGTGACCACAGGAGGGAGCTCTGCCACAGAATTCACAACAGTACCCCCCCCTTGAGGAGGGGTCACCGAACCCTCACCAGAGCTCCCAGGACAACCAGGATGAGCCATATGAAAGGCACGAACAAGATCAGGAGCATGGACATCAGAGGCAAAGACCCAGGAATTATCTTCCTGAGCATAACCCTTCCACTTAACCAGATACTGGAGTTTTCGCCTTGAAACACGAGAATCCAAAATCTTCTCCACAATATACTCCAACTCCCCCTCCACCAAAACCGGGGCAGGAGGATCAACAGATGGAACCATAGGTGCCACGTATCTCCGCAACAATGACCTATGGAATACGTTATGTATGGAAAAAGAATCTGGAAGGGTCAGACGAAAAGACACAGGATTAAGAACCTCAGAAATCCTATACGGACCAATAAAACGAGGTTTAAACTTAGGAGAGGAAACCTTCATAGGAATATGACGAGAAGATAACCAAACCAAGTCCCCAACCCGAAGTCGGGGACCCACACAGCGTCTGCGATTAGCGAAACGTTGAGCCTTCTCCTGGGACAAAGTCAAATTGTCCACTACATGAGTCCAAATCTGCTGCAACCTGTCCACCACAGTATCCACACCAGGACAGTCCGAAGACTCAACCTGCCCTGAAGAGAAACGAGGATGGAACCCAGAGTTGCAGAAAAACGGTGAAACCAAGGTAGCCGAGCTGGCCCGATTATTAAGAGCGAACTCAGCCAAAGGCAAAAAGGACACCCAGTCATCCTGATCAGCAGAAACAAAGCATCTCAGATATGTTTCCAAGGTCTGATTGGTTCGTTCGGTCTGGCCATTAGTTTGAGGATGGAAAGCCGAGGAAAAAGACAAGTCAATGCCCATCCTACCACAAAAGGCTCGCCAAAACCTCGAAACAAACCGGGAACCTCTGTCAGAAACGATATTCTCTGGAATGCCATGTAAACGAACCACATGCTGGAAACATAATGGCACCAAATCAGAGGAGGAAGGCAATTTAGACAAGGGTACCAAATGGACCATCTTAGAGAAGCGATCACAGACCACCCAAATGACTGACATTTCTTGAGAGACGGGAAGATCTGAAATAAAATCCATAGAGATATGTGTCCAAGGCCTCTTCGGGACCGGCAAGGGCAAAAGCAACCCACTGGCACGAGAACAGCAGGGCTTAGCCCGAGCACAAATTCCACAGGACTGCACAAAAGTACGCACATCCCGCGACAGAGATGGCCACCAAAAGGATCTAGCCACTGGTACCAAAGATTCCAGGATGACCAGCCAACACCGAACAATGAACCTCAGAGATAACTTTATTCGTCCACCTATCAGGGACAAACAGTTTCTCCGCTGGGCAATGATCAGGTTTATTAGCCTGAAATTTTTGCAGCACCCGCCGCAAATCAGGGGAGATGGCAGACACAATTACTCCCTCTTTGAGGATACCCGCCGGCTCAGATACACCCGGAGAGTCGGGCACAAAACTCCTAGACAGAGCATCCGCCTTCACATTTTTAGAGCCTGGAAGGTATGAAATCACAAAGTCAAAACGGGCAAAAAACAACGACCAACGAGCTTGTCTAGGATTCAACCGCTTGGCGGACTCAAGATAAGTCAAGTTCTTATGATCAGTCAAGACCACCACGCGATGCTTAGCTCCTTCAAGCCAATGACGCCACTCCTCGAATGCCCACTTCATGGCCAGCAACTCTCGATTGCCCACATCATAATTTCGCTCAGCAGGCGAAAACTTCCTGGAAAAGAAGGCGCATGGTTTCATCACCGAGCAATCAGAACTTCTCTGCGACAAAACAGCCTCTGCTCCAATCTCAGAAGCATCAACCTCGACCTGGAACGGAAGCGAAACATCTGGTTGACACAACATAGGGGCAGAAGAAAAACGACGCTTCAACTCTTGAAAAGCTTCCACCGCAGCAGAAGACCAATTGATCAAATCAGCACCTTTCTTGGTCAAATCGGTCAATGGTTTAGCAATACTAGAAAAATTGCAGATGAAGCGACGATAAAAATTAGCAAAGCCCAGGAACTTTTGCAGACTTTTCAGAGATGTCGGCTGAGTCCAATTATGGATGGCTTGGACCTTAACAGGGTCCATCTCGATAGTAGAAGGGGAAAAGATGAACCCCAAAAATGAAACCTTCTGAACACCAAAGAGACACTTTGATCCCTTCACAAACAAAGAATTAGCACGCAGGATCTGAAACACTGTTCTGACCTGCTTCACATGAGACTCCCAATCATCCGAGAAGATCAAAATGTCATCTAAGTACACAATCAGGAATTTATCCAGGTACTCTCAGAAGATGTCATGCATAAAGGACTGAAACACTGATGGAGCATTGGCAAGTCCGAATGGCGTTACTAGATACTCAAAATGGCCCTCGGGCGTATTAAATGCAGTTTTCCACTCATCGCCTCGCTTAATACGCACAAGATTATACGCACCACAAAGATCTATCTTGGTGAACCAACTAGCCCCCTTAATCCGAGCAAACAAATCAGATAACAATGGCAAGGGGTACTGAAATTTAACCGTGATCTTATTTAGAAGGCGGTAATCTATACAAGGTCTCAGTGAACCATCCTTCTTGGCTACAAAAAAGAACCCTGCTCCTAATGGCGACGATGACGGGCGAATATGCCCCTTCTCCAAAGACTTCTTCACATAACTCCGCATAGCGGCGTGCTCAGGCACAGATAAATTAAACAGTCGACCTTTTGGGAATTTACTACCAGGAATCAAATCGATAGCACAATCACAATCCCTATGCGGAGGTAGGGTATCGGACTTGGGCTCATCAAATAAATCCCGGTAATCAGACAAGAACTCAGGAACCTCAGAAGGGGTGGATGACGAAATAGTCAGAAATGGGACATCACCATGTACCCCCTGACAACCCCAGCTGGACACAGACATGGATTTCCAATCTAATACTGGATTATGGACTTGTAGCCATGGCAACCCCAACACGACCACATCATGCAGATTATGCAACACCAGAAAGCGAATCACCTCCTGATGTGCAGGAGCCATGCACATGGTCAGCTGGGTCCAGTACTGAGGCTTATTCTTGGCCAAGGGCGTAGCATCAATTCCTCTCAATGGAATAGGACACTGCAAAGGCTCCAAGAAAAACCCACAACGCCTAGCATACTCCAAGTCCATCAAATTCAGAGCAGCGCCTGAGTCCACAAATGCCATGACAGAATACGATGACAAAGAGCAGATCAAGGTAACAGACAGAAGAAATTTTGACTGTACCGTACCAATGGTGGCAGACCTAGCGAACCGCTTAGTGCGCTTAGGACAATCAGAGATAGCATGAGTGGAATCACCACAGTAGAAACACAGCCCATTCAGACGTCTGTGTTCTTGCCGTTCAACTCTGGTCAAAGTCCTATCGCACTGCATAGGCTCAGGTTTAAGCTCAGGTAATACCGCCAAATGGTGCACAGATTTACGCTCGCGCAAGCGTCGACCGATCTGAATGGCCAAAGACATAGACTCATTCAGACCAGCAGGCATAGGAAATCCCACCATGACATCCTTAAGGGCTTCAGAGAGACCTTTTCTGAAAATAGCTGCGAGCGCACCTTCATTCCACTGAGTGAGTACGGACCACTTTCTAAATTTCTGACAATATACCTCTATTTCATCCTGACCCTGACACAGAGCCAGCAAATTCTTCTCTGCCTGATCCACAGAATTAGGCTCATCGTACAGCAATCCGAGCGCCAGGAAAAATGCATCGATATTACTTAATGCAGGATCTCCTGACGCAAGAGAAAATGCCCAGTCCTGAGGGTCGCCACGCAAAAAAGAAATAACGATTCTAACTTGTTGAACTGGGTCACCAGAGGAGCGAGGTTTCAAAGCCAGAAATAGTTTACAATTATTTTTGAAACTCAGAAATTTAGTTCTATCTCCAAAAAACAAATCAGGAATAGGAATTCTCGGTTCTAACATAGAATTCTGCACCACAAAGTCTTGAATACTTTGTACTCTTGCCGTGAGCTGATCCACACATGAAGACAGACCTTTAATGTCCATTGCTACACCTGTGTCCTGAACCACCCAAATGTCTAGGGGAAAAAAAAGGCAAAACACAGTGCAAAGAAAAAAAAATGGTCTCAGAACTTCTTTTTTCCCTCTATTGGGAATCATTAGTACTTTTGGCCTCCAGTACTGTTATGAAAGGTAATTCAGTACCACAATGGACATAGAGGTCAGCGCACATACAGTGACCTGGCAATAATCCAAAAAACAAGAACGAGCTCTGAGACGTGGGAACTCTGTTGACCGCAATCCCTAATCCTCTCCAACCACACTAAAGGCAGCCGTGGATTGCGCCTAACGCTCCCTATGCAACTCGGCACGGCCTGAGAAACTAGCTAGCCTGAAGATAGAAAATAAGCCTACCTTGCCTCAGAGAAATACCCCAAAGGAAAAGGCAGCCCCTACATATAATGACTGTGAGTTAAGATGAAAAGACAAACGTAGAGATGAAATAGATTTAGCAAAGTGAGGCCCAACTTTCTGAACAGAGCGAGGATAGGAAAGGTAACTTTGCGGTCAACACAAAACCCTACAAATACCACGCGAAGGGGGCAAAAAGACCCTCCGTACCGAACTAACGGCACGGAGGTACACCCTCTGCGTCCCAGAGCTTCCAGCAAGCAGAAAAAAACAAATTGACAAGCTGGACAGAAAAAAACAGCAAACAAATAGCAAAGAGGAACTTAGCTATGCAGAGCAGCAGGCCACAGGAACGATCCAGGAGGAAACAGGTCCAATACTAGAACATTGACTGGAGGCCAGGATCAAAGCACTAGGTGGAGTTAAATAGAGCAGCACCTAACGACTTCACCACATCACCTGAGGAACGAAACTCAGAAGCCGCAGTACCACTTTCCTCCACCAATGGAAGCTCACAGAGAGAACCAGCCGAAGTACCACTTGTGACCACAGGAGGGAGCTCTGCCACAGAATTCACAACAGAGTACATAGAGGAGCCTTTCTGCAGCCTTGTGCCCTGCAGCCCCAGCAAGATTAGTATTAGCCTATTTTTTGGAGCCTCATCTTTTGCATTGTAGGTTACCTTCCTGCATTGTAATCGCTACAAAAAGTTTGTGATACTATCGGTTTTACATCTTTGGGCACATCCAGTGTCTTTCTATGAAAAAACAAAAAGTTAATAAAGTTCACCAAACACTCCTCTTTACAGTTGTGTAGGCCACATTAGCTCATATTAAAGTCTAGTCCACACTTTATAAAATTAGTGTTTCTTATACCTGTTAGCAGCTGTTCAGGAATAAGCACACTAAGCCCTTAGTACCTTTCTGCCTATGTTTATCAGTCTACCAAGATGATGAAGGCAGGGAGTAAGGCACGTAATCGTGGGCGTGGAGTTTCTGCAGGGAGAGGACGTGGGGATTCTGTGCCTGCTGCGGGCACCAGTGACTCATCACCCCCCAGTTTTAGCAGGGAACAGTCCTTCATGCGCAGCTTTGTAGGAGCCACCGAACCCCACTGCTGAGGGACGAACAAATTGAAGCCATTGTCGGATGGATGGCTGCTAACGCATCGACTTCAATTAGGCACAGAGCACTGAAGAGCACCCATCTGTCTCTTCACCACCTGCCAAATTGCCCACGCAGTCAAAGAACCCAGGACAGGAGCCATCTCTACTTCTGTTCTCTTAGCTTGGAAAGAGGGGGCCAGCCAAGCAGAATTCGAGAAACTGAACAAGAGGCAGTATGCAGTGATGCGCAACTGCTTTGTCTCTCTCAATCTGAAGATGCGAGTGAGCCAGTGCCTATGGTCAGCACACCTCAGTACGCATCTGATGATGAGACTCAGGTGCCACTTTCTGGTGCGTACTGTGCTGCCGAGACTACCCAGGAGAAGCAGTTGGTGGAAGAATGTAGTGTAGATGATGAGGTCCTTGACCCATCATGGCGTGAGGTACAGGAAGGTGGTCGGAGCAGCTCAGAGGAAAGAGATTCCCCGAATGGCCCAAAAAGGAGGGAGAGGTAGGGCGTTGCCTGTATTCTCCACTTCGGCACCCATTAGGAGCATGCCTCTTCCAAAACCCAAAACGGCATGCCGTGGCATGCGCTTAGGGATCAGCTGACGCCGCACAGTCTGAAGAAGGCGGAAGGAAATGAGTGAGAGGCGAAGATATGCACTGCGCATGCCCATGAATCCCAGCCGGCTCACGGCATGTGGACCTTCTGCTGCCTATCTGAGTTCCAGCACCATTAGCTGGTTCTTTGGAAGTCAATTTTAAATAGGTCCCCCTGGGTTCCAGTACCGTCAGCTGGTTCCAGGCAGAGCTTTTGGCTTAGGTGCCTCCTTCTCGGTATCCAAGTTCCACCAACAGCTGGTGGTCCTTGGTAGTGCTTTCTGGCACAGGTACCTCCTGCTTAGTAACCAGGTTCCAGTATGGTCAGCTGGTCCTCGGTAGTTCCATTGGCTCTTGTACCTTTGGCTACCCATCCGGGTTCCAGTACCATCAGCTGGTTCTCGGTAGTGTCTTTGGCATGGGTACTCCCTCCTGCCAAGCCTGGTTCCAGCACGCCAGCTGTTTCCGGTTAGTGTCAAAGTCACTTTGCCTCCAATACATTGTCCTGTTGCGTTGCGGTTGGGTTTGCCAACTCTATGGTGCCTGCAGTTTAGGTGCTTCCTATGTGGGCCGTGCAAACTGGCAATCAAGGCTGGTTCCATAGTGCCAATAGGACAAGCTGCCCCTCTAGGACTGTGGGTTTTCGGTAACTCCGGCCGGCTCGCGGCCTAGCAATTTTTTTTCATGTGGACCTTCTGCTGCCTATATGAGTTCCAGCACCATTAACTGGTTCTTTGGAAGTCAATCTTGAATAGGTCCCCCTGGGTTCCAGTAACGTCAGCTGGTTCCAGGCAGAACCTTTGGCTTAGGTGCCTCCTTCTCGGTATCCGAGTTCCACCAACGTCTGGTGGTCCTTGGTAGTGCTTTCTGGCACGGTTACCTCCTGCTTAGTAACCGGGTTCCAGTACCGTCAGCTGGTCCTCGGTAGTTTCATTGGCTCTTGTACCTTCTGCTACCCATCCTGGTTCCAGTATCGTCAGCTGGTTCCAGGCAGAGCCTTTGGCTTAGGTGCCTCCTTCTCGGTATCCGAGTTCCACCAACGTCTGGTGGTCCTTGGTAACGCTTTCTGGCATGGGTACGTCCTGCTTAGTAACCGGGTTCCAGTGCCGTCAGCTGGTCCTCAGTAGTTCCATTGGCTCTTGTACCTTCTGCTACCCATCCGGGTTCCAGTACCGTCAGCTGATTCTCAGCAGTGTCTTTTGCTCTTGTACCTTCTGCTACCCATCCTGGTTCCAGTACCATGAGCTGGTTCCAGGCAGAGCCTTTGGCTTAGGTGCCTCCGAGTTCCACCAACATCTGGTGGTCCTTGGTAGTGCTTTCTGGCACGGGTACCTCCTGCTTAGTAACCGGGTTCCAGTACCATCAGCTGGTCCTCGGTAGTTCCATTGGCTCTAGTACCTTCTGCTACATTTCGAAGTTCAAGCTTTTTGAAATAGTTTTTGGTAATCACTCTGGATCTCCCTGACGACCCTAAAGATGACGACCCTAAAGACCACCCCGAAGAAGACGACGACCCTGAAGACCACCCCGAAGAAGACGACGACCCCGGAGATGACGACCCTGGAGACGACGACCCTGGAGGCGACGACCCTGACGACCACCCCGAAGAACACCAAGAAGCAGAAGAACAAGAAGCTGCAGAACAAAAAGCAGAAGAACATTAAGCCTAAAACTAAAAATCAGAGCAAAAGATATTATCTAAATTATAAGAAGAAGACTAAGCAGTGTATGGGGGTGAGTCCGTTCCTCCTCGTGGTACCCCTGGAAAAAAACCTGCTGCTGCTGGCCAAACTGAACGCGAACAAATCCTGTTGTAAATCTTTTGTGACAGGCAGAACGGAAGGTGTAATCTTCAAACTTTTAGAGATAACCACTACAGGAATGCCTGTCACAAATAAGAATATGATGAAGAAGAAGAATATGACGAAGATGAAGAAGTAGAATATTAAGAAGAATAATAGTTGAATAAGAAGAATATGAAGAATGTAAAAAAAAGAATAATAGGAAGGTGAAGAAGAAGATGAATAAGGTTAAGAAGAAGTTGATGAAAAAGATGCTGCTGCTGAGGATGATGAAGAAGAAAGTGTGGGAAAAGTAAAAAAGAAGGTGAAGAGCATGGAAGTAGTGAAACATAAATATCTAACAAAATCTAAAAAATCTAAACATAGTCAATATCTTTGTAACTCTGAACGTCTTAAAAAAATTAATTCCTGCTATTCCATTTGATTGGGCTAAACCTCTATGCCTTTAATGTCTCCTCCGCCTCCCCCAATACATTCTACATTATTCATAGTTGTTTTCCTTCATGTAGAATTAACCTACAAGGAAAGAAAGGGTTTATTTTAATTCCAATATTTTTGTCCCATTGACTTGCATTGGTTTCCGGTATTGGTATCAGCGATATCCGATATTTTTTGGATATTGGCCTATCCAATCCGAAACCGATATTTTCGGATATAGGAAGGTATCGCTCAACACTAACCATAACCCTAACCACAAGCCTAACCCTAACCTCAACACATCCCTAACCCTAATCTTAACCCTAATTCCAACCCTATCCCTAATTCCAACCCTAACTCTAGTTCCAGCCCTAACCCTAAGGCTATGTGCCCATGTCGCGGATTCGTGTGCGGATTTTTCCGCACCATTTTTGAAAAATCCACAGGTAAAATGCACTGCGTTTTACTTGAGGATTTACTGTGGATTTCAAGTGTTTTTTTGTGTGGATTTTACCTGCGGATTCCTATTGAGGAACAGGTGTAAAATGTTGCGGATTCCCCACAATGAATTGACATGCTGCAGAAAATTCAATGCAGTGTTTCCGCATGGTATTTTCCACACTATGGGCACCATGGTTTTCCACAGATTTATATAGTACTGTAAACGTGATGGAAAACTGCCACGAATCCGCAGCGGCCAATCCGCTGCGGGTCCGCAGCCAAATCCACATTGTGTGCACATAGCCTAATTTTAACCCTAACCCTAATTGCAACCCTAACCCTAATTGCAACCCAATCCCTAATTCTAACCCTAACCCTAATTGTAACCCTAACCCTAATTATAACCCTAACCCTAATTGCAACCCTAACCCTAGCCCTAACCCTAACCCTAGCCCTAACCCTAACCCTAGTTCTAACCCTAACCCTAGTGGAAAAATAAAAATAAATATATTTTTTTATATCATTATTTACCATTCCTATGCGGATGATAAGGGGGTTTTTATTTACTTTTTTATTTTGATCACTGTGATATAACCTATCACAGTGATCAAAATGTACCTGGAATGAATCTGCCGGCCGGCAGATTCGGCGGGCGCACTGCGCATGCGCCCGCCATTTTGGAAGATGGCGGCGCCCATCGCTGAAGACAGTACGACACAGAGGACACTGAGCACAGAACGGAGGGGAGGAAAGACTGACAGCAGTGGCAGATCGCCGCTGTCAGTTGGTGGAGAGAGCAGATCACGGTCTCCAGCTATGGCTGATGATATTACAGCATCGGTCATGGCTGGATTGTAATATTTCACCAAGTTTCATAGGTGAAATATTACAAATTGCTCTGATTGGCTGTTTCACTTTCAACAGCCAATCAGAGCAAAAGCAGCCACGTTGGGGCAAAGCCACCCCCCTGGGCTGAAGTACCACTCCCCCTGTCCCTGCAGGTCAGGTGAAATTGGAGTTAACCCTTTCACCTGATCTGCAGGGACGCGATCCCTCCATGACGCCACATAGGCGTCACAAGTCAGATTGGCACCGACTTTCATGAAGCCTACGTGGCATCACAGGTCAGGAAGGGGTTAAAGGTTACAGTTGGCCATTGTTAATTCACCCTTAAATTCAGTTACATTAATTATTTGTGATATCCTAATTGTTTTGAGTTGTTTTCAATCCTTTCTTCTTCATCTGGTCCTAACACTAGGGTGACATTTTAAAACTACAGTTTGTCTCTGCAGACTTCCCTCTTTGGGTTTCTGCATGACATCCCAATACAGTGCCCTTCAACAGTGTCATAATGACCCTGAATAAAATATTTGCCCATGCTATGCCCGAAATTGGTTCTGTACTTGAGTAAATTAAAAAAATGTTCTACTTATAATACATGATCATCAAACCACCCTTTTGCTATGCTAAGCCCACCACACCATCCCCAATATACTATGAGTGTCACACTGTCCTCCCTTATGAACTATGGCCTTCATACTGACTATCTCCACTTCATTGTGTCATTATCTCCAGACTATCCTTCCTTTTGAGTAATACCAGCCAAACCTTCCTATCTTAAGAAATATAACCACCACATGATCCTATTGATCAACTATTTACTCCACACTGTCCACATTTCATGCTGTCCTTATCTCCACACAGTTCCCTACACACGCTATACTGTGCTTTCTCTTCACACTGTATACTGTACTCTGCCCCTTTTCGCATTTTATCCCCCTTATGCTGCCCCCACTCCATTCTGTGTCCCCTCTTCACAATACTCCCTTGCTCTCCCCTCTGTAAATTGTCCTGTTTCTTCACACTAGTCTACCCACAATGCTCCCTTATTATTGTGTCCCCTCTTTACAGTGTCTATGGTGTGCTGCCTCTTCTCCATACTGTCACCTTCGTTATACTGTCTCTACCATGTTGCCCCTTCTTCACACTGTGCCCACTCTTAACAATATCCCCCACATACATCTTTCTCTACATTTGTGTCTGGAAGACAAGCATACAAATGAATGTAGGGAATTTCCACAACCCTCCACAAAGATGTTCTGTTATTTGGTTTGTTGAAGGAAAGGGAGAATTACTTTTTTTCATATTTTTAACAATGCTACTCACTTGGGAGCTATCTGAGGTATTACAGGAACCATTTCTATGTAAAGTCCAGCTGGTTTATTGCAGTCCTTATAAACCACATGATAAGAAACTCAAATACAGCCCTTGTTCTTTTCAAAGTATAACATAAAGCATAAAGTCCATACAATAGTGCTGGTTAGCCCACATGGCTTAGAGTCCAGCTTCTTACTCCTTAAGCAATAGTATTTAATCCAGGAGATCTGCAGCCTCCATACACAAAGGCCTGTGTGAGACCAGGGCAGGGTACTCGGTACCGGGTCCGGGTGGCTATTAAAGGGGATGTCACGGTGGCTGCGACCCGGTCCGTGGCCTTGGAACTCACTGTAAAAGGGAACGGTCTTTAAAGGGGAATTGTGAATAAGTCTGTCGTGACGCCACCTGTGGTGTTTGGTCAATAGGGGGACCGACGCTGCTTTAAAAGGGTCTTCTGGGGGACGTTGTTAGAGCAATGATGGTGACCCTTCCCACAGGTGAAGCTGGGTCCCCAGGGGTCCTAGCGTGTATGGTGATGATAGTGTTTGCCGGTCAATGAATAAAGGACACAAGTTGTAAAGTCTTTACCTGGTTTACTGTAGTTGGCAGGCCACAGTCCAGGGTACCGGCAACAGGTACATTAGGAGTCCAGGCAGCCCGGAAACATATGTAACCCTCTTGGCAAGTCAGGTTGGGAGCCTTCCACTTTTGCGCTTGCTATAGTCCCTTGCTGTCTGTAAGGTCCTAACAAGGTCCTGGTTCTTTCCCCTGTCCTGGGACAGGTACCTGTATGGTAGGCAGCTTGAGCCATTCCTTCTGGGGTCTCTGCACAGTAACTCCAGGCTCCAGGGTGCTGCTGTACCACAGGCTTAATTTGGGCAGTATATGTGTAGTCCTGTGCCTTCCAGTTCTGCTAGGTGTCCTACACTTCCAATCTAGCCTTGGGCTCCCGATACCCGGTTTCTGCCCTTTGGCTCCTCAGAGGCCCACTTGTAGCCTTCTTAAACCCTGAAATCTCTCCTCTGTTCCTTTCCTGTCTGCTCTCCAGACTGTCTGATCCAGACTACACTCGCTCCTCTGTTATGACCTGGTGGTCAGGACAATAATGGACCTGGTGGTTAAGAGCACACGGAATGACCTGATAGTTACTGATAATAAAGGACGAGCTCTGGGACGTGGGAACTCTGCTGACCGCAATACCTAATCCTATCAAACACACTAGAAATAGCCGTGGATTGCGCCTAACGCTCCCTATGCAACTCGGCACAGCCTAAGGAACTAGCTAGCCCTGAAGATAGAAAAATAAAGCCTACCTTGCCTCAGAGAAATTCCCCAAAGGAAAAGGCAGCCCCCCACATATAATGACTGTGAGTAAAGATGAAAATACAAACACAGAGATGAAATAGATTTAGCAAAGTGAGGCCCGACTTACTGAACAGACCGAGGATAGGAAAGGTTACTTTGCGGTCAGCACAAAAACCTACAAAAAGACCACGCAGAGGGCGCAAAAAGACCCTCCGCACCGACTCACGGTGCGGAGGCGCTCCCTCTGCGTCCCAGAGCTTCCAGCAAGCAAGACAACAATAAAAATAGCAAGCTGGACAGAAAAATAGCAAACCAAAGAAATACACGCTGGAACTTAGCTTCTGCTGGGAAGACAGGTCACAAGAACGATCCAGGAGTGAACTAGACCAATACTGGAACATTGACAGGTGGCATGGAGCAATGATCTAAGTGGAGTTAAATAGAGCAGCCAGCTAACGAATTAACCTCGTCACCTGTGGAAGGAAACTCAGAAACACCCACCAGAGGAAGTCCATGGACAGAACCAGCCGAAGTACCATTCATGACCACAGGAGGGAGCCCGACAACAGAATTCACAAGACTCCTCCTCCAAACCAGGATCTTTATCCAGGGAAGCTGCCCTAAAACAGGGTTTTGAGCTCTCCGTTTGTTGTGAATTCAGCTTTTGAGCTCCCTCCGGTGGTTGTAGAGGGTAATGCAGTTGTGCCTGGACTGCAGGAGTGGACAGGTGTATCCACTAATTGCAAAACTGACTGGGGTATATAGCTTTGCAGGATCCTTTAGTCAGTGCCAGTTGTCCATTGTTCTTGAAGAATTCACTTCCCTGCTGGTCTCTCCAGTTTGCTGTGCTTTTCTACAAAGATAAGTCCTGGCTTTGTTTTTGCTGTCCACCTGCTGTGGACCTTATAGTTCTGTGCATTTTCATGTTTTTGTCTTGTCCAGCTTAGTCTGTGAAGGATTTTCTGCAGCCTAGCTATTTCTCTGGAGATGCAGATATACCCCCCATGTCTTTAGTCAGATGTGGTGATCCGTATTTTCTGTGGTGGATATTTTCTAGTGTTTTTATCCTGACCGCATAGTACTCTATTCTATTCTTTCTTTTTAACTAGTATGGCCTCCAATGCTAAAATCTGATTTCATATCTGCGTATGTTATTTCCCTCTCCTCTCACAGTCAATATTTGTGGGGGGCTATCTATCCTTTGGGGATTTTCTCTGAGGCAAGATAGGTTTCCTGTTTCTGTCTTTAGGGGTAGTTAGATCTTAGGCTGTGCCGAGGGGTCTAGGGAGTGTTAGGTACCCCCCACTGCTACTTCTAGTTGCGCTGCTAGGTTCAGGGTATGCGGTCAGTACAGGGACCACCTTCTCCAGAGTCCGTCTCATGCTGCTCCAAGGCCACCAGATCATAACAGTACAACTGGCCAACAATGAGTTAATTGCATATCAGAAGAAGGGAGGGAAGCTTTTGAGCCATTTTTTTTTCCTTAGCCTGTTTGGTATTTTCCTCCCTCTTTACCTCTGGGTGGCTACGGAGTCTAGTATTAACATGAATGTTCAGGAGTTAGTTTCTCGGGTGGATCAGCTTGCTGCTAGGGTACAGGGTATTTCAGATTTCATTGTTCAGACTCCTGCCTTAGAACCTATGTTTCCCACTCCTGATTTATTCTTTGGTGACAGATCCAAATTTTTGAGTTTCAAAAATAACTGATAAACTGCTTTTTGCATTAAGACCCGGTCTTCTGGTGATCCTATTCAGCAGGTTAAAATCATCATATCTCTGCTGCGTGGTGACCCACAGGATTGGGCATTTTTCCTGGAATTTGGCAATCCTGCTTTGCTTAATGTTGATTCATTCTTTCAGGCATTGGGGTTGTTGTATGATGAGCCTAATTCTGTGGATCAGGCTGAGAACATCTTGTTAGCTCTGTGTCAAGGTCAAGAAGCGGCAGCATTGTATTGCCAGAAATTTAGAAAATGGTCTGTACTGACTAAATGGAATGAGGATGCCTTGGCGGCAATTTTCAGAAAGGGTCTTTCTGAATCCGTTAAAGATGTTATGGTGGGGTTCCCCACGCCTGCTGGTCTGAGTGATTCTATGTCTCTGGCCATTCAGATTGATCGGCGCTTGCACGAGCGCAGAGTTGTGCACACTGTGGCGTTGTCCTCTGAGCGGAGCCCTGAGCCTATGCAGTGTGATAGGATTTTGTCTAGAGCTGAACGTCAAACATTCAGGCGTCAGAATAGGTTGTGTTTTTACTGCGGCGATTCTGCTCATGTTATTTCTGATTGCCTTAAGCGTACTAAGAGAATCGCTAGTTCTGTTGCCATCAGTACTATACAACCTAAATTTCTGTTATCTGTGACCTTGATCTGCTCATTATCATCATTTTCTGTCATGGCATTTGTGGATTCAGGCGCCGCTCTGAACTTAATGGACTTAGAATTTGCCAGACGTTGTGGTTTTCTCTTGCAGCCTTTGCAGAACCCTATTCCTTTGAGAGGCTTGGATGCTACACCGTTGGCTAAAAATAAACCTCAGTTTTGGACACAGCTGACCATGCGCATGGCGCCAGCCCATCAGGAAGATTGTCGTTTTCTGGTGTTGCATAATTTGCATGATGATATTGTGCTGGGTTTTCCATGGTTGCAGCTACATAATCCGGTGTTAGATTGGAAATCCATGTCTGTGACTAGTTGGGGTTGTCAGGGGGTTCATGATCAGGTTCCTTTGATGTCAATTTCCTCTTACCCCTCTTCTGAAGTTCCTGAGTTTTTGTCTGACTTCCAGGATGTATTCGATGAGCCCAAATCCAGTTCCCTTCCACCGCATAGGGACTGTGATTGTGCTATTGACTTGATTCCAGGTTGTAAGTTCCCTAAGGGCCGACTTTTCAACCTGTCTGTGCCTGAACATACCGCCATGCGGAGCTATATTAAGGAGTCTTTGGAGAAAGGGCATATTCGGCCATCTTCTTCACCGTTGGGAGCGGGGTTCTTTTTTGTTGCCAAGAAGGGTGGCTCCTTGAGACCCTGTATTGATTATCGCCTCTTGAATAAGATCACGGTTAAATTTCAATACCCCTTGCCTTTGCTTACTGATTTGTTTGCTAGGATTAAGGGGTCTAGCTGGTTTACTAAGATTGACCTTCGAGGGGCATATAATCTTATTCGTATCAAGCAGGGTGACGAATGGAAAACTGCATTTAATACGCCCGAAGGCCATTTTGAATACCTTGTGATGCCATTCGGACTCTCTAATGCCCCATCTGTGTTCCAATCCTTCATGCATGATATCTTTCGGAGTTATCTTGATAAATTCATGGTTGTATATTTGGATGATATTTTGATTTTTTCCAATGATTGGGAGTCTCATGTGAAACAGGTCAGGATGGTATTTCAGATCCTCCGTAATAATGCTTTATTTGTGAAGGGGTCAAAGTGCCTCTTTGGAGTGCAGAAGGTTTCTTTTTTGGGTTTCATTTTTTCTCCCTCATCTATAGAAATGGATCCAGTTAAGGTTCAGGCCATTCATGATTGGATTCAGCCCACATCTGTGAAGAGCCTTCAGAAATTCTTGGGCTTTGCTAATTTTTATCGTCGTTTCATTGCCAACTTCTCCAGTGTGGTTAAACCTCTAACCGATTTGACCAAGAAATGCGCTGATGTGACGGATTGGTCCTCCGTGGCTATTTCTGCCTTTCAGGAGCTTAAACGCCGATTTACTTCTGCCCCTGTGTTGCATCAGCCAGATGTTTCTCTTCCATTTCAGGTTGAGGTTGACGCGTCTGAGATTGGGGCAGGGGCCGTTTTGTCTCAGAGGAATTCTGATGGTTCCTTGATGAAACCGTGTGCCTTCTTTTCTCGGAAGTTTTCGCCCGCGGAATGCAATTATGATGTCGGCAATCGGGAGTTGTTGGCTATGAAGTGGGCATTTGAGGAGTGGCGACATTGGCTTGAGGGGGCCAAGCACCGTATTGTGGTCCTGACCGATCATAAGAATCTGATTTACCTCGAGTCTGCCAAACGGCTGAATCCTAGACAGGCTCGATGGTCCCTGTTTTTCTCCCGTTTTGATTTTGTGGTCTCGTACATTCCTGGTACTAAGAATGTTAAGGCGGATGCCCTCTCTAGGAGTTTTTTTCCTGATTCCCCTGGGGTTCTTGAGCCGGTCGGCATTTTGAAGGAAGGGGTGATTCTTTCTGCCATCTCCCCTGATTTGCGACGGGTTCTTCAGGAATTTCAGGCTGATAAGCCTGACCGCTGTCCTGTGGGGAAACTGTTTGTTCCTGATAGATGGACTAGTAAAGTGATTTCTGAGGTTCATTGTTCTGTGTTGGCTGGCCATCCTGGGATTTTTGGTACCAGAGATTTGGTTAGTAGGTCCTTTTGGTGGCCTTCTTTGTCACGGGATGTGCGTTCTTTTGTGCAGTCCTGTGGGATTTGTGCGCGGGCTAAGCCATGCTGTTCCCGCGCTAGTGGGTTGCTTTTGCCATTGCCGGTCCCTGAGAGACCTTGGACGCATATTTCTATGGATTTTATTTCCGATCTTCCTATTTCCCAAAGAATGTCGGTTATCTGGGTTGTCTGTGACCGATTTTCTAAAATGGATCATTTGGTGCCTTTGCCTAAATTGCCTTCTTCTTCTGATTTGGTTCCGTTGTTTTTTCAGCATGTGGTACGTTTGCATGGTATTCCGGAGAATATTGTGTCCAACAGAGGTTCCCAGTTTGTTTCTAGGTTTTGGCGGGCCTTTTGTGCCAAGCTGGGCATTGATTTGTCTTTTTCCTCTGCATTTCATCCTCAGACAAATAGCCAGACTGAGCGAACTAATCAGACCTTGGAGACCTATTTGAGATGCTTTGTGTCTGCTGATCAGGATGATTGGGTGGCTTTTTTGCCATTGGCCGAGTTTACCATTAATAATCGGGCTAGTTTGGCTACTTTGGTTTCGCCTTTTTTTTGTAATTTTGGTTTTCATCCTCATTTTTCTTCTGGGCAGGTTGAGCCTTCTGACCTTCCTGGTGTGGATTCTGTGGTCGACAGGTTGCAGCAGATTTGGGCTTATGTGGTGGACAATTTGGTGCTGTCTCAGGAGGAGGCTCAGCGTTTTGCTAACCATTGTCGGTGTGTTGGTTCCCGGCTTCGGGTTTGTGATCTGGTTTGGTTATCTTCCCGTCATGTTCCTATGTAGGTTTCTTCCCCTAAGTTTAAGCCTCGATTTATTGGTCCTTATAGGATTTCTGAGATTATTAATCCGGTGTCCTTTCGCCTGGCGCTTCCGGCCTCTTTTGCTATTCATAATGTCTTCCATAGATCTTTGTTGCGGAAATATGTGGAGCCCGTTGTTCCCTCTGTTGATCCTCCGGCCCCTGTATTGGTCGATGGGGAGTTAGAATATGTTGTTGAGAAGGTTTTGGATTCCCGTTTTTCGAGGCGGAAGCTTCAGTACCTTGTCAAGTGGAAGAGTTATGGCCAGGAGGATAATTCTTGGGTTTCTGCCTCTGATGTCCATGCCATTGATTGGTTCGTGCCTTTCATCGGGCTCATCCTGATCGGCTTGGGGGCTCTGGTGAGGGTTCGGTGACCCCTCCTCAAGGGGGGGTACTGTTGTGAATTCAGCTTTTGGGCTCCCTCCGGTGATTGTAGAGGGTAATGCAGTTGTGCCTGGACTGCAGGAGTGGACAGGTGTATCTACTAATTGCAAAACTGACTGGGGTATATAGCTTTGCAGGATCCTTTAGTCAGTGCCAGTTGTCCATTGTTCTTGAAGGATTCACTTCCCTGCTGATCTCTCCAGCTTGCTGTGCTTTTCTACAAAGATAAGTCCTGCTTTGTTTTTGCTGTCTACCTGCTGTGGACCTTATAGTTCTGTGCATTTTCATGTTTTTGTCTTGTCCAGCTTAGTCTGTGAAGGATTTTTTGCAGCCTAGCTATTTCTCTGGAGATGCAGATATACCCCCCATGTCTTTAGTCAGATGTGGTGATCCGTATTTTCTGCGGTGGATATTTTCTAGTGTTTTTATACTGACCGCATAGTACTCTGTTCTATTCTTTGTTTTTAGCTAGTATGGCCTCCTATGCTAAAATCTGATTTCATGTCTGCGTATGTTATTTCCCTCTCCTCTTACAGTCAATATTTGTGGGGGGCTATCTATCCTTTGGGGATTTTCTCTGAGGCAAGATAGGTTTCCTATTTCTGTCTTTAGGGGTAGTTAGATCTTAGGCTGTGCCGAAGGGTCTAGGGAGTGTTAGGTACCCCCCACGGCTACTTCTAGTTGCGCTGCTAGGTTCAGGGTTTGCGGTCAGTGCAGGGACCACCTTCTCCAGAGTCCGTCTCATGCTGCTCCTAGGCCACCAGATCATAACATCCGTCCTCGCCTGGATTCAGAAGGTGTTGTGTGTGTGATTTACCTGCCAAAGAGATACTTCTTGTTTCCAGGCATAGCACTACCCTCCCGAGAGGAAGGCAGCACTACTGTGGTACCTGAACTCCACACAAACACCTCTCAATTTACCAAGTGACCCACATTCAGGGGTGGAGATATGGTGAGCAGCAGTCTCTCCCAACTCTTCAGCTGCTCACCAACAATCTGTCATGGCCAATTAACCCATTTAGTCCTATATGTACTAAAGCACTAGATGTCCAATATATGTACTGTATGCATATTCTTGCCTAGTATATACACACCAGGCAAGTATACAGCTCTGCTTCTACTGTTGATCAATAAAGCACATTTAAAAAAAGCTCATGACATTTGTTATTCAGGGCCCTGTTCAAAAACATGTTGTACACTAATTAGAGTAGATAACCTCATTGGCAAGTGGTGGTTAGACTGTAATAATCATGCAACTTGTCAAAAGGAATTGCAGCTGTACCCATGTGATGCCTTTTGACCAATCAGGTTAAGGAGCACCGTAATTAGTACACAAATTTGTAACATTTTTTCAGCCAAAAAAACTATATCTTATTGATGCTTCTCATGAAATGGTGCTTCTGGTCACAGATTCTATTTATTCCTGGTAAAAACAGAACAACATGTTGTTATTTGTATGCAGACATTTTATATGGACAAGTTTTCCAATAAATCCTGCTCATTGTGAGCTCTCAGATGATTTCTGACATAAAATCGTGCAAAGCAGCATGGGACACAGGACACATTTTTTCTGTTCACATAAAAAATAAATTAAGCCTGTGGAAACCTCAAAGTCTTGCATTTAATTCATTTCTAAAATGTTGATTTATTGCCTTTTTTGATGCGTAATAATTTCACTATGCTACACAAAATTAGTTCAAGATATCCAATGGGAGTACACTCACTGATCTGGTGATTTACTGTCAAAACTGCAGGGGACCATTGCGATTTAGTCATAATTTTTTGGAATTTTAATCATTTCCTTCATTTTGGTTACAGTGAGTAGAAAAAGGTAAATGAAAACATTGGTTGTTTTTTAACAAAAAATAGAGTTGCAGCCCTTGACGTGATATCAATTTTAATCTGACTATATGCTATTGATATATCTGTACATATATAGCAGGTGCTCTTTTATATAAGCAGAGCTTACAATAGTCTGCATAACTTTCTACTATCCTTCACAAAAAGTGCGATCGAAAAAATAATAATATGATCCCCACTACGGTACTATGTAAAATATCAATTTTATTAAATGTATTTTGTTAACAGCAATAAAAAAACGTATGAATTACTAAATTTAAAGAAAGGTGCATATCCTCACTAAAGAGGGACTAAATTGCCTGAGGTAAGCACAAAAAGCCCAGGCCAAACAAACTAATCAAATTAAACCACTAATTCACGGTGGAGGAACAGTCTGTGTGAATCTGACATACCCTGGTTGCATATACTGTTATTAGGCTCTCAAAGAGTTTCCATATAGACTCCAATAGACCGTCAGTATCCCTAATAGGGGAATACATGAAATCATGCAATAGTCCTCACC